>NC_085926.1:12871500-13179500 GCF_029289425.2 Pan paniscus
ATTTATGTAACTTTTATCAGGTCTAGAAAACAGTGCCAAAATCACTGCATAAAAAGCATTGGGAGGCAGGTGCAGTGGCTTACCTTTGTAATCGCAGCACTTTGGGAGGCCGAGGTGGGCAGATCACCTGAGGTCGCCAGTTTGAGATCAGCCCGACCAACATGGAGAAAACCTGTCTCTACTAAAAATACAAAATTAGCTGGGTATGGTGGCACATGCCTGTAATCCCAGCTACTGGGGAGGCTGAGGCAGGAGGATCACTTGAACTGGGGAGGTGGAGGTTGCAGTGAGCTGAGATGGCACCATTGTGCACTCCAGCCTGGGTGACGAGTGAATCTCCGTCTCAAAAAAGAAAAGACAAGAAAAAGCATTGGGAAGTTTTCCTTCCTTTGCTGTGATCAGAAACAGTTGTAACAGTGAGATTATCTGGTTGTGAAGGTCAGAAGAATTCCCTGTGAAACAAAATGGGCCAGTTAAGCCGTTAATTACATTTTCTATTTCTCTCATGGGAATTTAAGATTTCTTTTTCTCCTGAGTCACTTTTGGCTAATTATTCATTTCAAATTTATTTGCATAAAGTCGTTCAAAGTATCATCACTCTAAACATTTTTTCCGCTTCAATATTCAGTCCTGTGTTGGTTTCTCATTTTTGGTGTTTCGTTTTCTTGTCACCTTGATTTGGTTAGCTAGAGGTTTGTCTACTTTCTTTTTTCTTTTCCAAGACCAGCTTTTTGTTCATAAGCTTTACTATTTCTTTGTTCTGATTTTTTTTTTTTTTTTTTTTTTGAGGAGGAGTCTCTCTGTCTCCGAGGCTAAAGTGCAGTGGTGCTATCTCAGCTCACTGCAACGTCCACCTCCCAGGTTCAATCGATTCTCCTGCCTCAGCTTCCCAAGTAGCTGGGATCACAGGTGTGAGCCACCACGCCCGGCTAATTTTTGTAGTTTTAGCAGAGATGGGGTTTCACCATGTTGGCCAAGCTGGTCTCGAACTCCTGGTCTCAAAGCAGTGTGCCTGCCTCAGCCTCTCAAAGTGCTGAGATTACAGGCATTAGCTGCCACACCCAGCCTTGCTTGTTATTTTGCAACTGTTTCTCCTTTGTTTACTTTAATCTTTTCCTAATTTTGCATTTGATGTTTCTTTTTCATTTTGGATGTAATTTTCTTTGCCTCATTGCTTTAATTGCATCATGGATTCTGATACAAGGTGTTACCATTTTGAACAAATTCTATGGTTGTGGTTTGTATTTGTCCTCTGACCCAAGAGTAATTTAATAGAGTTAGTAACATTTCCAGTAGGGAATTTTTGAGTCTTTAATTTCTAGTTTTACTGTACTGTGATTAGAGAGTATGTTTAGATTCTCTCTGCCTTGTGGAATTACTGAAGTTTCCTTTGTGCCTTAATATGTGGCAAGTTTCCATAAACGTTTCAAGGGAGCTTGGAAAGGTGTTTTCTCTGTTACTGAAGCGCAATGCTTGGTATCATATCCATAAGAAACTGAAGGCTTCTAGATAATTTCATTTTGGCCTCTTAACCTGTCTTGGATTCAGAGTGGCAATGTTAACCTTTACGAACGTGTTTTTTTTTTATTCTTACCTATCCTGCAGTTTCGGTTTTTTGAAGACTGCTGTTTTATGTGGTGCATAGATACTCCTGTCATGTCTACATTGGGAATTGCAGCTTCTAGCATTATCAAGTCACTTTCTCATGCACATTGTTTTTAAGGCTGATTTCTACCTTGTCACACATCAAGACTGTAACTTGCTTCCTCGTCTAATTTGGTTTCATAGCTTTACCCCTCCATGCACATCTTTATGGGTAGCCTTTAGCCTTTCTGAATTTTTGTCTTAGGTGTCCCTCTAGAGTATTGGCAGAGAGTTGGTGGGTTTTGCTTTGTGGTCTGGGGTAGATGGAATGTATTTGTAGTCTATACCCTAGCTATGACTCCCTTTATGGCAGGGAACACTTCTCCACCCTCTGACGCTGGGCTGGGCATGGAGCAAAGTGGTCAATGGGGTTGTGGTGCACCTGGCGTGAGCAAAGGTGTGCTATGTGCTTGGGGCCAGGCTCATGCTCCTGCACTCCAGCCTATTGCCATGACCAGGACAGGCCTCGACCGGTGGGGTCAGGAGAATGAGGGATATGTGGAGCAGTCCTAGACCCCCTATGGCTCAGACTGACCCAGTTCTAGACCAGGGGAACCCCGTGCATCTGCAGATGGGGGCTGAGAAATCAGTGGTTGTTTCCTGCACACTTTGGGGTTGCCAGAGAACTAGGGTGGCGGTAGCTTATGGATACAAGGTCTTCAAAGACCTTTCTCTTAGCAGGGGAGCTAGGCATACTTGCATTTTGATGTAGCTGGTGTCTTTGGTTTGTTCTGGAAGGTTGTTTGCTGTTGTGAATTCACTATGTGGAGTATGGCGTCCTCGTGTGGCTGTCATTCTGAAGACTGGTCTGTTCCACTCTCCCTTTTTGGCTTGGTTATTTTTTCTGTATTTAGGAAGGCTTTATTTTTGTTCTGGAGCTGTATTAGTCAGTGTTCTCCAGAGAAAACTGAACAAATAGGACAAACACACACACTCACACACTCATGAGGGGATTTATTGTGGGAATTGATTGGTTCATGCCCTTCAGGAGGCCAGGGAGCCCCAGGATATGCCAGTGGCAAGCTGGAAAACCGGAAAGCCCATGGTGCAATTCAGTTCGAGTCCAAAGGCCTAAGAACCAGAACAGCTGGTGGTGTCCCTCTCAGTCCCAGGCCACAGGCCTGAGAACCTGGGGGCTTCTGGTTTAAGACATGGGGTCCAGAGGCCCAAGAACCTGGAGTTCTCATACGCAAGGGCAGGAGGTGGTGGATGTCCTAGGTCAAGCATAGAACAAATTTCCCCTCCTTCCTCCTGTTGGTTGTATCTGGGCCTCAGCAGATTGAAGCAGGCCTGCTCACACTGGCGCGGGTGGCCCTCAAGTCAGTCCACTGGGTCAAGTGCTCATCTCTTCCAGAACCCCCCCACAGAAACACGAGAAATCACGTTCTCCCTGCTCCCTGGACATCCCTTAGCCTAGTCAAGGTGACTGCTAAAATGAGCCGTCACAAGGGCTGCCTTGGTAATAGTGACTTCTGCTAATGCCCACGGTGCCCGCTTTTCCTAACTGGCCTTGTGCTATTATTGAGCACTGTCAGCTGCAATAAAATCACCCGACTCTCACCTGCTAACAGTGCAGCAGCGGATAGGCTGACTGCCTTTCCCTTTCTCTTCCTTCTCTTCCAGTTTTTTAAATGCATGGGTGCTTTTCTGGGTTTGGTAGTGCAATCATGCCCTCTTGCGCTGCTAAGGTGAATTGCAGTTCCCGTAATAAAATACTTTTAGGTGGGCTTGGTGAATCTTTGACAGCATCTCTGTGATGAGGCCCCCCTCTTAGCTGCTTCCTTCTTGCTCTTCATCACCAAAGCTCCCAGACACCCTTCCGAGGTGCTTCTGGCCCGATGGCCTGTCCAGGTGCTTCCTGTAGCTCTTGCTTAGCAGGTTGCCTTTCTCCTCTCAGGGCAGCTCCCTCCTCCTGCTCTGTGCATCACACCTCCACAGGGACCACCCCATTTCCTCCGGCTGTGCATCCCCCCCTGGCTGCCCCTGGCACCCACCCAGGACCTCCACGTGGACCCCCTCATTCCTTTCCGCTGTGTACCCCCCACCCCTGCACCCCCCCCATGACCTCCACAGGGACCTTCTATCCCCTCCAGCTGTGCACCCCCCCACCCCACTCAGGACCTCCAAGGGGACCCTCACCTCCTCCAGCTGCACATGCCCCCCTGCATCCCACCCAGGACCTCCATGGGGACTCCCCACCCCGTCCGTCTGTGCAGCCCCCTGCCCTTGCACCCTACCCAGAATCTCCATGAGGACCCCCTCAATCCCCTCCCACTGTGCATCCTCCCCTGCCCCACCCACAACCTCCACAGGGACTCTCCACCCTCTCCCACTGTGCACCCTCCCAACCCCTGCACCCCACGCACAACCTCCACAGGGACTCTCTACCCTCTCCCACTGTGCACCCCCCCACCCCTGCACCCCCCCCACAACCTCCACAGGGACTCCCCACCCTCTCCCACTGTGCCCCCCCCCCACAACCTCCACAGGGACTCTCCACCCTCTCCCATTGTGCACCCCCCCATCCCTGCACCCCACCCACAACCTCCACAGGACTCCCCACCCTCTCCCGCTGTGCACCCCCCTGCACCTCACCGGCAAGTGATTCTACATCAACTCTGCTGCTCTAAGATGTTGATTTTCCCACTGACCTTTAAGTGAATTTTGTGGTTCTTGCTCTTTCCCAAACACAGTGTAGGTCTGACAGCTATAGGTGACTGTTTCTTTGCTTTGGAGACTTGGTCTTGCTCTGTGGCCCAGGCTGGAGTGCAGTGGGGTGATCATGGCTCATGTAGCCTTGACCTCACTGGTTAAAGCAATCCTCCTACCTCAGCCTCCAGAGTAGCTGGGAACACAGGCAGGCACCACCATGCCTGGTTAATGTTTTGATGTTGTAGAGATGGAGGTCTCACTGTGTTGCTCAGGCTGGGATTACAGGGGTGAGTCACAGCATGTGGCCCCTCCTTGTTCTTTGAAAAGTTCTCAGAGGGTGTGAGAAGAGATTCCAATTCAGGTATTATCCTCTGGTATTTTCATTTTAGAATGTGTTCTTCTCTATTAACTACATAGAAAATGACAAAGTGCTTCAGGTTCTACGTATCAGATTTAATTGGAACACTTTACTGTGGAGGTGGGGGTGGGGTGTGGTTAGGAATAATAGACAAGAAAAGCTTTCCCTGAGGGCCTTGAAATTCCTGAAGCTCCACGTTAGAAATGAGGGTGGGTGATCTTCACCCCATGCCTGCAAGCAGCAGCCGCCAGGTCTTTATCACAGGCCTGCTCTGGGCTGAGCGGTGAGATGGGGTCTCTTGAAAAGTGGGCACTGAACTGAATGCACTGAGCTAAGAGGCATCTCAGGGGATACCTGGCCTCCAGCAGCACCAAAACGGGGTCCATGGTCATCCCAGGGACTCAGCATTGTGGTAGAACCATGGTGTCCCCCTCTCCAGGCTCCAGTCCTCGCCAGAATCACCAACTCTGTCAGAAACTCGATTATTTCTTTCCGTTTGTTCCTTGTTCGCCAACACAACACTATCTGCATGGCAACACGTTATGGGACATCCGTAAGGTGGAATGTTATGCAGACATTATAAATTGCTGAGTCTTCCACTGCCTCATCACAGTGGATTAAGGGAAAATAGCATTTACACACACACTGTTACTAAACTGTATTCTGTAGAGTACACAGGTTATTGTTCAGAGATTTATTCATATATGCACACCATCTTTTCCAAAGGCTCTAAAAGGTCCAGCAGAAAGAAACGCATTGAATTGCGTGCAATGCGTCATTCCCTAGAGGTGTGTGACTGATGACACTTTCCACGTGGGGCACCAAGCAACACTGACAGTACCGTTTGGGAAGCACTGCAGAGATGTAAACTAGGTGACTGAGAAATATGTATGGAGGGACGGTGGAAGAACAGTTGGCCACATACTCAATGATACGTGATTTGAGGTAGTGAGCTTATGGGGACTTTTTTTTCCTGTTTTTCATCAATCTATTCTCACTAGGTTTACTACATGTTAAAAGACACTCGACATAAGTTAAAACACAATGTCTAAAAGCCTCTGACCACTGCCCCAATTTTTACTTAGCAAGGCATGCCAGCGGGCCCCAGGGCCTTGCCAGCACGGTCCCCACCTCATGTTCTGGGCCCTGATCTCATGTTGCCGCCACATGGTGTCATGCGTTGTAGCACATTTCCTGCTGTGCTCCCAAAGCATTCACTTAGGAAATCCACTTTGTGCTCCATGTTGAGATTACAGTATGTACAAAGACAGACACTGTCTTGACTTTTTGACCTTTACTGTCAAAGGACATGCATGAACAGTAACAAAACAATCAAGGCTGGTATGGCTGGAATGTGAGGGGAATGTGACTGTTGAGGGGCAGGCAGGGGCCATGTGAAGGATGGGATTTCTTTCCTCCTAAGGGCAACAGGAAATCACCGATAGGGCTTTAAGCAGGAGCACCGTAAAAAAATGACTCCATGTCTAGGCAGCTGGGTGTAGTGGCTCACGGCTGTAAAGTCAGCACTCTGGGAGGCCAAGGTGGGAGGATCGCTTGAGCCCAGGAGTTCGAGATCAGCCTGGGCAACATAGACCCCGTCTCTACAACAAAAAACACTATAGTCAGGTATGGTGGTACGCCCCTGTAGTCACAGCTACTCAGGAGGCTGAGGTGGGAGGATCACAGGTGGTCAGGGCTGCAGTGAGCCGTGATTGCACCACCACACTCCAGCTTTGCCAACAGAGCAAGACCCGTGTGGGGAATAGACAGGGGTTCCCCCAGGAAGGCCAGTGCCAAGGCCAGGGAGCTCTAGTCCAGGAGACAGACATGAGGGCCTGCAGTGGGGTGAGACGTGAAGAGACGCAGATGGATTCCAGAAGCAGCAGGAGGCACAAATCAAGAGAGTTCGGGGAAAGATGGACAGGACACCAGGGAGAAAGTCACGAGCAACCCCAGGTCCTGGTTTAAATAGGTCAATGGTGATGTCATTCACCAGGACAGGGAACAGAGGAGAGGACCAGGTTTCCGCTGCATGGGGCTATACGGTGAAGAACATGGTCATGGAGGGCTTGCAGGGCTGGGCTGTCAGAAACACCAAGGGGACATGGGTGCCCAGAGTAGAGGTCTGGGCTGGAGATGACATGTGGAAGCCAGGGGCATGGAGAAGGTGGACTGAAACCGTGGGCTTGTGTGAGGGTGCCTCAGGAGAGGGGAAAGGGAGGAAGAGGGCTTGGACTTGACCTAAGCCACACACGAGCTCCGTGGAGGAGGACTGGCCTGCACAGGAGACTGAAGGAGTCTCCAGAGAGCAGAAAGGGCACATGGCCCAGAGGTGCCCGGGAACCAGCATTTCAAGGAGGCAGGCACGAACAGAGTCACAGCTGCCGAGGGGTCAGGGAAGCTAAACATGTTCCTGGGATTCGGTGGCACAGAAGTCACGTGCAGCCAGGGAGGAGGAAGAACCATGATCTCAAGGTCTGAGTCAGGTGTCTCCCAGCCAGACTTCAGTGTTAAGGGAAGTCGGGGGGGGATGAGCAAACCGGTTTCCATACCTTTTTTAATTATGTCAGTGATCGGTATTCTCAAAGACCAGCTGCTGCTGGTGGTGTGACCTGAACCCCTGCCTCTTCCAGCCATCCATTCATTTTCAGATAGATGCATGCCGACAAGCCCAGTCCTGGGGCTGTCACTGGACACACACAGGCGGATCATGCAGCTCACAATCTCAGGGCAGGGGGAGACAAACACAATCCCCAGAAGATCAGCACCTTGGAGCCCTGGCCTAGCTCACCTACCTCCAGCAGCTCCTGGGCTGTAGATCTGCGTAGTAAAAATCAAACCCTGAGGCAGAACCGGGTATTTCAGGGAATTTTTGTACCCAGCTTCTCTTGAAGGGCTCCTGAATAGTCTGTAAAAGGGATGGATGCCCAGTTGCAGAAACAGGCATTGTGCAAGGCACTTGTGTGTGTGCACTGAAATGGCTGGTTTCCTGGTTTCAGTCTAGATGAGCCAGTAGTGGCTATGAATGAGACTGGAAGAGGGGGCCCCTGTGAGAACATCTTTCAATCAGAATGTGCTGTACGGAGGGAGGGCCAGAGTTCATTTTGGTCACCAAAATTAACTTTTTTTTTTTTTTTTCCCCCCACTAGTTAGATATGCCAGTTCATTTTATCCCATGCACTGAAAGTTTAAAGTGGTGTTCTCAGGAAGTATGTTTGGCCAGGAAAGGAGAAATCGTAGAAGCCAATTACATCCTCACAGGCCCCTTCCTTCCAGGAGAATGACTTTACCATCTTGGCTTTTGTACATGATATGAGCCAACATGGAAACGCAGGCTGCTCTGAACTCCTGTCATCATCCATCTTTACTGGGGACTGGGCCACTGGGTATTTTTTTCCCTAAGTCATAATCAGTGTACCTCAATGCTTAATAGAATTCATCCCCTCTAACTCCATGAAAGGACCATCACTTGTTGAAAGTTGCTAGAAATTATAAATACCTTTGAAACCTTCTATTGGTTGTGATGTGTCCCTTTATTTTAAATTTTGTATCAGTGTCCTCAGTCAGTCCAATGTCTTCAAGGAAAGTGAGTGCCCAGAGTCACAACAAGTAATGGGGAAACTCATCAGCTGGAGATCTGGGTCTGGCCAACAGGGCAACTTCTGGACTTTTCAGAAAAAGTGAGAATCCGAGAGTTTCAAAGGATTTATTTGATTTCCCCACATGATCACAACCATGGTTTTACATTGATAGAGTCTGTTGCCACTGACAAACAGAATGCAGATGAAAACAAACGCACTCCTTTCCTCTCAAAGGTACACAGTGGGGGTGCCAGGCTTCTTGTGAGGGAGGTGTCCCTTGAAGTCTCTGAACAGTCTGGGGATTCAGGACCTGATTCTAATTGCTTAAAACAACTCGGAGGCAAAAGATATTTTCCAAGAGGAGATGCATGCTGTGTGCAGTCTCGATGTGACTGCACACAGAAGGGCGACGCAGATGCATCTGAATGGAGGGCAGGCCTCCTCCCTCTTGTCCTGTGCTCAGCACCCCCACCTCACCCTGCTCAGTGTTGCAATGCTGCCTTGACTATTGTTGTTACATAAAATACAAATGTACTGGTTTCTCAGGCAGGAAGGGTGATATTTTACAAGGAGAACTGTAAGACTGTGCGTGCTTACCTGCGGGCACAGAGCTTCCCGTGGCGCTGAGTCAACACCCAGCATCAGCTGTGAACATCTGTCTTTTCAGCTCATTAAAAAAAACAAGAGGCTCCTGCCGCATGCAGTGTGTGAGGGAAAGATCACTGCACTGGGTGCTGAAGACATTTTTAAGCAAGATGTGCACAGCATATTAGGATGAACTTTATTTTTACATTGTTGTACAATTCATTGGTAAACTTAAAAAAATACAAATACATGATTTGATTGTTGTCCCAGAAAAGACTTTTGTCACATTGCCAGCTGTTTCCCTCAGTGTCTCCTGCTCCTGTCAGCAATTCTGTATGTAACTGCAATAATTTGTGACTTGAGAAAGGTGTGCCAAAGGCGTCCTCACAGTGAGAAGGGACCAGGCAGACATCCTGGGGCCCTCGGCCGCCTCCTGCCTCCCCTCCCAGGGGATGTGATGACAGGACCCCGAAGCTGTGGCTCTGACAGGTGGGGATCTCTAAAGGGGACAGTCCCATGAAAGACACACGGGGACACCAGCTCACTGGGAGCTTTTGCTTTCCCAAACAAGATGTGGGCAGCATGACTCCAGCCTCTGGAACCCAACAATGTATCTTCCACAAACTTTTGATAAGCTTGCAAACAAAACAGGATGAAACCTCACTAGCCTGAAGGAACACACTGAGTGCGGCGGGAAACCCCGGGAAGGGCTCAGTGGGTTCCAGCAGTTCCTTACGCAAGGCCCTGCTGCCCAGCACAGCTCCAGGACACACCGAGGACAGTGCCACAGGCTGGCAGCCCGAGGCTGTGGAGCTTGCAGGATGGCGATGGAGAGGGAGAGTTTCCTGAAAGCCCCTCCTGGGGTTTTCTGTCTGTTCCTATTCATTACTGCTACCCTTCAGAAAGAGCAATTCTGTGCCAAACGGCCTGAATCTTTTCTGGAACAACCTAAAGGTTACAGTTAGACTCTCCTCCCGGCACAGAAGAGGGTGAGAAAAGCTGACATACTCAATATGTAATCGCTTTACTTCAACGATGTGTTTACAGTCACACCAATACATTTTGCAAACGCACAATACGCAGAGCGCAGCCTCACAGCTGACGCCAGATGACATGCAGCAGTTTCACGCTTCCAGGTCGGAACCACCTTCTCAAAATTGCGAGACAGAGCGTGCTTTGGGGAGCCTGGCTTTTAAAAAAGACCCAAGAATTGATGAGTCGGGGACACCAGGGCGCTTCCCTGACAGCCCAGCCTGGACCCAATCACACGGTCCCATGCTGTTTCTTTCTGAGCAGACACCAAAGAAATGCCACGCCAATGGGAGGACACAGGTGGGCGGGTTAAAGTCACATTTTTAAAAAGGCTAAACTCTAGATTGCTGTATTTGCTCTCTGTGGAGATTAACAAAGTGCTTAGTTTGCAGATTTGCTGGTACGGTGATCTCAATGATATGACCGAGGGGGGGAGGGATGTGAGGAGGGAAATCGGCAAAACCCTGGCCAGCCGGCCAGCCAAGGTGACACACAGCCAGAGGGGGCTCCCCTCTCCTCCTGCCGTCCGGCCACGGCTCACCACGCTGTCCACTGAGCACGCGGCCCCGCGGCCCGCAGAGTCAGGCGTGAGCTTCGCCCTTTCTGAAAGGGCCTCCGCCTGGGCAGGCGCCGGGGGGCAGTCCTCGGGTCCCATGGCTTAGGAGCACAGCACTGACGGCTGCAGTGGCTCGAAAGGCTGAAACTACAAAGTATGGCCCGTGGGTGACTCGGGCACAGACCCGCCGCGTGCAGGTCTGGCCCCGGGGAGCGCATGGTGTCACCACAACACAGAAGCGACAAGAGCACAGCTGAGAGTCATGTGATGCCCTGGCAGCTCACTGGACCATGGGAAGGCAGCGGGGGCTCCGCCGGGCACTCGTCGGCTGGGGTCACACGGGCCACGGTGATGACACAGGGGTTCTGCTAGCACATGGCTACATGGAATTACGATGATCACTGCTACCACTCAGAAAACAAAACAGGAAACACACACACCGCCCTGGGTTGCTAAACGCTAAAGTCAACCTTCAGGTTCGAGAGTGGTTCCTGATGAAAACACTCTCTGAGGGCTTCGGCCTGGTGTGGGTTGGAGGCGGGATGAGGACGTTATGGTGTTGGGGAGACGAGGATGAGAGCTGGTCACTTTCATGTTGGAGATGAACACTTCTGCCGTGTATGGGTGCCCCTCTCGGAGGACTCTGAATGAGTGTGCGTCAAATCATATGCGCATAAAAGAAACATGGATCATGGAGAGTCACAGTTATCGCAGCCATTAAAGTGTCTAAGAATCCGTGTAACCAATGTCCTAAGACAACCAGCTTGTAACCAGCTGTCCTGAGTTGCTACTGTAGAGTGTACTGCAGTTTAGCTATTTGCTTACCTGAAATAACAGCATTATAATACTATTTATGATAGTATTCTGTTAATAAGGATTTATACAAAGCAATACTGGACTTTTTAAACAGTTAGATGCTATGTTACTTGGCACAGTTAGTAATGATTGTGTAAAGATTTTAGCCAGTCCTAGAGGGACTTCTTTGTATGAAAATATGAAGTATCTGAATTTGTTCCTAGCATTTAGGGTTTGGTCTATTGTCTCACACACCCAGCTAAGGTACTGTCTTCCTATTAGGTAAGTGGAGCTCCTTGTAAGGTGGGTATTGCTAATGTGGACTGAAACGCCTGCCTTTCACACACAAGTACTACCTATACAGTATATATATATATATTTATATATTTATATATTTATATTATATAAAGTTTACTTACGTATTTTCATCAACCATATCAGGTCTACTTATTTTTTTGCCCATTGTCAATAAAAGAGCAATAATGCAGCAAGTTTTGGGGTTTGTTTTGTCTGTTTTTGTATCTCATTTCTTCGTTTTCTAGGTTGGGTTTTCATATGCATGTACATTAGGGCACAGGGAGCTGAGAGCTGGAGTGGGGGAGGCAGTTCAACACTACTTGGCTGGCGGCACCGTTTCAAGGCTGATGGTGTCTGAGGCCCACCCATCCCTCAGACTGAGGTGAGCAGAGCCCAGGGTGCCAACAAGAAATGAAATCTGGGCCTTTGTTCCACACAACACCAGCCCTGTGGGCTCCTGGGGCTCCGGTTGGGCTGTGAGGGGCAGAGGGGAGAGATGGCAACAGAAGTGCCCCGGGTTTGGTGTGCGGCTGGCGACCCCCGGGCGTGCCCTGTGTGGTGTGCAGCTGTTTCAGGGAGCCTGGGACCCCTGCCCAGGCTGTCTACACAATTGTGCTGATGCCGCTGGGTTTGGCCTTGCTGCTGGTGGGGGGCGGCGGGGCAGGGGGCTGCCCATGGTGGTGCGCTGTGTGCCCCACGTGGGCCGAGGGCAGCGGCGGGTGGCCGTGGGCGTGGGCCCCGTAGGCTGGGTGGCCCCCATGGGGGCCGTGGTGGTACTGGTGTGCGTGCTGGATGTGCTGGGGTGGGTGGTGGTGGTGGTGATGATGGTACGGGGGAGGGTTCTGCATGTGGCAGTACTGGGTGTGATGCCCGTGCACGGGGGCCTGCGGCAGCCCCTCTGGGGGCCCCAGGTGGTGGCCAGCCATAGAGTGCTGCAAGTGAGGCAGGACCACCGGTGGGTGGGGGGGTGGCAGGGCTGCGGCTGAGGGCAGGTGGGCCTGGGGAGGAGGGGGCTTCCCTCTCTTGCTCCCGAATAAGGAGCCCAGGAGGGAAGATGAGTTGGGCATAGTCTGGTGTGGGCGAGATGGACACTCTCGTGTTGATGTAGCTCTCCGGCGCATGTGAGGACTGCTAATGATGGACCCCTAAAAAGGAAATTCATAGAAATCAAAATTAAAAGATCTTCAAGCACTTAGGTCAGAATGATTTTTTTTTTTTTCAAATGTAAAAATTCACCCACTGACTGCTAAGCTTTTAGTTCAACTCACTGGCCAGAGGGTGGGGCTCAGTGAGGCTGGACTGGGCCCCGCCTCCTCTCACTACAGTGCAGGGCAGCTGGGGGTTACTGGCCTTGACCAAAGTGGGGAGTGAGGGCAGGGGAGGGGCCCATCTCTCTGACCACCACGGCAGAAGTAGGACTTCTGGTCTCATTCTGACAAGCACTTTGGTCCTGGCAGCAGCCTGAGGTTTCAAATTGGAACCCCTAGGTTGGGGTGTCTGTGCGCTGTGTGTGGCGAGTGCAGAGGAGCTGATGTGCCTGGAGGAGGAGCCCTGCTCCTGCTGAAAACAGGGCCCTCAGCTCTCCTGGGACTGCTCAACTGGTCTGAGGGCATGTGATCCGCCCATGTGGGTCCTGAGGTCTCAGGGGAGGTGGTGACAGGGACAGGTGGGGCTCAGAAACCTTGTCCTCTGGGAGAATGGGCTGCCTAGGCATTTCACTACAGCTGCCTACTGCAAACCAAACAAGGAAAAAGAAGGTAACAGAAAAAGATCTGCAAGCTGAGGTAGAGATGTGAACAGTAATACAGAGATGGCCGGAGGATGAGTGAAATATCATGAAATCCACACTGAATCTCTTTCTCTCAAGACACTCCTCCTCCCACAAGCTAAGCAATTCCATGGTGTCCTGCCGCAGACACACAGCAATCAAACTCCAAGAAGAAAGCGATGAGGATGGGCGGGCGTGGAAGTCAAGGGTTCAGCAAAAACATCCAACAGCAAGTGTGGAGGGTGAGTGGGAGCCGGGTGGCCCGGGCGGGGGTGCCGGAAGCTGGGGATGGTCAACCATGCTCAGGGACCACAGGTGATGGGGTTAAGCAGAAACCAAAACACAAAATCCAGAACCACCCCCACTGTTGAGTCCAAAACAAGCGGTGAGAGGCATGGATATTTCTAGGCACAGAGAAGCTGACATGCACAGGGTTCCAGGCAGGCAGGGGCGGGGAGTGGGTGTCTGCATCTCTGTGCAGTAGGGGAAGGAAAAGCAAAAAAAAAAAAAAAAACAAAAAAAAAAACAAAACCCAAAAAAAAAAAAAAAAAACCAAGACAACAGATATGAACTGAGGACTGGGGAAGGCGACACAGGACAGCCAGCTGGACAGAGGCGCTTCCTACTTACTTCCACATTGCTCTCTAGCGATCCCGCACTGCTGCGACGCCCTCGCTTCCCTGCCCAGAACATGCAATACCAGAAGTTAGACGCGGACATGAGGCTGGGGGTGCTGCCTGCCTGATGCCACGCTGCTGCCACAGAGCCTGCACCCCTGCTGGGAGCAGGCACAGGTGCCGGGCCCACCTGCCCGCAGGAGCCAGGTGTGAGGGGTGGGAGGAGGGGCTCAGTGGGGAAGCCAGCAGCAGTGCAAGAATGAATTTTAAAAATAAAGTTTTCGAAAAGCAAAAATTTTTTTTTAAACCAGCCCCAATTTTGTACTCCTCCTGGACCAGGAGTCTGTTGAGAGGGACCCTGGGGCTGAGGCATGTGTACAGGTGGGCCTGACGCCCCCAACTTGTGTGTTCACCCCTGACTCGGGTGAATGGGGAGGGGTGAGGGCAGCTTCCACATAGCTGCAAACAGCATGGCAGGTACTGCATGCCTACCTTCAGTGATTGCCATATATATGTGTATATCCGCACACACACATATATGCTCCCACCTCCTTGGCAGGACGAGCACTGAGGGTGAAGAGGAAACAACTTCACATCCCCGCTTCCTCCCGGCTGCCCGCAGGAGCTCAGTTTTGGTTTGTGCAGTGCCCTGGCCAGGGGCAGGAGACAGGGTTGGGGACTGCCGGAAACCGCCTTCCAGCTTGGGATTCCTCTGCTTGGCACCACCCCCCAAAGGAGCCACAAAGCCTTCCCTAAGCCAGGAGGTCTCTGCCAGCATCTTCGTCACGCCCTAGCGCAGAGCACACAGTAGGCACTCGGCATGCGGGGTCCGTCAGAGCAAGGCCAGGTCTTCCTCTTGGCTCTGGGTGCATAGGGCCCAGGCCCAGCCTGGCCCCGCCCAGCCTCCACAGTCCCTCCTGAGGACTTCTCCGTGGATTTTTTGAGGAACACCAAGCCTGGAGCATGACAGGGGCCCAGCTCTCTGGGAGTGGGGATGGGAAGAGGGAGGGAGAAACAGTCCTCCCCACTTGACACTCTAGAAGCTTCCATCTGGGCAGCATCACCATGTATTGAGCACTACGCTGGACATGTCAACCCTATAGGCGCCACTGTGTCCATATCAGAGAGAAGAACACTGAGGCCCAATTCTCACAGGCAGCAGGGTTCACACCCAGACCTGCTCACCCGACCGCCTCTAAGGCTGGATAACTTGGCCATGCTGCCTTCAGAGCTGGACCCTAGGCCGGGTTGGGCCCAGGAGCCTGGAAGAAGGAAGCAACTGCTGGGCCTCCCCACTGTGCCCCGTCCCCAGCCTCTGGGAAAGCTACTGCACCTCCCAGCTAGCCCAAGGCCACCAGCCAGTGACAGGTGGAGGAAGTGCTGTGGGCTTCGAGCCTCCCCGTGCCATCTGAGTGTGCTGGGCTGTGCCTTGGCATGGCTTCGGCCTGGGCATCACAGCACAGACTCAGGGGAGTCCAGTTCCTCTGCCTTGTCTGCTGACCCCAAACCAGAGGTCCAGGTGGGAGTTGGGGTCAGCAAAGGGCTTTGGGTGGCTCTGGCTTGTGTGACGTGGCCCTCAGAGACCACTACTGGGAAAGGGCCACACGGCACATCAGGGCAAGAGGGCTCAACACCAGTTGCTGAAGACTAGGACAGCCAAGTAGAACCTTGGCCCTAATTCTCAGCCAGAAGTAAGAGGAGGCTCACATTTCCTTATTTTTCAGCCAGTATGGGAAGAAGGGCTGACCTTCCTTCCCTTCCTGCCCAACACAGTGGTCCAGGGACATGGAGCAAAGTAGAGTCCAGCCTCCCAGGACATGGCCTCTCTCCTCCACCCCGCTCTTGGGTGGCCACGGCCATCAGACACTCAGGACATTGTGGCGCCATGTGGAAATGTGGAGGGACAGAGTGCCAATGTCTCTAGGTTTTCAAATCAGCTCTCTAGCCTACCCCTAACGCCTGGGACTTCTCTGGCTGACTAAAAACCAGGGCCAGAGGGGAGATGGCCTCCCCGTCTGTAACCGGCAACTCCTTCTGGCTGGCCTATAGCTTCCGACAGGACCTGGGCCAGCCCTGAAGGCTGGGGTTGGGGGTCCACATAGTGTCCCCACCTGGAGTTGAACATGGCCCTCCTTACCCCTGCCCAACTTGGGTGAACACTTAGGAGTTCCTTACTTGGCTGTTTTGGAGTGACGCTGAGTGTCTTACAATCTACTTTCTCAATGTCTCAGGTCAGCAAGAGATGCAGGGTGACCCCAGGGCTCCCTCTGTGCTGAGTCCTAGAGCCCTGTGCTCACAGGTACACCCACAACCATAACCGCCCACAGCCAGCCGTGCAGATATCCCATGCATACGCAGCCTCCCACACCTGCCCTGGTTCACCGGCTGATGAAGTCAGGCAGGCCAGAATAGTGGCTCACACCACACACGTGCTGATCAGGCCAAGCCAGCCCTGGGCAGAGCCTGGAGGGACTTGGAACCATTTTTCTTGAAGGGCTCCCAGGATGATTCTTCACAACCTTTTCAGCTTCCTCAGAGTCAGGGCAGGGCGTCACGTGGCAGTGCTCTCCTGCCCACCCAGGATCCTCGTCCTGTGACCCTCAACGATGCTGTGGTTGGGCTGGTGGCCTTGCTCGGTGTCAGTGACCATAACAGAAATGATAGCTATGCACACTCGGCCGGCACTGCCTGAGCCAGGCATGCCTGAAAGGCTTTCCATGCATCGACTCCTTCGCTGCAGCTGGGGAAACGGGCCCACAGGGTCTGACCGCTAGAGAGCGCAGGCGGAGGTGGGGGATGAGCTCAGGCTGTCTGATTTTGGCATCTGCGTGCTGCACCATGTTCTCTGCTGGGCCTGACATGGTGGGGAGGGATGTGGCCAGGGCAAGAGGAAGCACCACCTTCTCTGGGCCCTGGCCTGCTTCACACGTGGCAGGGGCGCTTCTCTGTCCACCCACCACTGGTGCCTGTCACTGCTCCCCTGTAACGGGACATGGAGACTGCTGCAGGCAGGTCCTCTCCGTAAGGACTCAGAGCTGGGCAACTTGGCCAGGGAGGGGCAGGAGGGCCGCTGGGGGCCACTGGTCAGTGTCCATCACCACTTGGCTGAACCCTGTTTCCATAGTCCTTGCTGGGTCCTTGGTCTTGGGTCAGCAGGGCTCTTGTGCCACTGGAATGAGCACCGGGTGGGGAGTCTTAGCCCAAGGGAGACCAGGGCTGAGACACCAGGCAATGCACTGCAGTGGGGCCGGTGCCAGCCCCCTTCCCTCTAACTCTTGGCACAACAGAGGCTTCTGCAGTCTCCTGAGGATGGGTTCCTTCAGGCACCATCTACGGCCACTTCATCAGTCCCCTGGCTTCATGTCTGTGGTATGTCCTCCCTTGGATGGATGTCGAGTGCAGACCTGGGACAGCTGCTCTCAGGGTCTCCTGCTCCAGGAGCAGTGACGTGTCAAACATGGAGGGGACACTGTCCCGCAGGCTCACCTCTTCCACAAGCTCATCGTGGTGTTTCAGGCTCAGTGCTGTGAGGGCCGTGGTGAGTGAGGTGGGGCCATGCTGCCGCTGGGGAGCTTGCAGCCCCCATCTGGTCCAGAGCACATCTGACCTTTCCTGCTGCCAGCCCTGCCCCTCCCCAGGAAGGCTGCCAGCACCTGCCTGTCCCGATGGGAGATCACAGGTGGCCTCTCCCCAGCCTGGGGCCTCGGCAGCTGCCTGGACTCAAACCCCACCTCGCTTCACCCCCAAACCTTTCTGGGTACAGGGGGGTCCCTGAGATCTGTTCCTCCTTTTGTTTCAATGGCAGGCCCAGGGTGGGGTCTCAGTCCCTATTGTCCGTCTGAGCTCAGAATTCCCAAATGACAACAGCAATCGTCACCCTACATGAAAGCAGCTGGCCGTGGGCCCACCCCTCACACGAACGTGGGGCCGGCACGTGGCTGTCCAACCCCCAAGCTCTGGCAGAGGGTGGACAGCTGAGGTCCTGACTGCTGGGCCCTGGGGTGGATGGCGCTCAAGGGCCTCGGTTCTGGCAGAACTGCTGCTGCCTGAGAGGGGCTAAGGGAAGGGAGAGGGCAGGGCCTGTCACACTGCACAAACTCAAACGGAGGCTCTAGCCCACAGCCTGCAGAGGCCCAAAGCAGTCCAGTGACATTTAGCTGTGTTTCACAAGGCCACTGGGAAAACCAGTGGTTCTCAACCAGGGATGATTCTGTCCCCCAGGGGATACCTGGCAATTTCTGGAGACATCAGTGACTGTCATGACAGGGAAGATATTACTGGCAACCAGTAGTAGAGGCCAGGAATGCGAGTAAACATCTTGCCAAGCCCGGGACGGTCCCCCAGCAAGGAGTCACTTGGCCCAAAATGTCAATCAAGCCGAGGTTGAGAAGCCCTGGGTTCAACCCTCATGCTGGCAACTGGCAATGAATTTCTGATTTTTTTACCATGGCAAATAATAATAATAATGACAAAACGAAAACAAAGGAAAAAATCCAACTTAAAAAAAGGGCAGACTCCAAAGGGCCTGAGAGGGACTAAGCTGAGGGGAGGCAAGGCTGCTGACGGGCAGGTGCGGGAGGGAGTCCTAAGGTGGGGCAGGTGGGACAGGCAACCCCAGGAGGGGGGGTTTTCCCAAAACAGGCACACCAGGCTCCTGGGGCAGACCTGCGTGGGACAAGCTGGGCCACTGCAGCCCCAGGCAGTCCCCGGGGCCCCTCCCAGGAGAAGCTCGCTGACTGGTGGACAGACTGTTCGGCGGAGGGCGGCTATGATACCCTCCCGTACACTCCTTGAGCAGCAACACAGGCTGCAGCGGCACGAGCCGGCACCCACCGGTCGGCCAGTGCCTCTTTTCTCTTCTGCCCCACAAGGGAGAGCCTGGGCCACAGCTGCTGGCAAAAGCCCCTGAGCCTTGCTGCTCCCGGTGCCCCACTCCCAGGAATGTAGGCAGTTTCAGGGGTGCTGCTTGCTTGGAGGTTAAACAGCTGGCAGCAAATTAAACACACACAGAAACAAAGAAACAACCACAACATCACAGTTCCCACCAGGGCTTTCCCGGACCCCGGAGCCAGCCCTGGCTGCTGCTCAATGGCCTCTGGGCTGGACGAGGCCCGGGTTTCCCAGGAGAGGAGGCCCCGCAGGGAAAGCAAGACCGGGGACAGTGGGCAAGGGGGCGCCAGACAGATTAGCGGGTTCCGCGCAAGTTCATTCATCAGCATGAAGCACAGGGACGCGGCCGCACAGAGAGCACGGGACACAGCCGCCGGCTCACTCGGGCTAGAGCGACTTCCCAGATCAATAAACAAGTAAATAAAACCCCTGGAAGAAGAAAGGGAAAATGGGGGTGACTTCCCCAGCTAATTCGTGTGCAATGCCTTTCTTTTTGACGTTTGGGTCCTGTTTCCCTGTGTCTTTTTGGGGCGCCCTTTCTGTATGTCACACGCTGCTCTGCTTTGCGGAAGGTCAGGGGAAATGCCGCACTGGCCTCGCCGCAGGCCCTGCCCCGCGTGATGCATGCCCTGAATGCAGACGCCCTGCCTCGGTCTTGCATGCGCTGGGCTAGCAAGGTGGTTCTAGGTCAAGCTCTTACCGGCTTCCGAGAGGTCCCGCAGGGAGCTGCTGAGGGCACTGCGCTTGAGGCCCTCACCGCTGGCATAGCTGTCGTCCAGGCAGGCCCGGCTCAGTGTTCCGTTGCCCGACTCCTTTTTGAGGCTGGAGCACTGGGACATGCTGGGCCGCACGACGCCTTTCTGCTTCTCAAGCTCCGCTGGAACAGAGAGGGTGAGGGTCCTGGTGAGAGGAGCACAGCCTAGAGTGGGCAGGAGACGGGGCCTTCTGCTTGGAGCTAGCACTGTCCTGAGCCACCATCTGCTTGGAATGGGGAAGGGTTGTTTCTGGGAAAGAGGGTGTGATGGCCACCCTGGACAAAAGAGCAGAAAGGAGATCCCAGGAGGGAGGCTAGAGAGACCAGAGGGCCTTGTGACCTGCAGGAAGGATAGTCACCTTCCAGGCTCGGGAGTGGACAGGGAGGCACAGACTTGCCTGGGTCTGAGAGATGAGCAAAGATTAGCCAGGGTCTTCCACAGAGAGGGCAGTGGTAGGGAGTCCCATGTGCCTCCCAGGAGTAGACCTGGAGCCAGGGAGTAGACCTGGAGCCAGTGATGGCCTTGGCTGTGTGACCCATCAGTCGGTTGAGCCTGATGCAGAAGATGACGAGGTGCAGAGAGGCCAGCTGGGAACTCTGCGGGCTCTTGCGCACGGGATGACCAGAGAGCCAGGGTATTTTGATGGACATACGACAGGCAACAGGTAGGGCGGGTCATGGATTGGACTCCCTCTGTGCCTCCTGCAGCCTGGGAACACAGACTGCCCCATCATGTGGCCATAGGGAAGGCCAGAAAAGACTGGGGGACATCTTGTCTCTGTGAGCTCAGAAGTCACTGCCCTGACATGGGGAGGCAAGTGCCAGAGTCTGGCAAGTCTCGGCCTTCTGTCCATGAGGCCTGGTACTCACACTCTATCCTGTGCTTCTCCATCTCTTGGACTTCCGCAATGGACTCCCGCAGGTCATCAGTGAATTTCTTCCGGTCTTGAGGGTTGGGGGCGTTGAAGTTTATTAACACTTTGATATCTGCTCCAGGGACAGACGAGGTGAGCCGGATGCCATTGGGGTAGTCTGCAAAAGGGAAGGAGAGGGGAGGAGGCCCACGGGTCTCAGTGTGTTCTCTGCAATCTCCTCTGTGGTCAGGAAACAATGGTAGGGCTGAGTTGTGCGTGAGCCTGGGATAAGTGCCGGGAGTCCAGCCTCCGCAGTGGCAGGCTGCAGGGGTGCAGAGCAACCTCATCTCCCGACTTGGGAAAGATGGTCTGTGTCGCTCCACATGTGACTCAGGGACAAAAGTGGTCGAGCTCAGGGGAGGCTGCTGGGGCCACCATTCTTCCCTAACTTTAAGGTTGTGGAGACCCAGCCCCTGACTTCCAGGTCCTTGGGCACTCTGCCAGGTGCCGAGTCCTGGAGGAGGACAGAGGTTGCGTCCTGAGAAAGGTGGGAGTCTTCTCTAGTCATCTCAGTTCTGGACAGCAGTGAGCGCCATATTCTCCCGAATGGCCTGTGGCCCACAGCTCCCATGGGGTGCACTATGGGCACTCCACAGCCAAGGAACCCTGTGCCCAGACCTGCCTGGTGCCACCTCCAGGCTCTCAGGGTCCCTGGGGCTTTGGTCTCCTGGCAGTGCTGCTCCGGCAGCGGGAGTCACTGGCAGAGCATCAGCCACTGGATGTTTGAAGGTTCTTGGACCAAGTACCAATCCCACCTTGGCTCAGACCAGGTGGGCCTGTGGGCAGCTGCAGAGTGCTCCTGTGTGCATATGTGTGCACATGTATGTATATGCAGCCCATTACTGCCACGTGGGAACATGTGCCTAGTGACACCAAACCTTCTGATTTTCAGAGAGGCCCAAAATATCTACATTTTGATGTAGAGACTGGCTCAGCAAACTTTTTAAAAATATGCAAACCATATAAAAGATAACTGAGCTGGGCCTGCCTCCCAGGCTGCCAGTTTGAGACCCCTGGAATGACGGCATGTCCTATAGAAGCTGCAGGCTTGGCTCTTGCCAGCACCCGGCACCCACGATCTAAGGCCAAGCCCTGGGACCACAGACATGATCCAGGTGCAGCCTCTGCCCTGATGGTCCACAGTGGTCCTGGCCCCCTGCTGGGAGCTTTGCTGCCAGGATCTCACTAAGTTCCCACCCTAGCCCTGGGCAGCAGGGGTCAATGCCACCATCTCAGAGAGCAGGCTACTGCTGGTCAGGACAATGTGGGGATGGCACTGGCCTCCCCTGGGACCAAGGCAAGGCATGACTTGCAGCCTGCGATGGGACAGGAATGGCAGGAGGTGGGGAGGCGGCCAGGGCAGGCATGCCGTGCCCCTTGTTGGGCACGTGGGGAGCAGGGCATACAGGGAGTGCAGGGTCTCCTACCGGGCTGTCCCTGGTCCCACTGAAGACTGAAGGGGACAGAGAGCCCCAGATCCAGGCGCAAGGCCTGTGGTTTTGGATGGTCCAGCTGCAGGTCCCTGACACTGTTCTAATCCGCAGATAGAAGGCTGATTAGACAGACAGTGACACCTAGTTCTGAGAGGATAAGGGACCCCTACTGCTCAAGCACGGACACTCAGCTTCTTTCCCTAGGACACTCCAGGTGGCCCCCTGCTCCCCAGCCCAGGAGGACTGGCTCAGCCTCCAACAGGGAAGGGACAAAGGAGGGGGAAGAGAAGCCGTGGAGAGTGAAAGGAGCAAGGTAAAATGGAAGCCAGTGGGGTGCTGCAGGTGTGAGCCTCCCAAACTCCCAGGCCTCACCCAGGGCCTTCCAGCAGGGCATCAAAATTAACCCTTGCAAAGCACTGTGTTCCAGCAGCTATGATGGGGGCCCTGTGGCAGGCACTACCTTACAACCCAGGCAACAGAGGCCAGAGGGGTTGCAGAGCCAGGCCACACAGCAGTTGAGCCAGAGCTGGGATCTGAACCAGGCTGAGGGGCTCAGTTCTTCACTTCCGCGGACACTCATGGGTTGCTGTCGCTTGTGTTCTGGGCCATGTTTGCATATCACCTATGACTTAATGTTTTTCTATCAACATTTTATTTAAATAAATGTATTTCTGCCATAAATTTAAAAATCTTATCACCTGCAAGAAACGAAGTACCAGTAAAAGCAAACTGAGTGTCTGTCCAGTGTTATTACATGAGGCTCAGCTGACTGATGGGCCTCTTGAGGGTCTGTGCCTACAGCTCACCGGAGCTCCTAGCTGCAATCTGCTCTCTGGGGATAAAACAGGGGTGAGCGTCGAAGCCCCCCGCGGTTCTGTCCTCAAAGCAGCCAGGAGAAAGAGCGTAAGCTGGGACATGTGCTCTTCCAGGCAGGCCCTGGGGGCAGACTTACACTGGTTCTCGAAGAGCAGGACCTGCATGCCGTACAAGGAGAAGGACTGTCGGAAGCTGTACGTCACCGAGTTCTTCTTCTTCTGGAAGATCTTGGTGACCTGGAGGCAGCCAGAGACAGAGCTGAGCTACAGTGTCTCGGGGGGCACTGACTATGTGGGACCTCTGGTCAGAGGACCCTCCTGGAGTTCAAAGTCAGGAGGACAGGGACAAGCCCACGTGAGTGGAGGGCATGGGCTTCCACTCCAAGACTCGGACAACGGTTCCTGTCCCCGCAACCCCGATGCCATCTTGGCTGGCAACAAAGCCCCACAACCTGGCACAGAGGCGGTAGGCACTTCACAGCATGGAGCCCCCTCAAGTGCCTTCTCACAGCCAGGTGAGGTGTACACACCTGGGGCTTGGCACCTTGAGGGGCAGGAATGGACAGGTGGTGCTCACTAGCGCTGATCTTGGTAAGAAGCCATGGCTTCCTTTCTCGGGAACAACCAGAGTGTGAAGCTATGCCTGGTGATGGCCTGCAGGGAGACTGGCCCCTGGGCTAGCGACGTGATCCCTGAATCCCAGCTGGCCCGCCACGGTCCTTGGCTGCTATTCTGGTCTACAGTAGGAAAGGAACTTTCCAGTGTGGCAGCCAAAGGCTGGGCTGGGAGGGGAGAGGGGAGCTCACATCTCCCCGGTCTCCAGGGCATGCCAGGCACCATGTAAGGTCTTACGTCCAGGACCTCACTGGACCCCTGCCACCTTCTGAGAGATTCATCTTACAGAGGAGGAAACTGAGGCTCAGAGATGTGAAGGGATTCGCTCAAGGTCAGGAGTTCTTCATAAAGGATTTGAACTTACACGTCTGATTTCAACATCAGTGGTCAGAGAGGGGTAGTCAGTCCTCATACCCAATCAAGAACATGGGCATCTTTGGCGAGAAAGCACGTGGCATGCAGGGGTACAGAAATCCAAAGGACAAGCTCTCCCTTCTCTCTGCAGTGGGCACTTCTGCCCCTGTCTGGCTAGCATCCATGCCACCTTTTTTTCTGGCAAGAGCTCCCCAGTTTCCTTTTGGGGAAACCTCCAGCCCTTGTTTCCTTCAGTCCATAGGTCTTGCAGGGACCAGCTCAGGGCTCCTGGAGGTGGGGCTTGGGACCTAGGCCTAACCAATCAGAAAGCACTGCACCTGCCTGGCCTGGAGAGGCTTAGGGAGGGATGTGCAGCGACAAGCGCTAACTCTGCAACCTCTGCTCAGTCTAGGAAGAGGATTCTACAGTTGCTCAGCAGACAGGATCAGGTCTGGAGCTGCTGGGGCCACCTTCCCCTTCCTGGACAGAGCCTGTCTGAGGAAGGGGCCTGCCCGAGGAAGCATCACACAAGGTACAGGTGCAGACAGCACACAGGAGTGCTGCTGACGTTGGCAGAGGCTCTGGAAACAGCTGGTACTAAAGCCAAAGATCCCCCTCTGGACCTGTGCATGAGCCAATGAAGTCTGTCTTCATGTGCATCAGTGTGAAAGACACCAGGAAAACCTTCCCTTTTGCACCCCCACATGCATGCACATCTTCCCCATGCAGCCAGACGTGGACCCCGGGCTCAGGCTTGAGGTCCCTGCTACAATGCCTTGTGGGTGAGCCACATACCACCAGGAGGTCGTTGAACAGGAAGATTTCTCGCTGGTGTAGTCCGAGTTTCTGGGGCTTGTTTGGGTCTGGAACCTCAAAGAGCCGGCAGTAGCAGACCAACCGACGGTGGGGCAGAGAGAGCACCTGTGTGGGAAGAGGCTGTCCTGCCACGGCCGCCCAGCTCTCCTCTAGGAGCCCTGGGGGCCGCAGTGGAGAAGTCTAGCCCTTCAAGCTAGAAACCCGGCACGTGGGCCTTGAGTTAAAAAATGCCTTCCCTCACAGACATTGTAGAGCAGATATGTCTTTTGGCTCATGGCAGTTTCCCGTACTCTGTTCTCAGGAGCCACTATTTAAAATCCCGTTATCTCTGCTCTCCTGAAGGACTAGGGACGTGCCCCAGCTTCTGCTGAGACCTCCTTTCCATTCTTTTGGGCAGGTACCAGGCTTCTTAAACTATCACGTTCACCTGGGAGCCTCTGGCCAGACAGCGAGTCACATTTTGAGCCCCCACAAGTGCCGGTCATAAACATGAGGCCACTGAGCCCTGCAAAAGTCTTTACAGAGAGAATCTGCTCTAGATGAGGAAAAACTGAGGCACAGAAGTAATGACAAAACTAGGAAGTGGCAGAGCCAGGATCCAATTCCAGGCCCCAGGACTTTTCCCACCCAACCAAGCCTCCCCATAAAAGATTCCTATGGTCCTGATGCCTGAAAGACTCTCCAAAATCCTGAGCCAGCAGCCAACACTCTGTGGCACTTGCCCTGGACCCGTCCTCTGCTCCCCACATCTACCCTGAACATGCCCCTGACAGCTCACGCAAGCTCCCAACATGGTCATAGCTCCAGCTGCCCTTGAGGCCCAATGCCTCAGGGCGAGGGATGAGCCATCAGGGCCTGGCTCTGGGAGTGCCCAGGTTCATGCAGGATGGGGGAGACGGTCAAACGGGTGGGATCCCCGGGATCACCGTCCTGAGGCCAGGGGCTTGACTCTGCCAGGGGCGCTCTAGGCCAGGGCTGCCTGAGTTTGGCACATCTGGGGGTTAAGATGAGGGGGAAAATGTGGCCCAGCCTGGGGTGCTTAGGTTGCAAAGGTGTGAAGGAGAGAGGATGGGAGGGTTCGAGGAGCACTGGCTGGAGGTGGGAGGGGCCTGCTCTTGCAGGGGAAGCTGGGGAGGGTGAGGGCAGGCAGAGCGGCTTTCAGGACTGAGGGACAAAGTCAGTCCACAAGGAGGGTCATGGTGAGCAGCCCAGTCACCCTGTGTGCATGTGTGCATGTGTCCTGGGGCGTGTGGGCACACCACAAAGCTATGGCAGAGGACGGATCCTGGGGGTGAGGAGGCAGGCACTGGGAGAGCCTGGGGCATGGGATGTGGGGGACAGAGCACAGAGCAGGGCCAGGTAGCGGACAGGGCAGGGCCTCAGAGGACACACCCGGGTCTGTTTCAGGCGCAGGGTCTGGGGGCTGGGCTCAACAGGGCGTCAACAAGAGGGAGCAGGAGTCTCCCCTGACAGCACAGCCTCAGGGCCTGCAGAGATCTGAGGCTGGGGTAATTACGAACATCTGATTCTCAGCACCCCAGCAATGAACTCAAGCAGCCAGCACTTGGGCTCTGGGAGCCTGGGGAGCCGGCAGACTGGCTGATGCTGGGCCTCCCCAGGGCGGCGGGCTACCCACAAAGGTAAAACCAGAGAAATACTCACACAGCCGAGCCCGGGATGCAGGGATCCGATCTGCGGGAGAATGTGAAACCAACAAAAGGGTGTTCATGTTTCAAAGCCATGCCCAGGCCAATGCTGCAAGTGCCCCCTCCCTACACCTACCCTTGGGATCCACCCAGCCAGTATGTAGGGTACCCACTCTCTCTGGCAGAGCTCTCTGAGGGGTCCCAGGGGACTCCTGGACCACCCAGGAAAGCCTGCCAGTGTCAGGTGCCCAGAACTCAGCCACTGCACAACCCTGGCCTGCTAGATTATTAAGAGCCTCAGCTCTCTTCAGATTGTAACGCAGAGCCAATAGCTGTTATTCCCAAATATGACAGGAGACACTTGAAAAAACCCCCAAGCCCTGGCAGAATTTACCAGCCCTGCTGGAAGGGACCACACGGAGTGGGGTGGGTGGGTGGGAGTGAGAAGGCCTGGCAGGCAGCCCCGCCCGGGTGGTGCTGGGGCCCACCACGTACCAGGGCCCATCACATACCGGCTTTTTCCCCACAATGAGCTTCTCCACCTTCTGCACCTGGGACACATGGTCCTCATTGGTCTTTAGCTCTCGCTTACGGATCCGTTCATAGATCCCGATCAGCATCTCACGGGGAATGTCCTCACCATCGTCCACACCTGGGTAGGGGATGCAGCTGGATATCAGGGTGGGCCCCAGGCTCACTCGATTTACCAGTTTCTAAAGCAAATCAGAGGAGCGAACCTTCCACTAGACCCAACAGAACCAAAGAACTCCCAGGCAGGCCCACAGCAACAGGACATTTTCAGTCAACACAAGTTTCCTCAGTCCTCCTACCAGAACGGGCCCAATACTTCCGACCCGGTCTAGTAGGCGATGGGTGTCAGGGGCTGAGCCACCTCTAAGCCATTTTCAGAGGGCTTTATAAATGCTACCCTGCTCCATGCTAACCACAGCCCTTCGAAGTGGGTATAATCATCTCCATTCCACAGATGGGAAGACTGAGGCTGAGGTGTGGGGAGGCTGGAGTATAGGGAGGCTGGGGTTTGTTTGGGCTCCGATGGACCTGGGGCCACGTCCTACTTTCACCCTTACTAGCTGTGTGACTACGGGCGAGTGACTGCCTCAACCATGCTTGGTGTCCTCCTCTAAAACACGCTGCCCACAGCACAGGCTTGTCGTGAGGAAACGAGGGGCGCCTGGGGCGTGCCCAGCTCTGCATCTGAGCGGTGAGAGTGCTGCAGTGGTTGCTGTTGCTGGCCCACATCACACGGGCAGAGGCTGGAGGCTGGGCTCTGACCCAGGGCTGCCCTAACCACAAGCACACACTGCTTCTTTCTTCCACCCCACTCTGAAAACCGCTGTGAGCAGAGAAACAGCCTTATACATATGGGAAATGCAAACTCGTTTTGCAGTGAGCTCTACCCTCACCCATCCACCAGGCTGCAGTCCAAAAGGCTGCAGGGCTTGGGGAACATGGACCTCCCACAGATGGCTGGCAGGACAGGAGATGCTCCAAGCCGGGGTAGGCAACCTGGCAATGCCTGTCCAAATGACAAGTTCTAGCACCCTCTGGTCCACTGACTGCATTTGGGGAACTTATCCCATGGGAAATGAGACACATACAACGTTATCGCAGCACTGTTTCCAAATGGCAAAAGGCTGGAAGTAACCTGTGTACCCATTAACAGGGGAGTGCTCACCAATCATCCCACATCAGCACGACAGACTACTTACTACGCGCCTGCCAAGAACAGTGAAGAAGGCCACAGTAAAGCACATGGGCCGTTTCTCTTAGATTTAGTAAGTGGGAAAAGCAAGGTGCAAAGTAGCAGGGGATAAAACCATTCCTGCATATGTGCACTTGCATGAGCGGAGCACAACTAGGGGGCACAGCCAGGAGAAGCCAAAATCGAGGAACTTCAGGGGCAGAGGCTATGCCCTGAGCAGGCGGGGCAGGGTGGGAAGGAAAATGCTAGGCACCTTCCAGTATTTTTTATTTATTTTTTCCTAAATAGACATTATTTTTAGAGCAGTTGTAGGTTCTCAGCAAAATTGAGCAGAAGGCAGACTTCCCATGTATGCCCTGCCCCTCGACACTCACAGCCTTCCACGCTGTCGCCATCCTCACCAGAGTGCTCCATTGGCACAATGATGAGCCTACACGGACGCGTCAGCGTCACCCGAGGTCCATGTTTTAGATTGGGGTCCACTCCAGATGCTGTGATTCTGTGGGTTTGGGCAAACGTAGAACGACCCTCATCCACCATTATAGCACCACGCAGAACAGTGTCACCGCCCTAAAAATCCTCTGAGCTCCGCATACCCATCCTCCCCTTCCCCAGCTCCTGGCAGCCACTCATCCTTTTCCTGTCTCCATAGTTTTGCCTTTTCCAGAATGTCATAGAGTTGGAATCACATAGCACGCAGCCTGTTCAGACTGGCCTCTTTCACTCAGTGCTACACACTTGTTTCCTCCACATCTCTTCATGGTCGATAGCTCACTTCTCTTTCGTGCTGAGCACTATTCCACTGTCTGGAGGCACGCAGTTTATTTATCCCTTCACCTGCTCAAGGACGTCTGGTGGTTGCCACGTTTTGACAGTTTTGAATGGAGCTGCTATAAGTATCCGTGTGCAGGTTTTTCTGTGGGCCTAAGTTTTCAGTTCTTTTGGGTAAATATCAAGGAGCACAACTGCTGGATCATATTACTTTCTGGCTTTCAAACTATGTGAATATCCATTCAAAAAATGAATTAAAGAATTTAAAAACAAACTTTAATAACAAGGAAAGACTCCTGGACTGGCTTCCGTGGTGAGCTACTCCGCCTTCACAGTCCTCCAGCCCCCAGGGCTCTCCCTCTGCGGGACCACCGGACAAACTGCGCTGACCCACTCCAGAGAGGATGTGTGTTGGGGAGGGGTGAGGATTTCCCTACAAAAAGGACAAGCTGTCCATGCACTCGGCACAGAGCACCAGGCTGGCTCCAGGAGTCCAGGGACCTGCCTGGCTTCAGCCATTTCTTGGTTGATGTGACCCTGGGCAGGTCCCTTCCTTCTCTGAGCCCTGATCACCCATTCTGAAGCATGAGGAAGATGAGAAAGAATGTCCCTGAGCTCCGGGCTGAAAAGGGGTGACTTGGTGGGGACAGCCCAGGCTTGGGAGACAGAACCTGCAGCTCCCTTCTTGGGAATGGGGTGCACAGCCCCTTCCATGGGAAGTGGGGAGGCTCCTGCCACCCTGTCATCCAGAGAGCTGGCGGTACTGGGTACAACCATGGACAGGACCCACAGAGCCACTGCCACTGAGGTACAGACTGGCCGCCACCTGACTCAGCAGCCATGCCCTGCCAAGCCTTCTCTACTCTAGGCCAGTCATTTCTGGTTCCTCCTGCTATGTCTCATCCAGCATATCCCAGATGACGTGCAGGAGGTTCTAAAGTAAGAAAAAAAAAACCTGGCCAGGCACGGTGGCTCAAGCCTTTAATCCCAGCACTTTGGGAGGCCAGGGTGGGAGGATCACTTGAGGCCAAGGAGTTCAAGACCAGCCTGGGCAACATAGTGAGACCCTACCTCTAGAAAAAATAAAAACTAAAAATTAGCCGGGCATGGCAGTTCGCGCCTGTGGTCTCAGCTACCTGGCACGCTGAGGCAGGAGGATCTCTTGAGCCTGGGAGGTCAAGGCTGAAGTGAGATATGATTGCACCACTGCACTCCAGCCTGTGCGACAGAGGAAGACCGTGTCTAAATAAATAAATAAATAAATGTAAACAAATTATAGAGACCCTCAAACTGTCCCTGGGCTGCCAAAGGGACCTCTAAATATAAGTAAATACATAAAGTAATTAATTAAAACAAATCAGAGACCCTCAAACTCCCGCTGGGCTGCCAATAGCATGCAGCACACAGCTGGCTTTCCTGGAGGCGATGGCCAGCCTGCATCAGGGGTCATGCGGAGGTCTGTGAATCCTAGAAACAGGCTTGGCCCCATGAGAAGGGAGGCTCAGGATGAGAGGCCCCGGGTGGATGTAGAGGAGGCCCCGGCCTCCTGGCTGCTGCTTGGACACCTGGGCCTGGGAGTACATGTTGTACCATCAAAGTATCCACTGGTGGCTCTCGGGAGCTCTCAAGCTGCCTTGGTTCCCAGGAACTACAGACTTGATGGACTTGGGGCCTGCGATGCCCCTCAGACCTTGCAGGAGGCCACATACAGTAACTGCTGGGTGCAGGGAATGGCTGTCCATGAGCTCTAAGCCATGCCCCAGCCTGCTCAGCGCCCCTTCCTGCCTCCCAAGGGAGGTGGCAGAACCACTCAGGTCTTGGAGCCTAGCTCAGGTGCCATCTCCCTGAGGCCTCTGCTACCTGGGTTTCCTGCCGCAGCGGCACCCGCCACCAGGAGAAGGGGAGGGCACCTGAAGACCCCGGAGTAGAGCTGGAGCTGCTCCCTGGACAGTGACACTGTTCAAGGAGAAGGGACGGCAGAACCACTGTTGAATAAACTAAGAATGAACAGCTTTGTCAGCTCCACACGCTCTTAGAGCCAGGCTGTATTCACACTGGCTCTTCTTTGCTTTTACAAATAGTGACCTTTCCAAGGAACCCTCAGCCCCTGTTTTCAACCCACCCTCAGCTCTTGCAGCCAGGGTTCCCACAGGGACTGAGGGATGCAGTGCCTTCCTCCTTCCTTCCGGGGACCCTGGGGCACACAAGGGACACACTGGGCTGGCACAGAGCCACTTGGGAGAAGGTCACGGCCTTTTAGTTCCTTTCCTGTTTCTGATCACACAAGGATGCCTCGCTTCCTGTAGACTCCACACCAACACCTCCCAGCACATGCCCACCTCCCTGAGGGCAGGGAGCCGGGTCTGCACTCCAGTGCCAGCAGCCGGAAGCCGCACTGGGCTAGAACTCAGCAGCACTGCTTTCTTTTCGTTGCAAAGAAAAGAAAGAATGTATAATTACTTTCTACATGTGGCAGATGCTACTCATTCTCCATTTACAGTAGCGATATCAAGTCCCCTTTTAAAATATATACTTTTAGGTAAAGACACAAAGAAAAAGGCCAGTTTCATCCTTCAAGGACAAGCTAACAGTGTCACCTTCTCTGTGAAGAAGGTTTCCCAACACCTCGAGACCCCGGCCTGTGTCATGCAGCCTGTGTCCCACGGGGGCTCCTCTAAGGCAATGCTCTTTCCAGTCATCTGTGCTCCCCAAAGGCCCCTCCATGCCAGACCTTGGAGTGCCAGAGCACAGCTCCCCAACTGGAGGTTGCCTCACGCCCCTTACATCTGGGGAGGGCCTGGCTGGGGCAGGTGCTGGAGCAAATCTGTGGGTGGCCGACCGCCTGAGACAGCTCACCTCGGAGGTTCTTGATGAAGTCCTCTAGCTTCATTTTCCGCTCGGGCTTGACATTGGGGCTGTACATGTCGGTGTTCAGCAGGATGATGGCGAAGGCCAGGATGAAAATGGTGTCTGGGTTCCGGAACTGCCGCACCACCCCAGGGTTGCAGATGCAGTAGCGCTGGCTGCAGGCCGGGAGGGAGGGGGTCAGGGCCATGGCGCAGCAAGTGACACGGCCCCTCTCTCACCCGCTGAGGCTGTCATGTGCCGCTGAGCCTCAGCTCCTGCTTCTGGTGAGCGAGGATCACACCTGCCTGTCGGAGTTGGCCCTGACTACTCACTCGCCCTCCTCACTCTACTGTAGTCCCTCCTACCTGGATTTTAGCCGGGCACATGGCCGTCCTGGGGAGGACTACATTTCCCAGCTCCCGGGAGCTCAGAGTAGCCACACCACCACATTCAGCCCATGGGATGTGAACACATGTGATGTGAGTGCCTGTAAGGCTGGGCCCCTCTCCCCGCTGCCTGCAATGGGGACATCACAGTGGGTGTCAGGCCTGCCCTCCGGGACCTTGAGGTGAAAGCAGCCAGGGGCACCTCCACACCAGCTCAGAGAGAGAAGCACTCTGCCTTGTCTCAGCCATGGCTACTGAGGGGCCTCAGGTTCAACAGCTGTGGACCGACTGCTGCAAGAACACCCCCCTGCCTTGGAGTCAGCCCGCTTGCCACTCCCGCTGCCACCCCAGGGGCCCCTCCACTGGTGACCTCGTGGAGGGGCAGGTGACAAGAGGCAGGGACAGAGTAGAGGAGCCAGGCAAAGTACCGGGACTGAGGCTCAGGAGCCCAGCTTAGTGCTCTCCCCTCCAGGAAGCCGTCCTGGAAGGAGGTGGGTGCACCTTGCCTCCCGCCAGGGCCTGGGGTTGTCCTCCCTCTGTGTCCTCGATCCTCCTGGCCCCATCACCAGTGTGGAGCCCAGAGGGCTGGGTCAGCAGCTGACCTGTGCCACCCACACCCAGCACCAAACATGCAGGCTTCTACACAGCCAGTCTGCACATGATCCCAGAATAGATGACTGCGTAGTGACCGCGAGCTCACTGTTGTGTCAGGAACTGGGCTAAGTGTGCCCACATGTCCTGTGTCATTTCATCCTTGCACCTCTTTCTAGGGTATGTGCTACTGTTATTCAATTTCACAGGTGAAGAAATGAGGCACAGAGAAGTTAAGTAACCAGCACAGGGCCACACAGCCGGTAAGTGGTGGAGTCGGTGACTGAACCAGGCATCTGGCTGTCTGGCTTGTGCTCTGAGTCACTGTGAATGAGCAAATGAATGACTAGATAGATGGACTTGTGGATGAATGCAGAGCTTGGGGGGAATTAGAGGAAGAGCATTCAGAATCCTGATGTGAACAGCCAGAATCCTAGCAGTCGCAATCATAACTTCTTTCAACTTCAGTTTCCTCATCTTCACAATTAAAATAATCAGTACAGTCTTCTCCACCCCCACCACCTCACAATGGCTGAAAGGAGCCCGACACAGTGCCTGGAACGTAGGAGGAGCCAGTACGATCACCCCCAAAGCAACATTCAGGGACACCTGGCCCTGTCTAGGGATGGTGGGGATGCAGTCTTTGGTCCATCCTCGGGCCCTGAAGCTGGGGGACACCATTCTCCCCTGATGCAGCAGCCCCAGCCAGCCCGGGCCCCACCTGAACGCCTCTATGAGCCGCTCCACTTTCTGAGCCTCCCCTTGGACACGGATGTGCGCCTGGAATTTCCTGAGGGCCTCATCCAGCTCCATGGTAGAGAAGTCCATCTCGTCCACGACGCAGCTGGAATAGAGACAGACAGCCCCGCATAAGCACCCCTTGCAGGTGTGACACGCCCAGCCCACCCCCAGGTAGTGGTGCCTGAAGCCCCGGGAATGGACTGCCTCCTGGCAGGGAGAGCCCCTGCCTGACTCCGACCAATCAGCCAAGAGCCCTCAGAATGCAGCAAAAAGACCTCCAGGCTTCTGGGGAGCCCACAAAGCCCCTGGAACTGTAGGGAAGCGCGTGTGCCTATATTTATGCGGGCAGTTTTCCCAGTGGGGCAGAGCATATGGTTATCTGGATCAAAGCCCTTCCCAAGAGACAAGCATTTTTAAGCACAGCCCTCACCAGGCACACAGTGGACGCCACTGTGAGTCTCCTCTCCTTCTGCACGGGGTTGGGGAGTTTGCTGCCATTTTCACAGTGAAGAAAGGGGCACCCAGGGTGTTGACTTTCAGAATAAGCCTGTTCTCTTGTGGGGAGAGTATCGGGGTGGTGGGCTGGGTTTTGCAGATGCTTTTCCAGGGACTTGAAAGGGCCATGCACCCTCATCTGTGGGGCAGGGCCTGGAGGGGTGGCTGAAGAATGGTCTCCACATTCTTCCCATGGCCCTGCCCCTGGCACACCCTTCCAGTCCCTCCTATGGTGACCCCTGAACAGAGAAGATGGAGTCTGCACCAGGAGCCCTGAGGCAGGCTCCAGCTTCTGGCCAAGCTCCCTAATGATGCTGCGGTCACTCCCATGGGGCAGAGAGAGGCCTGGCCACACAGGGCCTGGCCCCTCTCCCAGGGCCATCTCCACATGGGGGCGATGCAGCTGCTCCCACCCTCCTCTGAGCGCTCAAGGCCTCCTGGGGCAACAGCCTTAGAGGTGACTTCGGAGCAGTGGGGAGAGGGCAAGCAGGGAGCAGGCAGAGGATTTGCTGAGCAGCAGGAGCAGCGGCCCTGCAGATGCCTGGTGTGGTGGCCCGGGGGAGCCAGCCACTTCCTGAGGCCACTGCTATTTTCTGACCTGAGGAAAACAATGTGCGGATTTCCTAAGGACCAGGGACCGGCTTGGAGTGGGGAGTCGGGGCAGCATAGGAATGGCTGCAGAGGATGGGGGCGGGAGCTGGGCATTTACCAAGGAGCTCATGGGCTTTCCCCTGGACCTTTCCTCACGCCTGCTTCAAAGGGGGGAGGGGGCAGTAGCCACCCTAATGATACAGCAGGCTTCTCCAGGTGCTGAGCAGGGAGAAAGATGCCCAGCCTGTGCATGCTTGGCAGACCAAGGGCACAGATATTCTGCTGGTGCCTGCCATGTGCTGGCCACACTTAGCCTCCTGGGTGTGGGACGGGGACTACATGAGTGCCGTGTATGTGAGTCCGCGTGTGTGGGGATGTGTGCCCAGGCCAGCCCCTCCCACTCTGAGCCTTGGTTTCCCCACGCATGAGACAAAAAGGGCGACGGCACCCTCTGCCTCCTAGGGAGAAGCAGCAGAGATGGCAGGCACACTGGCCAGCCCCAGGGAACGTGAGGCCTCGTGCTCCAGGGGCTGCTGCTCCCGGGCACCTTCTCCCCAGCCCTCGTTGGTCCCCTCGGCTGCACATGGGCAGGGCTGGGCGGCTAGAAGGGACTGCCCCTGGATGGCCAGCACTTCACCCTGCTCTGAATGCTCTTCCTGGCCCACCCTTCTGGCTCAGGGAGTTGGGAACCCATTTTTCTGCAGGCTTTCAAGTAGCCGGGAGTGCTATGCTCACCAGCTCTCTGAGCTGAGAAGAGCTGTGGAATCAGGAGGTGGGGGCAGGACGCACAGCCCCAATATCCCAGCCGGGAGAATGAGGCAGGGGCAGAGCGTGGCACGGGCCGCCCACGGGGAGGCAGGTCACTTGATCTGACTCCCCACCACTCTCCCCAGGGGCGAGTCAGGAGCAAACAGGGCATGCAGTCCATGCAGGAGGACAACAGCCAGGCCAGGGGAAGAGGCCCTGACGTCCAGCTGCCTGCTCCTGCCAGCCCTGCCATGAGAAGCTGCAGGAACATGGGTCACTGAGGGCTGTGATGCTTGGTGCTGGGTTGGATCAACCGTGCTTAGGGATGGAGGGAAGGGAGGGGCCAAGGGTGCATGCCAGAGGGTGGGCGGACAGGCAGTGGGGTTCGCATGTGGGATGGTGCATTGGAGGGCAGGTGCCCACCTGCGTGCTGGGCAGATGTGGGGCATCTGCATGTGTGTGTCTAGGACTTAGGAAGAGAGAAAGGGGGGCCCACCACATGTCCCAGCAAGTAGGGTGGGCCTGGCCCTGTGTGTGCCCATGGGTAACACAGGGTGCGTGAGGGCGTGTGTGGAATCAGGTCCCCCACCACCCCCATGCAGAACTCACTCGAGCACGTCACGGTTGAACTGCTTCTGCCGGTTGCCCAGGAACTCGCCGATCATCTGCCGGCTGAGGCCCTTGCGCTGCAGCAGGAAGTGGGCCACCCCGACGGGTGTGTCGGGCACAAAGCCACGCTCGATGAGGTACTGGACTCCCTTCTCAGGCTTCCTGGGGTAGGACGAGAGGCACACTCAGTCCCAGCTGCCTGGCCACCAGCCAGGCACCTGGAGGGGATCTCCGCTCAGTGGACGGTCGACATTCTCCCTCCCTGCCCACCTGCACCGGCCTTCATCCCTGTAGGCATTCAGGGGTCTCTAGTTCCATCTCCAGCCTGGGTGGGAACTCAAGAACCCAGGCTGGCACTGGAAGACCCTGGGCTCCAGGCATCCTGCCCTGTCCCAAAACCCAAATGTGGGGGACCTGGTACAAACACCTTCACCTAGACTCACCCAGACCTTGTACAAAGAATGGGCTGGGCTGGCTGCAGGGGTGCTTCTGTGGGAGCTGGAGCTGGACCGTCACTCCCCTGCCCTGCCTGCAGCCCCTTCTCGGCTGCCCGGCACTGGCCCCAAACTCCCGCACACACATTCAGAACTGGGTTCCCTGTCCGGCCCAACTCCCTGCTCCCCTCAGTGTGAAAGCCACCATGCCAGGCTGCACTTCTGAGCAGACTGGAACCCTCCGCCTGCCAACGGGTAATAACAGCAACCACAGCACCGGCGGGGAGAAATCGCTCTGTGCCACCGCTGTTGAGGCACCCTGTGCACACTAATTCACTCAATTCCCACTCCAGGAGGTCAGCACTCTGGTTACCTGCGGTGCTCAGGAGCCCAGACTCGGGAGCCCAAAAGCCATATAACCTTCCAGGGGTCCTGGCTTCCCCTGCTGTAAACACTGAGGAAGTAGTCAGATGCCTGCAACGACGCACTCAGTAAGCACCATAAGAGGTTTCTATGCCAAGTCCTAATTCATGGGAGGGTGATGAAGGTGCAGGAAGGCAGCATTTCTAGCTGGAGGTCACAGCACCAGTGGCAGGGCTGGCCGTGCAGGGCTGAGTGTGTCCACTGGAGACCAGACCCCCAGAGCATGGGTCATTCCACTGGCTCCAGCTTCTTGGTGCCCAAGGTGTGTGCAGAACCAGGCCTGGGCAGGGATGTGCATAGGGCACGGCACGTGTGTCGTGGGCTGATGGGGCCTAGCGCCAGGCCAGAGCACACCAGGTCTGCACCTGGCCAGGTGTCTGTAGGGCCAGGCAGGCTGCAGGGACATGGCACTGACCTTGCTGCTCACACCAGCCCTGGGAGCAGGCCCTGCCCCCCTGTGGCACTCCGGCCGTGTGAGCCCTGGCAGGCCCCTTCTCCCTTGGGGCCTCGGACGTCCTGCCCATCTTGTGGTAGGTCTCTTGCTTGGCTGACCTGGCAGGGTGGTCCTGGTGGTCAAAGGGAGAGATTGGGCCAGGAGTGGTGGCTCACACCTGTAATTCCAGTACTTCAGGAAGCTGAGGCAGGTGGATCACGTGAGGTCAGGAGTTCCAGACCAGCCTGGACAACATGGTGAAACCCCATCTCTACTAAAAATCCAAAATTGGCTGGGCGTGGTATCTCACACCTATAATCCCAGCTACTCAGGAGGCTGAGGCAGGAGAATCATTTGAACTCGGGAGGCGCAGGTTACGGTGAGCCGAGATTGTACCACTGCACTCCAGCCTGGGTGACAGAGCAAGACTCCATGTCAAAAAAAAAAAAAACAAAAAAGGAGACAGGCTGGTGTGAGAGGGCTTTGAAGATGGCCACATGTGACCCTGGAGGATGGGTGTCCTCTGTGGAGTTTGCCAGGCCACTCAGGGAGCTGTATGGAGCCATCAGGCCAGACTGGCTCCATGTCCCCTTGGACTGAGTCCTCAGAGTCACCGAGGGCTGTCAAGTGGTTGGGGACACCCTCCAGGGACACGTGCTTCCTCAAGAGTCCATGAGGAGCCCAGTGTGGCTTGGGCCCCCTTGCCTCATGGCACACCTAGAACCTGTGCTGGGGTGTAATCGGCCGGGTCATCCACTAATTAGGGGGCCGGGCCTGACCCCTTGCCCCAGCAGGTAGAAGTCAGCATTCTTCTGTCCCCGGGGTGGGGGGGATGGAGATGAAACCGGTGTCCACCTGCCCCATAACCTGCACAGTTCCCGGCTGACAGCAGTGCCCTGCAGACACCGCATTTCCATGTGCAAGTGAAAGGAAGCCTCCTGGCTGCAAGGTGACCCTGCTATTTTTATCCCAGGATGGCCACACCCGTAAGCTTGTCCCCAGGAGTGTGGCAGGGAGCAGACACCAGCCAGCTTGGTCCTGGCACAGAAGTGGTAATGGAGTGGCCCCGGTCCCTACCTGTCCCAGGGACCCAGGATGGAAGGACCAGGGTTTCACTGTTCACAAGATCACATGCCTCGCTATGATTCGGGGGTCTCCAAACAAGAACTGCTCCAATGCCCCAGGCCTCTACAGCCAAGGCCAGAGCAGATTCTGGGTCCTCACCATCCTGCTCCATGCCAGCACCAGCCCACACCCTTCTCTCCCTCCCTCAGCTTCCAGGTGAGGGGTTGCCATGGCTCACCTACAGTTGGGTTTTCTTTGGCCCACACACTGTTAACAAAAAGAATTCTAGTTCGTTGCCAGTATTTAAAAACTGGAAGAGTGCACAAAAAATCTGGATTTCTGGCTTCTGAAAAATCAGACCTTCTGGCATCCCTGGGCCTATGCTCCCTGGCCTCCACGGTAGTGAGTGGGGGAGCCAGGCTGGGCTCCCCCACCCCTGCTGCCTGGTCCCTTCCCCACACAGGTGCATGCTCTAACTCCACCCAGGCTGTCTGGTCCCTCCAGGCCACCGCTGCAGTGACCAGGTCCAGGCCCAGCCGGGTCCCGCCTTCTGTCGCTGCTCTTTTTTTGCCCCCATCCACCCTCTGATGTGGATGTGCCACATCCAGGGACTTCCAGGACAAGGCTCCTCGGCCCTGGAGGTGCTCAGAGCACAGAGGGAAGAGGGGAAGGCGCTGTGGGAAGCGGGCATGTGGGCTCTTCAGGATTAGGTGAGCACCATGTGTCTGCTGGGCCAGGCACCTCTTGGTGAACACTGGCTAGGAGTAGGCCGTGGGCCCCTGTGGGTGCAGCTGAGAGGCCTAGTCTGTGCAGGGGGCAAGGGACAGAGACTGAGGTATCAGGCAATTTTCTGGGAAGAGGTGACAGTGAGGACAAAGGTGCTGAGGTGGGTGGGGAGACCTGAGAGGCTATTCCAGGGTTGAGCACAGGGACCCTGGGGGAAGGCAAAGGGGGTAGTGGGGCGGTGGGCAGACTGCACTGTACAGCAGGCCATGGAGAGGGGTCTGGCTTTCTGCCGAGTGGGCTGAGAAGCCCCAGTGTGAGGTCAAGAGGGTGGTGATGGGGTCCTAAGTCCACAAGAGCGTTGCCATGCTGGGGAGATCGTGGGCCAGGGCCCAGCTGGCAGTTGAGTGAGGGGCTCCTGTGGGCACCTGGCCATGCTGCAGCAGAGGTGGGAGGGGGCCGGGTTGAGGACACAGTCTGAGGGCAGAGGTGTCAATATTTGCTGATGGATCTGGGTGGGGGTGGCCAAGGTGGGGGCAGTGGAGGTAGGAGCAAGAAGGACAAGGAGCAGTGAGTCCAGGATGGCGTCAGCTTTTAGCCTGAACCTAGTGCGGGCGATGGATTCCACCCGGCAGGCCTCAAGGGCCATACCGCAGAAGTGAGGATGCTCAGTGAGGGGGCCTAGGCTGGTGATGAGGAGCTCGCTGCTGACCTGAGGGGAACTAGGGAGGAGCTGCAGCTGTACAGCCAGGGCCGGCTCCAGGGTAGGGCTGGGAGTCTCCGCAAAGCTCCCTGCAGGAGTGACAGGCCCTCAACAGCCTCCCTGACAGCAGACGGCCAGGGCACTGGGCATTTACTGGTGGGAATCCCCTGCCATTGGGACCTTGCTACCCTCCCCTACTCCTAGCCCGTGTAATGAAGCCCTTCCTTCCCCAATCAGTCCTTGGTGGCCCTGCTGGGTGGTGAGCTCTCCATCCACCTGTGCCCTGCCTCACAGAGTTCCACAAGGTCTGCCAAGCATCACACAGGTCGAAGGTGGGCCTTTGGTGTGGCCTTGGACCCCCACCACCTCCTCTCCTGGCAGGGCTTTACTTTCCCGCCTGCCCTGGGGAGAGGGCTGCAGGACATGCTTCAGCCACTGAACTGTGAGCTGAGGGGTCTGTGTCACTTCAAGGGGGAAGCTGTGCGGTCCCCTATGGACACCCACCTCCTTCATTCATTCCACAAACATTTATTGGGCACCTACCCTGGCTAGGTGCTATGCTAGCACAGTTATGGTCCCCATCCTCAAAAAACACGCTTTCTAGTTAGAGAGGGATACAGACGGAGATAAAGTCCAAGAATACAGAAATATGCTACAGTACAAGCATCAGGGGCATGGCTGGGAGAGTCAGAAGCCCACACTTCCGTCTCAGCTCCACTTCTGGCTGGGCGACCCAGGGTGAGTAACTTAGCCTTTCTGTGTCTCTGTATAATGGGGATGACAGCAGTTCACACAATGGTTACTGTGAAGAATCCATGAGTTCGTACTCATAACGTACCATGCCTCAGGCCTCAGAAACCATTTGAGGCTTCACAGCTGGAAGGAGAGGCCTGGGCTAGAAGAACTCACCCGGGGTGATGCCATAGAAAGCTGGGACGGCATCGACTTCAGCTGGAAGGGGCAGGAGGACGGGCAGGAAAGCCCACCCTGACGAGATGGCATTGAGCCTGGGCAGAGAGCCAGGAAGAGGGTCCCTGGTGGAGGGAACGGCCAATGCAAAAGCCTTGATAGGTAACAAAATGGGGGCACAAAAGGGTCAAAAAACTGGCTCCAGGTTGCCCAGCAAGATGATGGGTGCCAGGACTTATAATCCACGCTTCTGCCCCAGAAATCCCTAAAAATTCCCTCTACCCTCCGGATGCCCTTCCTGCTGCTGAAAATCCACTCCGTCCAACTCTGCAGTCACCCCATCCCCACAGTCCCTCTGTGTATACCCGTTACTCTTTCTTTAGCTCTTCTTGGTTCCACCCTGTAAGGACCCAGCATTAACAGGTGCTGCCTGCAACATTCTCACCATCTATACCTGACCCACCTCTGTACCCCCGGCCCTGCTGCCCTCTAAAATGCCCCAGCAGGCAGTGTAGTCGGAGCCTCCTGGCTCCATCCCTGCTGTGTGCTCCCAGGTCTGGCCTTAGCTGCCTCCTGTAAAGCTGGGTGAGCCAGCTTTTCCTCACATCAGATGATGATTCAGATTCAAGTGTGACAGGTAAGCACAGACTGCACCAGTCACCTCCTGCACACGCATCTCTCATCGTCTTTCAGCGGCAAGCTGAGCTGCTGGTGGGAAGAGTGAGCTGTGTGAGGCTCTGAGGAAGAGCCGCTGCAAGGCTGTGGATTGCACGTGGGGAACACCTACCTGCTGGAGCAAAGCACTGAGTGCTTACCCTGGTATTTTCCCAGCAGGGGTGTGCGGGATCCAGAAAAGGGTTCTCTCTCTCTCTTTTAAGACCCAGGTCTCACTATGTTGTCTAGACTGGCCTCAAACTCCTAGTTTCAAGTGATCCTCCCGCCTCAGCCTCCCAAGCAGCTGGGACCACAGGCATGTGCCATTGTGCTTGGCTCCAGTCCTTTTTAACTGTTCAGGATGCCTAAGAGATGTGGAAGTGGATGGATGCCCAAGCACCTAGCTTCAGCCCCCAGGTTTCCCAGCCTACCCTCCAGCTCAGGCCCTAAGACCTAGTGGGCAGATTCTACTCTCTGCTCCAGGCCAGTCAGAGCCCTGCATCCTGCTTGCCCAAGTGGTTCAGGGAGAGGCACAAGAGCCAGAAGGAGCCGATGAGGGGAGGAGAATCTCTCTTCCTCCTACTGGGGTTGCCTTGAGGTCAGACTACAGGCCTGGGGTTCTCTGATGGCCCTCCTGCCCTGGGTCAGGGAGGATCTGGCAAGGGGCAGGGCCAACCCTAAGCCAGATGGAGCCAAGAAATACCCGGGACTTTTCAGGTCCATGAACCAGTAAAGCCTCTTTGCTTAACCCAGTTTGATAGAGTTCCTGTCACATGCAACAGAGAAGGCCATGATTAATGCAGAGACCAACACAGGGTTTGGAGTGCCCGAGGATCTCCGTGGTCAGAGGTCTGAGCCCTGGTAACTGTTAACTGCTTGTGGGGGTGAGGATAGACTCACTAACTTCAGCATTCGGAGAGTCCCTGCACACCTGAAAATGCCCTTCCAATGCAGCAACCTAGGGTCCTGCAGACAGGTGCCACTTCCAGCCTTTCCCACACTGCCAGGGCCAGCAAGCTCGCCACCTCCGGAGGCTGCCTGCTCCACCAGCTCTGACTTTTACACGCACTTTCTGGTAGCGTGAACCCAAGTGGCTTCCCTGGTATTGATCCCAGAGAGAAGGCAGGAGAATCACCCTCTGAAGTGTGGCAAGCACCACCTGCAGGGCTTCCCTTGGCACTGTCTTCTTCTCCAAGGCTCAGCACCAGCCACCTCAGACCCAGGCCAGGGCTCGGGATCCTGGGCTGCAGGTAACATCAAGGGCCACAGGCCACAGGGGAGAGGGGTCCCAACCTCCAAAGACCCAGCTCAAAGTGCTCCTAAGAGAGCCCATCCTTTCCATCATCAGCACCACAGGCTACGGGAGCAGCACTGCACATCCTCTGGGCCCAGCACTTCTGGTGTGTGGCCTTGAGCTTGGGCCTGGGCTCTCAGCCTCGCTGCCTGCACCTATGCTTCCCAGGATGGCTGTGGCGAATCAGTGAGACAATAGGCGGAAGGTGTTCGGCATGGGGCCTGGCGCTTGGTCCAGGCTCTGCACAGGCCGGCTCTGCTCACTGCTATTTTTATCAATGACAGCAGACACGTTAAACACAAGGAGCACGGAGCTGGAGCATGCAGATCAGGGGTACTCTCTGAGCCCTGTTCCCACAGGTGGAGGGGAATGGCCCCCTGGGGGCGCTGGAAGGGTGAAACAGCCACGCTCCCTGCAGGATCCCAGTGACAGCATCCCCTGCCTCCCTTCTGCAGTAGCTCCAGCAGGTGGATGGGACCCGAGGCTGCTGGGCCCCAGGGGCTGGGCGCCGAGTGTAGGGGAGGCCAGGTCCACAGAAGGGGGCTGCCTCCAGGTACAGGGCCCTGTGCTGGAAGGGCCTCAGAGGCCCCTGTGAAAAGCTCTTAGCCAAGTAGTCCAACCACACTGTCACACCAGGTGGCCACCCAAGCCCTGCGTACATGCTTCTCAGAGACAAGCTTCTCACTCCTTTTTGAGGGTGCCCGTGTCATCATGAAGCAGCTCTGGGGCCAAGGATGCTCTTGCAGAGGTGGGAGAGGTCTGGTGTGGCTCACCTGTGACATGGTCACCTGGGCTCATTCCAGGGAGGAATGTGACAGACAGAAAGTGGACATAGCCAGGCACGTACCCCCGACGGCGTGTACCAGGTACAGGAGCAGGAGACGCTGGGGGTTCCAATGCGGAGGTGACAGACTCAGTGAGGTCCCTGCTGGGCATCTGTCCCAGCTCCACGTGCTGCAGGGCTGCATGGCGTCCCACAAATGGTGTGGCTCTGCCTCCTGGACTCAGTTTACAGATCCGTCACCCAGTGAGGAGGTAGGGAGCCCAGGGATACCTGTGGTAGCAGTTCCTACATCATGGATTTTAAGAGGATGTGTTCAGGAGCCAAGTGGCCAGGGTGTGACGTCCCTAGTCGTCTACCAACTATGTGAGACTCAGCTCACCCACTGCACAGGGTAACGTGCGTTAGCGCGTGACAGGCCCTGGGAACCATGCCTGGCGCACCGTCAGCACATGGAAGGATTAGCTATTCTCGTTATTTCTGACTGCTTGGCCCATCACAATGCCTGTTTGGGTCTTCCTAAAGCCCAGCCCTGGAAGCTCCCTTCCCTTGGCACTCACTCTGGACACAGAAGCCCTCGCTGACCACAACAGCTGCCATCCACTGCACAAACATGTTCCAGGTGCAGGCAGTGAGGCTCAGAGAGTTCAGGGAGTTGCCCCAGGTCCCACAGCTGATAGGTGGCAGAGCCAGGACTGAAACCCTCCTGCCTCTGGCTCCTGCACCCCTGCCCTCCCACAGCACCGCCAGCCAGATCAGCTGTGTGGCTGTCAGCTGGGCCAGCTGGGAGTAAGCGGCAGATGCCCAGAGGAACATCTGGAGGCCTGGTAGACCTCGGCAGCCCCCGGGATGCCCTCCCCACCAACCTACACCACTTTCTCAGGCTTCGTTTCTGTTATTTCTCCCCGCTTGCTGCTGGCTCTCCCACTTTGGTACATGATTCCCTTAAAGGGGGCGTCCCCCCAGACAGAGGCCTGTGCCAGGAACGCTCACTGCTTCGTTGCTAGGAAGGGGCGGGAACTGAGAGCTGTGCTGGAGGCCGGGCAAAGGCCGGGACATACCACCCCGCAGGGAGAGAAGTGGAGGTGGTACACAGGCGCAGGGCCAAAGAAAGGGAAGGGAAAGGGCAGTTCCTCCTTCAACTAAAAACCTGCCTAGCTAAGACCCAGCAATTCCACTTCCAGCCATATGATCTAGAGGCCTGCCAGGTGTGTGTGTAAGGATCACAACCACTGTCACACTAGTGCTAGTTATGAAAAGCTAGAAGCAACTGGCCAAATAACCTATAGCCACGGCGGGGACTACCACTCAGCAGCACACAGGAGCAAGACAGCCTGTGTGTAGAGCCCAGCGATACCCTCATAAGACAATGTCACAGTCCCGCGCCCTGAGTGATGTCAGCAAGGATCCAACAGTAGCAGCTAATACATAGTAAGGCCCTATCCTGTGCCACGTCCTGCTCTCAGCACTTCACACAGACCAACGCTTTACCCTCACCGCCCTGGGAGGAGGGTGCCCCTGGCATCAGCCCATTTCACAGATGCGGCCACTGTGGGACGGGGGGTTATGCTGCCCAAGGACATAGAGATACGATGGGGGACAGCCAGGATTTAAAGCCAGGCAAGCAAGCCCCGAGCTGTGTTCTTAACCATGGCTGTCTAGAGTTCCTAGAAGTGCACACAAATGCATGGGAAAAAAATCTGGAAGGAGAGACTGCAACATGCTGAGTCCGAGAGGATGTTATCCTGAGCTGCAAGGCATGCATTTTCTGTGAAGAATGGATTCACGCGCTACACAGATAATTAAAAGTTAACTGAATAAGAAAGAATCTACACAGACCAAAGCTGGCTGGTTGAGGGAGGTGGTTTTTCCTGGTTTCCTGTCTCCCCACTGCTGGCCTCCACCTGTCCACTCTGCAGGGACCCCTGGTTATCCCAGCCTCCCCTCTAGGGCACATGGGCCTGGGTCGAGAGATGATCCTGGAGCTGGGCTGTGCCCAGGAGCAGTGGGGACAGACTTCAGGGACTGTGTCAGGTGGGCCAGCAGGATGCAACCCTCCCCTGTCCAGTGCATTGCTCCGGCCGTGGCCTGTGCAGCAGTGAGAGCAGCCGTACTCTGCAGCAAGCCACAGGCAGATCACAGGCTCAGGAGAGAGCATCCTGGTAGATGTGAGATGTCCAAGACTCTTTGTTCTTAGCTGAGCAAACCAGTAAGCCATTGCCCCTTACTGGCCCCAAGTGAATGCACCATTCCCCAGAGGCTCTTCCTGAGACAGGCCTCTCTGACATCCCAAGACAGTGCTTCCATGTGTCCCAGGAATGGCTCAAAAGCACCATCTCCCCCAGTCTAGAAGAAGAGAGAACAGGGGGCAGACGGAGCAGGGAGCCAGCTCAGGCACTGGCTTTGAGGTGGCCAGGTCCCACTGCACCATTCATCACCCTAGTTTGACCTCCTGGGAAAACTGTCGTCTGCCCCTGGCTCCCCGGATGTGTGTCAGGAACCACCAGCCCAGGGGAGTTGGTGCCAGGCCAGCATCTGATGAGGCCAAATCCCAGTGGCCCAGGGAGTGGAAATAACGAGAAATCTCAGGTTGGACAGGAGCCTGCACGTTCCCCAGGCCAAGTGCTCAGCCCTCCTCCCCTTCCTCTTGCTATTTTTGGCTGTGCTAAGAATAGTCTGTTTTAAATACCCATCGCTCCTTGGATCTGCTCTCAGGATGGTCAACGGCACCTTTCCAGGACCCCCTTGGGGAGCAGCTACTCCATGAACCCAACTCATGCATCTCCCCAAGACCCCCAGACACAGCCCTGGGTCTGGCCTGCATCTGTCTGAGTTCCTTCCATCCAGGACACAGTTCTGGGTCTGGCCAGCAACTGCCCCTGAGCACTCCTACCCCCAGACATGGCCTCAGGTCTGGCCTGCATCCCCCACAAGACACAGCCCTGGGTCTCGCCTGTCTGCCCCTGCCCCCCACTGACACAACCGGTCATACCCTGCTCAAAGGCCTTTGTGTCCCACATCACCCCTAGGCCTGACATCCAAAGTTGCGCAAGGCATGGCCCAACATACCCCACTTGCTATGGCGGACTTGCGGGGGATGGGACGGAAGGGCCCGGGACTCAAGTTGCTTCGGCACAGAAAGCTCCCATTCTGCCCCTGCTCAGCCTGTGTGTGTTGCCATCCCCACCAGCAGTCCCAGGAGGGGCTAGGCCTCAGCGCACAGGCTGGCACCGTCCTAGCCACTGACCTTGTGTGGCAGCTTCCTATGCTCATAGGCCACGTTGGACCTCAAGCTCCGTGCTTGGAAGGATGCAGCCACGCCCACCCGCCAAGGCCCAGCAAGCCACAGCTGCCCACACTGAGGGGTCACCCATGGTACTCACTTGTTGAAGAGGTTCAGGCCGATGCGGTAGTGCCTCTTGCGGATGACATCGTTGCTAAAGGCAGGCGAGTCCCAGCTGTTGCGGGCCTCCTTGTGGTAGGTCTGCTTGCTGAGCGTCTGCTCCCGCAGGCTGTCACGGGACGATGACTCGGAGCTGCAGTTGATGGTATCGTTGGAGTTGGACGTGCTGTTGATGCTGTCATTGTCACCGTCTGAGTAGTCCGACTCAGACTTGCTCTGCCGGTTGGCTGAGCCATTGATGGCCAAGTGGCTGTCCAGGGGCCTGGGGGGCCGGGGCCGCAACTCAGGCTCCTCCCGGGGGAGGCTCTTGGGGGCGCCGCTGTGGGGACCATGCTTGGGACTGCCCTGCTGCCCGCCAAGGCTGCGCTCGTAAGCACTCTGCCTCTTGAGTGACCCCCGCTCCGAGCGGTCACTAAGGTCCACAGAGCTGTCGCTGGGTGGCTCGATGGTGAGCAGCGGCAGATGCTCCACCCGCAGCCGCTGCTCCTGCCGCTCCAGCGACGGCGTGCTCCGGCAGCTCGTGTCCGTGTCAGCCTTGTCCTCTTTGTGGGCCAGGGCCCAGTAGTCTGGGGCTGCGCCCCCAGCCCGTAGCCGCAGGTCCGACTCGGTGCTGGACGGCCGGTCCCCTGCCTGCGAGAGGGGCAGAGGGGGCGACAGCTCCTCCTCATCGATGTACAGGGTGACATCACTGTACGAGGCCGTCATCTCGTCCAGTTTGCGGTGGTCCATGCCGTGCAGGGCTGTCTGGGGTTCGGTGTCCCGGGCCCGCGCCGCATCCAGGGCCGGTGCCTCCTCAGTGTGCAGGCTGCGGCAGTTGAGCGCATCGTCGATGGACTCGGCCAGTGATTTCACTTGCCTAGAGAAGGCGTCCTCCAGCTCGGTGATGGCGTCCGCAAAGTCACTGGAGGGGGCCGGAGACTTGAGGGTGGTCGGCTCGCTGAGGTCACCACACTCAGGGGGCACCAGGGCTCCCAGCTGGGAGCCGTCGTTAGTCACTGAGACCTGCTTCCCCTCGAAGTAGGAGCTGTGCACTTTCTCAGGCCCCTCAAAGGAGAACTGCATCCTCATGTTGGACAGCACAATCCGGCGTGACATGCGGTTCTCTGACATGGAGCTGCGCAAGCGCTCGAAGTTCTTGTTCATCTGGTACTGGCGAAACGCCGTCTGGATGGTGCGGGCCGCATGGCGGGTTACCAGGCGCCCCCCATACTTTCGTTCTAGCATCTCCACCTGCGGGTGGGAGAGGAGAATGAGAACAGCACTGCATGTAGGCACAGTGTGACATCAACCAAACTCCTTCCCACTTCCTAGCCACGTGGCTGTGCGACCTGGGAAGGTCCCAAAGTTGGTCAAAGCAACTGCTGAGGGATGCTGGTGGGCTTATGCAAAATATGAGTCCCGAGGTCAAACTGGACAGAGAAGCACCAAGTTAAAATGAGTGCAACCATGTTTTTCCTCTCTCAGACCTTTTTTTTTTTTTTTTTTTTTGAGACAGAGTCTCGCTCTGTCACCTAGGCTGGAGTGCAATGGCACAATCTCGGTTCACTGCAACCTCCGCCTCCTGGGTTCAGACGATCCTCCTGCCTCAACCTCCCGAGTAGCTGGGATTACAGACACCCACCACCACGCCCAGCTAATTTTTGTATTTTTAGTAGAGATGGGGTTTCACCATGTTGGCCAGGCTGGTCTTGAACTCCTGACCTCAGGTGATCCACCCGCCTCGGCCTCCCAAAGTGCTGGGATTACAGGCGTGAGCCACCATGCAGGGCCTCAGAAACTTTAAAAGGCAGTGAGATACACTATGTTGAGTGTCCCCAGTGTCTTGGGTCACAGAAGCCCCTGGCCCTGGTGCATCTTGAGGTATGCCATCTAACGAAACCCATTTGGAGACCCTGGAAGAAGTATGCACAGTTCAACAGATAGGCTAAAGATCCCAGCAAGGCCCACAGGCTTCTGGACTCATTTCCTTTCCACAGCATCAACCAGGCAGCTCTTGTGGCCAGAGGGGTCACTGAGCTTCAGGGAGACCTGTGGGGTTTGCCGCACTGAGAAGCAGGCTTTGAGGCCAGGTGCCTGAGTTCTAATCCAGGCTATGCCCCTTGGTAGCTGGGTGACCCAGAGTAAGCACTGAGCCCATGCAGTTCCTCGGTTTCCTCATCTATTAAATGCGGTAGTGCTGGGACCTGCCTCCTATGACTGTGGTGAGCCTGGGAGACAGAGGCCAAGGGCTGGCACATGCCAAGCACGGGGGCAGCTGGGCTGGAAAGACCCTCAGCTGCATTCTGGGAAGGGATTTACAGTTCGTAAAGCCCCCAAGCTCCCTTGCTCTACAGATGGGCAAATTGTGGCCCAGAGAAGAGACTCAACACATACTCAAGAGGCCTTCAGGCTCCGGAGCTGGCTTTCCCTCATGAGCACTGCCATTCCTGATGGCTCGTCTGGCCTACACAGCTCGTTCCTGTGAGGGGTGAGCTACATGCAGGGAGAGGGCGGGGTGAACCCTGGGTGCTTCAGTGGGACACACAGACCTCCTGAATTCCTGAGGCACCCATGACCAAGGACGGCCCTGAGGGCCGCTCCCTGCACCTTGCTCCTGAGTGGACAATGAACACACTCTTGCGGCCAAGATAAGGAATTGGCTTCTCCGCCAAGCCAGGCCTCTTGGGGTGCTGGGGTGGCGTGGGCATGTGATGTGGGGCTAGGAGCCAGGCAAAGCGTTGCACCTGCCTGTATGGTCCCAGATGCCACTACATGCTGGGCATCACATCACACCTGGAGGTGGAATGGGAGGCATGGAGGTCCTTGCCCTCGAGGAGCGAGGGGTCTGTCAAGGAGAGCAGGCAGCTGCAGGCGCAGAACTGAAATAATGCCAAACAGACGTCCAGCAAATCGAAGGCTGTGGCCTGCACCAGGGAGGCTGGCTCAGGGCCACGCAGGGCCTTGCATGCCCATGCGTGCTGCCTGGCTCTGGGTGGTCCCAGCAGGCCGGGTGGAGGAGAAGAGCTGGGGGGGCTTGAGGGGAGCAGATCAAAATGACTTTTCCAATCCCAGGCCACAGTCTGTTTTCTCTCTCGCCCTGTTACTGAACGCCATCCAAGAAATGACCTCACTTCCACAACTGTAAGCAGAAAGTTTCTATTTTTTGGGTTGTGAGTGGAGCTTAGAAAGCCCCCGGGGCCGATAAGAGGCCCAAGGCTGGGATCTAGGAAGCCTTTCTTCCCTCACTGTACTTTGTGGGCGGCACAAGCACAAGGACCTCCAGCTCAGGCCTAGAGCTCCCCGCAGGGCCTTCTCACCTGCTGGCTCCGGACCTCGCAGACCACGCAGCCACCCTGTTTTCCTGAGACCTCCTGCCCAAACCTGTGTGTGTTGGGGGCGAAGGGACTTCAGGAAGGCAGCAATGGGCTCTGCATTTGTTCACCAGAGCCCCTGGCAGTTCCTCCCCCAGGGAGACACACATGGACCTGGGGCTACTCTTCCTCGTCCCCAAACTTACCGTGGGTCATTCTTCTTTCTGGGATGGAACTATTGCCAGGCCCGGTCGAAAAGTTTCCCGGGACCCAGTGGATGAGATTCTACTAACATGTGCTCATCTACTATGTGTGCTGGGGACCCCCATACCCTCATGCCACCTCACAGCAGCTTCTGCTCTCCCGAGGGGTTTCACTACCCCACTTCTCAGCAAGGACAAGACACTCAGCGGAGGGAAGCCGCTGCCCCAGGGCACGTGGTTCCTGGATAGAGGAGTCGACCCCGTGGCCAGGGCTCCCCCATCCGGCCCTCACTTGTCCCTTCAAGGGAAACTTCTGAGCAGTACAGAAGAGGAACCGGGAAGAATGCCCTTCAGCAAAGCAGAACTGTCACTTCTTGATGACACAGGGACAGTACCTGAAACCCACTCAAGTTTCCTGCTTCAGGGACAGAAAGCCACTGGAGGGCACAGTGGGTCAGGGGCCAGAAGAGCACAGGAGACTAGCCCTTGGGCTCCTTTCACTAAAATGGACTCTGTGTTATCCAGACTTAAAACTCCTCGTGGAATCGGGCACCCTACTTTTTCATCTGGTGATTCCCATGCAATCTGTCCCATTCCCACTTTTGCTGAGCTTTCCAGGAAGCTCAGTGGACCATCAAATGCTCAGTGGCCCTTGATGTCGCCTCCTCCCTCTTACCTCTTTGGTACCTCTTCCAGGCCTTCCTTTCCATTTCACACACTCGGCAGCCTTTACATCAGCTGTTGCCTCTTCCTGGGACAGCCAGCTCTAATGCCTCCTTAGAGAGGTCTTCCCAACCAGCCTTACCCAATGCTATTGCCTCCCGTAGCTGCCCTATTTCTTTCCCCAATGTTTAGAATCCCTAGAGTTTGCATTACTTTCTGGAAGTCAACTGCCTCTGCATTGCTAACTTGCTCCTCTCCAGCTCCTGTGCCGCAGTGGAGCTCAAGAGCAGGGGCCTCGCCTTGGTCATGGGCACCCAACACAGTGTCTGGTGCATAGTGGGCGTTCAGATAATATGCATGGAATGAAAATGAATAGCTGCAGTCCTATTAGGCCCACAGTAAGCATATAATTCTCTTCAAAGGCCTCTATTAAGTCCCAACCTTCCTCCTTTCTGTTTAAATGGCTCTGTTGCAGACATCTCTTACTATAAATCGTGGTCCACTTTGGATCTGGGCATCACGGATAAAGGAACCGAAGTTGCTCTGCCCTGTGTCGGTCCGGCCTAAGTTGCAAGGCAGCACCGACAGCCAGGTGAGGAAGGGGCTGATGGGGGCTTCCCTGTCAAGAGAGTGGACGACCCCCAACCCCAGGCAGTATCTGCACCACTCCCTTAGGAAGTTGGGGCACACCAGGCCCAGAACTCTACTCCTTAAAGGACAAAAAGGGGACCAACTTGAATCTATACTCCCAGCAAACACAAACAAACAAAAAAAACCCAAAAATTGTTTTTAAAGAAAAAGGATAACCAGGAAGATCTGGGAGCAAGCAGAGGGCGGGCGGGGCCACAGGATGGGTGTGGGTGGGAGTGAAGGCCAGGGGCTTCTGCAGCATGGAGTCTGGGAAGACGGGAAAGGGCCCTGGGGCCAGCAGGGGCAGAGGCAGCTGCCTGGGCATCTGGAGGAGCTGTCTAGAGCTCAGTGCCCAGGAGCTGGGGAGAGTCTGACAGCCCTCCCCAGCCTGCCCCTGCAAGCTTGCAGAACTGCTGCCTGGGAGCCCGGGTTCTCTTGAAGCCTCAAACTGCTAAGCGGCTTGTCCATGCACTGGCCCACTCACCCCCTCACTCATCCATCTGTTCAGTCACTCAGATCCTCATTCAAACACCTACTGTGCACCTGCACTTGGAGGGACTTGGAAGCGAGAGCTCTTGGCCTCCCCAGGGACCGCTCAGGGCCGCGCTCTTTCCTCTGCACCCCAGGATTCTCCTCTCCTGGCTCAACCCTGAGAGGCTACCTCTTGTCCTCCCTCAAGCCCAGCCCTAGGCACACTGTGGGTCTGGGCCACCTCTAAGGGCCAAGGCCCCTGGGGGAGGGGTGCAGTCTTCAGTGGAGGGATTTCCCACAGGAGCAGGGAGGTGTGAGCCAGGAGGAATAGAGCAAGCAGCCTCCCCTGGCTGGCTGCCGATGGGGTTCTTTCCAGAGCTTGTGATATTTATGCTGTCAATGGACCTCCCTCCCTCAGCCCTCTCCTGGGTCTTTAGAACCTCAGTGGCCGGCCACGTACCCAGTGTGTCCCGATGACACTGGGCCTCATGCTCAGACACCTATCATGGCCCCCCAGATCTGGGCCATGCGGGTCATGGAACCCGGGCCATGGCAAAGGCCTCATGTGAAGACAACTCTCTGGAAGTCCCCAGAAGGAACGCCAGACAACCCAGGTCCTTCATACACGCCAGCCAGAGCCAGCTGGGGCAAGAGGCTCCTGAGAGCAGCTACAGGTGGAGCTGGAACTGGGGCAGAGCCCTCAGCCTTAGCCCACATGCACCCCAACTCAAGTCTATGGGAGAGATCTGCCACCATGCCTGGTGGGGGAACACATGGTGGGCAGAGCTGCCCTGAGCTTGCATGTGTGGCCTGAGGGGCTGTGCTCTCCTACCTGCTTGTCCTGCAGGTCCGAGGAGAGCTCATAGCTCTCGGAGAGTGAGCGTGAGCGCTTGATGGCCTCCTCCTCGGCCTGCTTGCGCAGGATGGAGGTCGAGTGCTGCAGCTTGGGCCTCCGCGTGCGCTGCTGTTGCCCCGGCGGCCCCGAGTACAGCCCATAGGCTCCCACTGACGTGTGCTCGTAGTGATCCGGGCTCAGGCTGGAACCGGGCACCAAGGGGCCCTGGGGGTAGGCTGAGGGGCTGTCCAGGGATGTGCCAGTCTCACTGCTGGGGGCCTCGCCCTCGACGCTGCAGAGGAGAGAGAGGTGAGAAGCTTCTGGTAAGCGGGAAATCTGAACACGACACCGGGCCGTGGGGCGTGACCCCATACTCCTGGAGGAGCCCCCATGCCCGTTCTTCTCACACCCCATGGTTGAGTCCACATGTGCAGCTGGCAGGACCCTGCAAAACCCCTCCACTCAGCACCCCACCCACTCGGGTTCGGTTTCTCTGTGAAGTGCACCATCCTCTGACATCCCATATACCTTCCTCATTGATTTTGCTCACTGTCCATCATCCACATGCAAATGCCAGCTCCCTGAGGACAGCAGTTTTGGCCACTGGGTCGCCGATCACCCCCAGAGCCCAGAGCAGTGCCTGGCACACAGCAGGTGCTCAGCAATTACTGACTCAGCAAGTTCTGTCGCCTTTTCTCCTACCACCTGCATTAAATACACCACTGATTTTAAACTTAAAAAAAAGGCCGGGCGCGGTGGCTCACACCTGTAATCCCAGCACTTTGGGAGGCCGAGGAGGGCAGATCACGAGGTCAGGAAATCGAGACCATCCTGGCTAACACAGCGAAACCCCGTCTCTACTAAAAAATACAAAAAATTAGCCGGGCGTGGTGGTGGTCACCTGTAGTCCCAGCTACTCAGGAGGCTGAGGCAGGAGAATAGCATGAACCCGGGAAGCAGAGCTTGCAGTGAGCCAAGATTGCGCCACTGCACTCCAGCCTGGGCTACAGAGCAAGACTCCGTCTCTAAAAAAAAAAAAGAAAAGCCCCAATAATTAACAAAAGCGATTCTGTACTGTATGCCTACATGGGGCCAGCCCTTGTGCTGGTGTTTGCTGTGAGTGAACTATACCCTCCACATTTGTGTGTTGAAGCCCTGGCCCCCACCTCAGCACGGGACTGTGTTTTGGAAACAGGGTCTTTGTGGACACTGGGGTGTCCTGATCCAGCCTGACTGGTGTCTTTGTAGGCAGAGATGAGGCCACGGACGCGCACAGAGGGAGCAGCATGCAAGGACCCGAGGAGGAGAAGACCACCTGCAGGCCAAGGAGAGGGGCCATGGGGGAACCCACCCTGCCTACGCCCCGATCCCCGACTTCCAGCCTCCAGAATTGTGTGACAATAAATGTCTGTTGTCGAAGGCCCCTGTGTGTGGTGTGTGTCACGGCAAATTTGGAAACTCATACATTGCTGTATATACATTTTCTCTAAATCTTAAAAGCAGTCTACAAAGAGGAATCATCAACTCCCCTTTTTCAGGTGAGGAGACTGAGGCCTACAGGGGGTGCCAGGATGACCCAGGTAGGAAGTAGGTGAGTCAGAGGTCAAGCCCAAGTGGTGGGATCCTGAGACCCGGTGGTCCCCTCCGCCTCACCACCTCCTGTCCCTGCAATGTGCACACATTTCTCTGATGTCTCCAAGCACCATGGGGGAGCAGTGCCCCTGGTGGGGCCATGCGGCGCGGGCTGACGAGCTCATCCCGACTCGGAACTCGCAAGCCTTTTCACTGTGTGCAGATGCTGGTTTCCGCTGCAGGTGGCTTCTCAGTGTAGGACGAGCAGGGAAGGGAGCGAGTTATGTCACAGTTTCCAACACAACATCCAGTCACCCTGCCAGGTGCCCTGTCCCTGTCAGACCACTCAACCCTGGGCTAGAAGGACCCTGAAAGACCCTCTGCTCCCACGGGCCGGGGTGGAGGTCCCACTAGATGGGCACAGCAGAGAGATGGGCACACAGACCCCACTCAGCTGCAGTCCCCCCTCCTGGTGCCTCCTTCAGACCTCCTTCAGACCCAGGGCAGTGGGTCCACCCCTGTTCTGCTCTGCTTCTGTCTCTGCTGCTCCTCAAGAGGCCTGCAGGACCCCAGTGCCCAGTGCAGAATGTGACTGTCTCTGGCTCCAGTGAAGCCTGGAGTGGGGGCCCCAGCAGGCGGCCTGGAGCAGAGGGCACAACCAGTGGCCCAGGTGGTAGGGAGTGACGGCCCTTTGCTGCCAATTCTGCCCTGAGCCAGGGCTGGGCTGCAGATCTTGGCACCTGCTTTCCAGCCTGCAGATTAGGACATGACTTCTGGCTCTGGCCTCCGGGGTCAGGCAGGGGATGCCCACCCTACTCCCCAGGAGCTGGGCCATGACAGAGGCGTCTTCCTGAGGAAAAGCCTGAATGAAGAGGGGGTCCCAGGGCCCTCTGTGGCTCTGCCCTCATCAGATTGAGAATCAGGGCAGGCTGCCCCTCCCTTCAAGGTCCCAGTTTCCCTATCAGTAACACGGTGGGCTGGACTCAATGCCTGCAAGCCGTCTGAGGAACACCACCCTTCGAGATTCTCCACATCATGAGAGTCTCCCAACCCCCTCCCCTACAGCCCCCACCCACAGCAGCCTCCTTTGGACCTGGTGTGTGTGCCTTGGTAGGGGGCGAGGGGGAGAACAGGCAGATCTGAAAATCCTCCCATTCTATTGCTAAAGCTTTGAGCAGGGACTCGCAATAAACACTCACCAACCTAATCAACTGTACAAAGGAGCAAATGAGTCCCCGTCTCAGACTTCAGGCCCCAGAGCCTCAGGTCGCAGGGGAGCGTTGGCCTCGCCGGGAAGCCCATCCCACACTGTCTGACCCCAGAGCCCACACCTCTGCTCCAGGCCTGTGCACCTCCCTCCTGTCTGACCCCAGAGCCCACACCTCTGCTCCAGGCCTGTGCACCTCCCTCCGGCTCGCCTCGTCTTTGCAGCCCGAGGGCACATCACACACGCCCCGGACTGGAAGCACTTCAGTCAGGCGCCAAATCTGTGCTTCCAGGCACAGATCACAGGGAACAACGGCTGGTCCTTAAAGAGATGCAGCCAGGCCTCCGCTCCTAAGAGGAGGATTCAAAACAATCTTATCACCCTAAGTTCACAGAAGCACAGAGACAGACAAGCAGTTTCCCTGCAGGTCCCTGGAGCTGAAGCAGGAAGCCCCTTGGTGGCCCACAGGCTGCTGCTGAGCTGCTGGGAGGCACCGTCAGGGAGGGGAGTGTGGGACCCTCACTGTGCTGCCCCCGACCCAGGATGGAGAAGCAATGTTCACCTCAAGTCTGAAGGAATTCCACCCTTCACCAAGCCCTTTCTAACCTGGCCTGAAACCACTGTGAGCAGGCAGAGCAGGGCATCCTTCCCTGATGGTTGGGGGTGAGTGAGGGCCCAGGCCTGCCTGAGAACTTGAGAGGGGCCTTTGTTCCCAGTTGGCTGCGGTGTGGGGCAGAGGGGGTTGGGGAAAGAGATCAGGCGGCAGCCACTGAACTCAGAATGGGCAGGAGATGGGAGTGCCTGGCGCTGGTAGTTCAGGGTGGCTTTGGGCCCCGGGGCAGGGTATCTTTGGGGATAGGATTGCAATGGTGGTGGCCTGGGGCAGACTTTCTGGGCCTGTGGCAGCCCAGGATTCCGCTCTGGGCACTCCTGGGTTCCTGGCTGCCCTGGGTCAGCAGGTCCAGAACATGCTGGGGAGTGGCCGGGCCTCCCTCTCCAGGAAGGGAAGGTCTGACAGTCACCCACAGTCTTCCCTTCCATCCTGGAGCCAGGGTCCTGGGGGTCATCAGTTTAGTCCCTCCCCTGACTCAAACGCCCCCATTCAATCTGTCACCGGGTCCTGTCCAGTCTATTGAATAGCATCAGCTTGTGCAATGTGGCAGCCCTTCCACACTCCAAAAAAAAAAATCAAACCCAACTTCAAACCACCCCAAAAGAAAGAAATGGCTGGGCCATCCTACTGCAACCAGTGTGGCACCACAGGATTCTTCAGCAAACGTGGACAAAAGTGAGCACAGTGTGGAATTTTCCACATAGCTATGAACCCATTTGAGCCAGAGGACATCACCTCTTGATGGCCCCAATCAGCAACTACGCAGTGCAGTATTAGACCCTAAAAAAGTGGCTTTTCTGAGTTTATCTGAACTGATAAATAAAAATATAATTTAAGTGAAAATACCCAGTATTGACAAGTACATGCAGCCATGGGCACTCTAGGACTCTGCGGCTAGGAGTATAAATCAGGACAGGAAGTTATCGAACTTAAATGATGTGGACGCTTGACTATTTTCTGGCTGAACTCGTAAAGATGTTTTGCTCTACAGCAACACTCTGGGCTCTCAGCCCCACCTTCCTGATTAGGACTCAGCTCTACCCAGTTTCTTCCTGGGGCAGGAAGGACTATCCTATGTCAACCTTTCCCTTTCTAGGGCAGAAACACAGATACCCTAGTGACAGAGCTTGGCTATAAAGTGATGGTCACATTTTACCAGCATACATGAGTCTCTAGGTGGGACTTTTGGGTTAGAGAACAGCCAGACTGGCTCCTATATCCCTGCCCCGACCTCTTGAGCTCAGCTACTCGACATCTCACCACCCACTGTAGCTGCCTTGGGGATGCTTCTCCCAAAAACCCAGCCCATTGAACAGGACTGGTGAACACACCAGTGTGAGTCCTTAACTGCGCCTCTGAATTTATTATCTCTCTCAGACACCTGGGCTACATGCAGACCAAGGAATGGGCCGAGGCACCTGTTCCAAGTCCCTGAATATTCCTGGCAGTTCAGAGTCTCTGGAACATTCTATGAGCGTTAGGTGGCTGCCGCCCAGCCCCTTTCCATAGATTTGTGCAAAGGAAATAAGACCAATGTGTGCAGCAGTACATACGAGGATGTCCACAGCAGTGTTGTTTCTGATTATAAACATCTGGAAATAACCTAAATGAGCATCGACAAGGGGATGATTGAAATTAATTCTGTATCCACACACTGGAAATAACATCAAAATGGGGTAAAGATCTAGTTTGATGGCTGTTCTTATGAAAAAGCCTTGGGGATTTTTTGTGGACTATAAGATGAATGTGAGCTGATGTCATGATGTGGCTGAGAAGCCAGTCACTAACATGAATAAAAAGCCAGGAGCAAAAATAGCCCTGCTGCCCGCCACAGTTCTCAGACACAGCAGAAGACAGTGTCTGGGGGCTGCACAGACAGTCCAGAGCCTGAGGGCAGGGACAGCAGACCTGGGACACCTGCATGCCCTACCCACTCCTCCCTGGCAGACATTGCTAATTGATCACAGACTCCCTCCTAAAGAGCTTGGATGAAGCCTCAGCCTCCTTCCAACACAGCACTCCATACAACTGATCCCAGCTAGCATGTGAGATGGACTCTATTTGCCAAGGCCAAATAACAGTATGCCAGGAAGCAGTATAACAGTATGCTCCTATCAAGAGCTGTGGCTGTGCAGCCGGGAGGAAAGCAGCCTCGGGGAGATGATGTGATCCCCATCATCAAGCCTCTGACAGGCTGACAAGCCGAGGCTAGAGATTTCTCCTGCAGGGAGAACTATGACTGCCAATACCCGACCTGATGAAGTACACTCTCATGTGGTTAGGGCTGCTTAGGAGGTGGTGAGTTCTCTGTCACTGGAGGTGTGCAAGCTGCGGCAGGTCAGACACCCGTCAGAGAGGTGGTACAAGGGACTCCAATCCTGGCTGGAAGCCTCTATCCCAGGGCCATATGACCTGTCTGAGTCTGCCATCTTTACACCGAGGTCTCAGCTTAACCCCACTTCCTCCACAAGGCCACCCTCACCCCACACACTCTTCCCCACCCCGGGGATCACCTGATCTCGTGTGCAGTCCATCTGCACCATGGGGGAGTCTTGCTCTGTGAGGGTGGGAGACAACTGCCCAAGCGTCCCCCAAAGCCCTGGCCTCCAGCAAAGATGGGAATGGCCATGAGCAGGAGGCCTGCTCCTTCCCATGAGATGAGTTCTGTATGTCCAGGATGGGCCCCTGGTGGTGGGACAGGCCAAGGACAGGGCCAGAGAGCACGTAAGGGCCTGGAGCTGCATGTGGATGCATCCACACTCTGCCCCAGAGCCCATCACGTGCTAAGGCACAGTGAGCCCTCCTTTCCCAGACTGGGGACTCCAAGCTTTGGTCACTGAAAGGTCGCCAAGCTCTTCCCCCTTCTCCAGTTTTCCAAACATGTTTTCCTGTGATGGAAGTGGTATGTGGTGTTTTATGTGGGGACATGGCTGGGTGAAGCGCTAGATCCCTATAGGACAGTGTTGCAATGGACACCTCGCAGGAATAGAGATCACAACTTGAAGAGTTTCCTCCTGCTGCCCCGCCCCACCCAGCCTTTCTGCCAAGCAAGGGGCCAAGCAGGCTCCTGGGTGGAATTCTAGCTCTACTGCTTACCAGCTGTGACCACAGGAGGAATTAATGCTGTGCCTCAGGTTCCTTCCTCTAAAATGGGGGTAATTAGTGTTATCTACTTCACAGGACTGTGAAGACTTAGTGGAGCTAATTAATACAGTGAGGTCCTTAAGAAAGTGCTTGGCTCTTAAAAAGCACTTTTCAATGGCTGTCTTGGGTTATTCTCTGATCTACAAGCCCCAGCAGCTGGAGGCAGGAAGGGCAGACAAGCCTAGTGCCCCAAGCCAGGGTCACCTGCCCTGCACCCTGCCTGCTGTTGGGACCCTCTCTGCGAGACACCCACCTCCAGGCTGGAGAGCCTGACCCCAGGGTGGAGGGAGACCTGGACCCAGACACCTTCCACTGGCCTGTTCCCTGGACTGGGGAGCTCATGGGGATGGGTGAGAAAGGCAGACAGTCCAACCCCAGCCCCTCAGCCCAGACCTGTTGGATGCCACGTCCCGACTCGCCAGGGAATGAGTCAGGGCTGGGGGGCTGTGGCCTCTCAGCCACGGATGTCTCTAATTATGGCCTATGAAGTAATGAATGACTTTTCTCAAGAAAAATGTTAGCCAGGGGAGGTTCTGGGCACCAGTGAGGGTACAAGATGAAAGCAGTGACCCACTGTTCACCCCCAATATCGACAACGACAATGGTAGTAATAGCGAATGTCTATATGGCTAGTGATGTTCTAAGCTGTATATGGAACACATTCAGTGCTCTCAATACCCTGCAGGCACGGAAAGGTGGCACCCATCCCCAAGGGCATATGGGCAGCTTGGCCAGGGAGCCCGAACACTTGCCCATTGTGTTCATGCAACTTCTTACGGAGGGGGCAAACACACATGTATGTACACACATATACATACGCAAACACAAGTATACACGGGTCTGAATTATACAGCAGCAACTTCTCCACAAACCTGCCAGGTACAAGATGCCGTGGTGGGTGTGTTTAAAATACATGACCTGTAACTCAATCACCATCGCTGGGAGGTAGCTAGGACTGCTCCCTTCTGCAGATGACAAACTCAGGGATGGAAGAGTTGAGTCACCAAGTCAAGGTTGTGAGTATAAGACAGAGTTGTGTGGGACCTGACCCCACACCATGCCTCTCCTGCCCAGCTGCTCAGGGGAAAAGCATGCTGCTGGCAGCTTGGACAGGGCTGGGTCCAGAGCCTAGGGGTCCTGGGATGGTGCACAGTTATGAGATAAATCAGAGAAATAAGCCTAGCCACTTGTGGCCAGAGGGTGGCCACATCACATGGCAAAGTCACCCTCTTCAGAGTGGGCCGGGCCCCATGCTAGAGGAAGCAGGCAATCTTGAAAGCCTGTCTGTGGTTAAATGTCCATGCCAGCAGCCTCAGGCCAGACTCCTGGCAGTCTGCACAGGCCAGAGCAAAACAGCCTCCTGAAGTACGTATGCCCATCACGCCTCCAGGCCTCATGGCTTCCCCTATACTCTGCTTTCAGGGTTTCTGATTTCCAGAAAGGGAGCCTAGACTGGGCAGGCACAATTCATTTCCAGCCCTCACAAGCTCCCTCTTGGGGCTTTCTGTGGCTCTTCTCTGCCTAGGCCACATTAACCAAGGTTAGTCACCCAGAGGAAGGAAGGGGATGGTCTTGTTCTGCACCGGGCTATCTTCACCTCTATGCCCCCGTCTCGGGGAGGGATGGGACACAGCCAGGCAGGGTCTGGGGGGCGGGTGGGGGAACATCCTCTGAGCAAGAGCAGGGACGGCACAGCTGGAGAGAGGTGGCCGCCACCCCTGCCAGGTCTCTGCAGGGTGGTCCTGGTGCAGAGAGAACAGGCAGGTTTGTGAGGCTAGGGGCAGGAGCTTCAGACAGCTAGCAGTTTTGAACAGTTCAGCAATTTAAGAAGGGGCTGCTTTAAGGGCTAGTGCAGGTGTTCAAGCAGGGTCTGGAAAAATCAGTCTTTCTGGGCTGATGTGGCTGGGGGTGGGTCACCCACACGTATGCTCACCCACTATGCCACTATGCGACGGGGGAGCCCAGCACAAGCTAAGTACACAGATTTCACCCCTGCAACAAGCCTGTCAAGAAAGCACTGCTCTTCCCATTCTCCAGATGAGAAAATGGAGGCTCAAGAAGGGCCCACTGTGATCCTTGCCCAGGACTGCAGACCACAGAGCAGAGCCAAGATTCAAATCCATGTCATTCTTCTAGTCCTTCCCATTCTGGAATGTTCTCGGGACTGCAGTCCCCAAGAGCTAGCCTGGCCCCAAGGAGCAGAATGCAAGGATACAAAGAAATGGACCTCAAAGGAAAACCGAGTGTGCAAAGAAGGGACATAAAGTTGGCCAGCTGTGGTGGCTCACGCCTGCAATCCTAGCACTTTGGGAGGCCGAGGTGGGACACTGCTTGAGGCCAGGAGTTTGAGATCAGTTTGAGAAACGTAGCAAGACCCTGTCTCCACAAAACATTTTTTTAAAATATTAGCTGGGCATGATGGCAAGTGTCTATAGTCCCGGTGCTTTGGGAGGCCAGGGCAGGAGGATCACTTGAGGCCAGGAGTTGAAGACCAGCCTGGATAACATAATGAGACTCCATCTCTACAAATTTTTTTTTTTTTTTTTTTGATACGGAGTCTCACTCTGTTGCCCAGGCTGGAGTGCAATGGCGTGATCTCGGCTCACCGCAAGCTTCACCCCTGCGGTTCATGCCATTCTCCTGCCTCAGCCTCCCAAGTAGCTGGGACTACAGGCACCCACCACCATGCCTGGCTAATTTTTTTTTTTGTATTTTTAGTAGAGACGGGGTTTCATAGTGTTCACCAGGATGGTCTCGATCTCCTGACCTCGTGATCCACCTGTCTTGGCCTCCCAAAATGCTGAGATTACAGGTGTGAGCCACTGCGCCCGGCCAAAAAAATTTTTTAAATAGCTGGGAGCAGTGTCTCCTGCCTGTAGTCCTGGCTACTCAGGAGGCTGGGACAGGAGGATCCCTTGACCACAAGGAGTTCAAGGCTGCAGTTAGCTATGATGACATGACTGTACTCCAGCCTGGGCCACAGAACAAGACCCTGCCTCTAAAAAACTTTCAAAAAAATTATAATAAAAGGGCTGGGCATGGCGGCTAACGCCTGTAATCCCAGTACTTTAGGAGGCCGAGGAGGATGGATCACTTGAGCCCAGGTGTTCGAGACTGGCCTGGCCAACATGGTTAAACTCTGTCTCTACTAAAAATACAAAAAATAGCTGGGTGTGGTGGCGCAAGCATGTAATCCCAGCTACTCGGGAGGCTAAGGCGCGAGAACTGCTTAAACCCGGGAGGCGGAGGTTGCAGTGAGTTGAGATTGCACCACTGGGCAACAGAGTGAAACTCGGAGTGTACTCCAGCTGGGCAACAAAGTGAACCTCTATCTCAAAAAAAAAAAAAAAAAAATTAGAATAAAAGAAGAGACATAGAGCTGGTGTAGCCAGCAAGACAGGAACAGTGAGGGCTTTCCCAGGGGAGGCTGTTCTAGTGCCGGTCAGCCATACCCACTTCTCTGGTCTTGAGCGGAGGCAGCATCGCCACTGATGCCTAAAGCCTTACAGCCTGGCACGCAGTTCTAGGAGAATGATGCCTGGCTGTTGACCAAAAGGACTTATGGACTCCTGAGGTCCTTCCTAGGGAGCAGTAGGGTGAGGACCTCCTAGATGAGGCCCAGCAATGCTGGTCGCCTCCCCTGGCAGGCAGGGTTTGGATGAACATGACCGGGTGGTGAGGAGGAGGGGTGAGGTCGCAGCACCCCCAGTGGAAACCTAGGGAGGGTGGACAGAAAGGGAACGAGTGAGCCCTGGAGGAGCACACGTAATGGGCACAGATGTTGAGTCCCGTGCTCAGAGCCTCCAGACGCTGCCAAGGTCTGGGACGGAGGGGCTGGTGGAGATGGAGCCCTCACATGGAAAGATTTAGAGCGAGAGTCTGCAGGAAGCACTGGCACAAAGTGACGGCCACCTAAACATCCCATGTGACTTCCGCTGGCTAACCAGGAGCACCATATCTAAAACGGGACAATACAGAAGTCACCCCTACAGGGCATGGCGGGAGAAGGTGGGGGTCAGGAGGGTTTCTGCGTTTACCCAGTTCCCAGGTTTGGAGAAATGAGGATATCCAGGAATTGCAGAGGAACCCAAGAAACCGGACATCCCGCTGTCCAGGCACTGCCCCTTTGAGGCCTAGTAGACAGCCCAACCTCAGGCTCCAAACTGAGCTTCCTACACCAGGCCAGCTCCCCACAGCCTTCCCATCTCAGTGGGGTGCAGTTGGGGTCCTTGGAGCTGCTCACTGAGCGTCACTCTTGGCAACTCTTTCTCAGACCCTCCTCCCCATCAGTCAGCACATCGGGCTGCTCCGCCTTCAACACAGAGCCTACATCTGCCAGCCTGTGTGGCCCTCATCTTTTCCCTGTGTGACTGCCATGGCCTCTCCAGGCTCTTCTAGCCTCACATGCCACCCCACCCCGCCCCTCTCCACCCAGCAACTGAGGTCCTGTGAAAACACAACCCTGACCACATTCTCCTCTCACTTGGCGGGACCCAGGAGACTCTGCAGGACCCAGCCATTCCTCCTGCCACCCTCCTCTGAACCCCCTGGCCACTCCAGCCCAGCCCCCTGGCCTCCTGGCTGTTCCTCTCCGCTCTGGCACGCTCTCACCCCAAGACCTGTGCAGGTGCTGTTCCCACTGCTCAGAGCGGACTTCCCCCAGGCTGCCTGGCTCCCTCCCTCACTCCATCCAGGTCTCTGAAGATAACTGGAGGGATGTGGCTGAGAAGGAAGAGGAGAAGATGGGGAGGTGGCAGAAGAGGGATGAGGGCTCCAAGAAGGCATGTGGTTTGAGCTGGAAGAGACCTGAGCATATCTGAATGGTGACAGGCAGCGACCCTGGCCGGAGGAAGAGGTCGGGCTCGTGGGTGGGCACACCACCGGAGGCAGAAATCCTCCTCTGGGGCCTCACTGTTCTCTGAGGGGCAGGAAGATAGGGCCTGATCCTTCATCCCCTCAGTAAGGTGGGGCTCAGCCAGGGACAGTTTCAGGAAGCTAGGTCTGAACTGAGCAAGCCAGGGGGAAACAGAGAATGTCTCCCACCCTGTGCCTGGCTGCAGGGAGCACACCCACAGCGCTGTCTCCATGCCTCTTGGTCTCCGTGCGCCGTAGACAGACCTGTCCAATGGCCCATCAGAGCCTGGAACTGCCGGGGCAGCCCGACCCGATCCGCGAGGGACACTGAGGCTGATTGTCCGGTTGCCTCCAGAGAAGAGGAGCCTGGGCGGAGACCGGCCTCACTGACATGCCCCCGCCCTGGCCTCAGGCCTGCCCTGCTGAGGCCCGATAAGGCCCGGCCCAGGTCCGCCTCAGGCTGCAGCATTATCTTTAACGACTGTCACCCAGACCTCCAGAAGTGGCTTTTATATATGTAGAAAAATATAGGACTCGAACAATGAACTTTTCAAAGCAGGAGGCTATTTTTAGAGCTTTGCTGACTGATCCAACATTGAGCATCTCCCTATGTGTCAGCAGCTGCTGGCGAGATGGGCAGACGGCACGAGGAGTTGGGCAGCAGTCAGCGTACAGGGGGCTTCTCAGGCCACCCAACCATATGAAGGAAGATGCAGTTTTTCGCGCTGCCCCTGCCCTCTGGTCCCGAATGCTCTGTACAGCTCCGTCAGGCATCTACCACCCTAATGTTGTCATGACAGGAGTGACAGTAACATTACGGGATAGAGTCCAACACTTGAGTTGGAACCCCAACTTCTCTGAGCCTTGGTTTCCTACCTGCACAGTGGGGGCAAGGCTGCCCCTTCACAGCATCACAGTGGAGTCAGTGAGAGTGTTCCAGGAAGCCCCACCAACAGCTAATGCCATGCCTAATTAGAGGGTAATTATTTCAGGAGAGACCTCTGGTCCTCAGACATGGCTTGTTCTCATCAGCGCGTAGTCGGGTGGGGGACAGAAAGAAAGGTCTCCGTGTCCTGTGAACCCAGGGCCACACAGCCAAGGCAGCCCTTGTCCTGTCAAAGGCAGTCTTTCCGGCCCCAGGGAGTTGATGGTTCCAGCCTCCCCAGCCCAGGCCTCGCTCCCAAACATAAAGAGTACCGTCAGCCTGCAGGGGCCAGGCCACCCTCCATGGCTGCTGTGAGACCCTCTCACTCAAAGAGCCCAGGAACCTGAATGGGTTTTGGAGATGAGAATGCAGGTTCCAGGAGACAGGCTGGGGATGAGAGGGCAGCCCCTAGAACCTGGAATCAGATCTCCCTGCCCCCTCACAGCTTCAGGGGCTCGCATGGGAAAGAGCCCAAGGGCCTTGGTGGCTGTGGATCAATGGCAGTGTGGAGCCCAGGGCTGGGAGAGGCCCTGGGGCACGTGGATGGCAGCACAGGGCGTCTGATGGGGGCTGCGTGGCAAACATGGGGAAGAGGCGTTCCCCTCAGCAGGAGGGAAGGAAAAGAGGGATTTGCAGGGACCATCTCCCCAGATCTCTGCTGTCTATCACACCAAGTTAGGTTTCCTCACAGCATGGCTCCATATCTGACTCCATCTTTTATCCTGCTTTTTTATTTCTGTCTCTCCCCTTGAGGAGGTCAGCTCGGGAAGGGCAGTGTCTGTCTGTTTTCCTCACTGAAGTTTCCACAGTGCCTAAATAGGGCTGGGCACATGGCAGGCGCTCAGTCTGAATCTGCTCAATGAATGAATGATGCTGCTAGTGACTTGGGGACCTGCACAACCCTGGGAGTAGATGCCAGCACTCCTAACACAAAGGGGTCAGGACAGGATGCCCCGCAGTCAGGATGGAAAGCCACAGAGCGGGGCAGAACGGGTCCCCAGTGCCAAGGCACAGCTGGCTGGCTGTCTTCTTCTCCCGCAACCCCACAGGCCAACGGCAGGGCTGCTGCTCTCTCATTTACAGGTGGGGGCACCGAAGCCTGGAGAGAACAGAGGCTCAACAGTCACATAGCTGATGCGCAGCCCAGCCTGGGAGAGCCCCGTGACTCTGGAGCTGTGTCCACAGCCCTCCTCTGCTCTGCAGCTGGGTTGTGGAGACACCAAACCACTATGGAAACTGTGAGTTTCTCCACCGTACAGACACATGCTCACTGCACTGAAAACACTGTCCTGCAGGCCTCAAGTCACCAAGGAACTTGAACTACCAAGATCAGCCCCACCCCTTGAGAATGCCCTGGGCTCAGCTCTCTGTGTGTTGCTTCTGCCCTGTGCCTACCCCACCCTCCCACAGTCCCAGGAGGCCCGCCGGGCTGGGCCGGGCATTGGCGGGGCCTCAGAAAGGAAGCAGGGGGCAGACTGGCTCCACAGGCTGGCAACCTGCACTTTCACTTGGGCCGAGAGCCAGCTGGCAAGGGGGGCTGTGAGGCTCTGGATGGGGGGCCGATGCCAACACCCTGCAATCAACCCCAGCCAGGGCCTCTGCCTGGTGAGGTGTCACTACAACAGGCATCACTATCAGTGCCACAGAGGGGCCCCAATCTGCCCGAGGATCTCACCCCACATGCTGGGGACCAGAGCACCAAACCAGGGTAATAGGCTTAAAACAGGAAAAGTCAACCCCTAACGCCAATCCTGCAGCCAACCCCAGGACAGGCAGCCTTTACAGAGAGGGGCTGGGCAAAGCCCTTTATTCTCCCGAGCGCCACCGGGCCAGGGCCAAGGTGAGGATGAGGCCCATCCCTCAGGGACCCTCGGCCTTGCCCCTGGGAGAGTTGGTCAGGAGACCTGGCACCTGCCCAGCTGCTCCCCATAAGGAGACCTCGGACTGCACGGAGCTCTCTGGAAGACAGATTCTGTGTGGGGGGTTCACGAGGTCTCCAATAGACTGGCAGCCCCTGGCCCAACTTGGTCCACAAAACATGCTCTCTGTGGCCCAAACAGTGTTTCAAAAACTAGAACGAATCACTAACACTTCAGCAACTTAAGATTTTATATGAAAATCTAAGTTTCGGACTCATCTTGGGGACCTGACCACCCTGGGTCCATATTCCCACTTGATAACAGTCAGACAAAGTGAGGTGGCAGCCGCATCCATCAGACAGCACATGTTCTGTCACCACCAAAGTCCCCACCACTGCCACAGTCCCCACCACTCCTTATCGCCCACCCACACCTGGGCCACCCCTTCTCTTCCTGCCTATTGACGGCATCCATGTTGGCCTATGATGCTTACACAGGACCAAAATTCAAGGCCCAATGCAAAGAACAGAACTAGGATCTACAGTTTGGGACCAGTTGTTCCCAAGAAACCTAATTTAGAACACCAATTCCCGAGAGGCAGGGTTCAAGAACTCCCACAGCTCTGCATGGCTGGTGGGAACACCAAGGCCTTCTGCTCCACTGGGTCCTGTGAGTGTGTGGTTTTTACAAGGCTCTAGCAAATTAATACCGTCACAGTGACCACAATCCACAATCCCATGGTCGTCATAACCACCAAGCCTCAATTCACCAGACGCCCTCGTTCCTAAGTTTCCTAGGGTTAGAATATAATTTTCAAAGCCATCTGATACCTGGTGTTTATTCCAAAACTGGATTCTAAGAGGATGTTCTTGGGTTCAAATTCAAGCTGTTCCCACCCTCGGCAGCCCCCTCCGTCCACCTGTGAGAATGCCAACCTGAGTTTGGAGGAATGCCCAATGGCTCCAGAAGCGTCCCTGGGGAGTGTGGGGGGAGCTCTACGTGCAATCGGGAGACCAGGTCTCTCTACAGCTCCCCTACTTCCAGGCTGAGTGGCCCCAGGCAAGTGCCCTCCACTCTCTGGGCTTCTGTTGTCTCACCTTCACAACGGGTGTCACTCCTGCTCCGCTTGCCCAACGGGAGCGTGGGAATCGAGGGAAGACACACTTTACCAACTGTAAATCCCACGTGGAGCTGTTTCTGCTCTGCGCCATCAGCCAGAGAGGAAAGGCTCAACCCCCTCAACTCCTCAAGTCTTGGCTGGGCTTGTCCAGGTCAGAAAGAGGGACATCAGGAGAAGTGTTCCCCAGCCCAGCGCCAAATTAAGCCCTGAGGGATCAGGAAACGAGATACGTCCATCTCTGTGCCTGCATAGAGGGCTTTATGCTTCCAAAGGCCTCCTTCCTTCCACTCTGCCACAGCTTACCTGGTCTCAAGATGCAAAGTTTACAAGACTGCTTCCCTTGCCATGACCTCATCTGCATGGCCTCACCTTCTCCCCTTGTTCCTTTACTTTCTTCATTAACCACTCCTATAGCCTGCCCTCTGCCAGACGCTTGTCCCTGGCTAAGAAGGGTGGTTCTTGTTGGTTCTGAGTGCACGGAGATGACCAGAAGCTTCCAACCCCTGGGCTCACTCGGAAAGATTTTTCAGAATATACACACGCACAGAGCCAAAAATCTTCCCGGCTGAGCCAAATTAAATACAGAGGCCTCTAGTTATTTCCATACGCACCAAATGGACTTAAATAAAGCAGTTCTCTGTGGCAGGCTCCAGCAGAGAGAGCTAGGCTGGGCCCCAGGGACACCCCAGGAGAGCCAGGCTGGAGGCACAGGCTGGGGAGGCTGGCTCTGGACAGGGTGTGGACAGAGAGGAGGAGACAGATGCCCATCGTGCAGAAGGCCTTCCTCATGGCCCGCCCTGCCAGCCAGGGCCTGTGGTGGGGCCATCTTGGCCCAGACAATCTTGGTCTTTTTTAGGTGCATAGCAAAACTGAAAGGAAAGTATGGCATTCCCATGTACCCACTGCCCCAACACAGGCACAGCCACTATCAACATCCACACTAGAGTGGCACGTTTTTACAGTCCATGAACTACGGTGACACATCATCATCACCAGGGTCCACAGTCTACATTCGGCTCCACACTTGGTGTTGTAAACAGCAACCTTTTGAAGCAGGTACTATATCATCTTCCCATTTTGTGGATGAAGAAACTAAGGCACAGAGAGTTGATGTAATTTACCCAAGGCTGCGTGACTCACAAAGAAAGTGAGGAGGGGTGAGTCTGGCTGAGGCCCCGGGACACCTCCCTGCCTGTCATGTTCTTCCCTCTGTGGGGCCAGCCCACCACCCTATCTACCCATCGAGCTCCCCCTGCCCTTGCAGGACCTGGTGCAGGTGCTGCCCAGACCTGCAGCACGGCAGCTGCCAGGCCCCACAGCAAGTCAGCAATCTGCCCACAGCACCCAGCACAGGGGCACAGAAAGGGTCTTGGGGACAAATGAAGGCTGAGGGTAGGAAACACTATCCCCCTCAACCTCCCCCACCTACAACATTGGCACACAGAGCTCTTCCCCGGCAACTGTCTGGTACCCAGCAGGCAGGAGCTGTGTGGCCCTGGGCAAATGACTTGGCCTCTCTGTGTCTGTTTCTCAGTCATAAAATGGGAGTATTGTCCACCCAGCAGGGTTGCTGTGAGGGCCATATAATAACACACACAAAATCCTCAGCCTGGGGCCTGTCACCCAGGAAAAGCAGAGAGTAGCTGCTGCCACTGTCACGATTTAAGACTGTTATCACGTCGCTGCACTGCATGGTGCCATGGGTGCTAGAGGGAGGTGAGCTGGCCAAAGAGGAAGAGGTCTGAAGGAACACAGACCATCTGATTCCACACTAGCACCCATACCTGGGGAGCACGAGGGGTGCCTGGCTGGGATGTGGCCATGCCTAGGGTGTGACTTTGGCTTGTTTTGGCTTCTTTTTAACTAAGCTGGGTTGGGGGCGCTCTATGTACCAAGCACTGTGCTAGGAGCTAGGGTAGCAAACACACTCATACTGAGGACAGTGGCTGAAACGTGTTAGCACTTGCTACATGCCAGGCTCTAAGCCCAGCACTGTGGGGTGGCACAGCACCGGGTGATGATGACAAAGGTGAGTAAAGGTGACGGGAGCTGTCTAGGATGACTTTGGTATTCTGAGTGAAGCCCAAGAGGATCATATGATGTCATGGAAGAGAAGCCAATTTGGGGAGAGGGAGATAATATGTGTCCTTTGGAACTTACAGATGTGCAGGTGCCCATGAGACCCCTAGAGAGGGTTGTTGGGTGGGCAGCAGGATGTCAGGGCCTGGGCAGGAGCCAGATCAGAAACCCCAGGAAGGAAAAGACTGTGTGAAGTAGAGAAGGAAAGAGGGCTGGGCAGAGGCCCAGGGACCCCCAGTGCTGAATGGCCACCCAGGGGCCCAGCAAGACGAGGGGCTGACAGGCCTGGGAGGGTGGCAGGGGCGCAGCCTGGCTACACCCCCTGGCAAGGGGAAAGCCAGGGCAACAGGGAGACCCTGCGGAGCTTGAAGCTGAGAGCCACAATACCATCCAGGGGACCCCCAATCCGATGAGAGAGGCTGACAGCCCATTCCACACCCCGCCCTCCAGAGGTCCTAGGGAGATGGAAGAGAAGTGAGTTCTCCTACCCTGACCCAGGAAGGCCCTGTCTGATGGAGGAGTCACGGGCCTAGCCTCTCCCAGTCACTTCCAGACACAGGGCATCCCAAATGGGTCAGACACCACTTGGTCACCAGGCTGGGAAACTGGCTCAAGCTCAGAGTTCCCGAGTTGGGCCAACACAGCTAAGGGCTGTTCAAGGGACACTGTGGCCTGCCCCAAGCACCCGCCCCAGTGACATGACTTTTCCAAGGCTAGAAATGAGGCCAACCATGAGACAGGTCCTTGATATAAAATCAACAAAACGTCTGGGATTAAAACTAATCTCGAGCAATGAAATAAAACTGCACATAGGGATCATTATACCATTCTACTTTTGTACGTTGCATATTTTACATAACAAAAAGCTAAAAATAACGCTAAGACTCTGCTATCACATCAAGGCCCATTATCTTCTTGGGCCATTTTGCCATTTTTACGAAGCACAAACAAAAAATCTCAAACCCTGCTCATTTAAATGACGGCTCTGAGAACAGTCAATGGCCCAGAGGGAACAGAGAATTCACGTTCCTGCGACCGCACCTCCCCCTCCCCCAGCAGCAGAGGAAAGAGCTGCTTCCCCAAACACTTCCTCTCCACCCTACCCTCACCCCATGGGAATAGCGGCACTGCAATGGTATAACGATGACGGCTGGAGAGAATAGCAGTGCAGTGGGTAGGGGTCATCACAGCAGCTGCCATTTACTGAACACCTACTAGGTGCCGGGCGCTACTCCAGCCTCTCTTTCCCATCATCTCGGGTGGACAGTCGTCCTGATCCTGTCAGGAATCTGAGGATCGTTCTTAGCCCAGATGACTTCCTGGGGCTGGCGAACATGTTTTTGAGATTGTAGGCACTGGGTAGAGCTTCCAAGGATTCTCCTTCCACTCTGCTGATGGTAGTGCACCTCTGTAGCCATCCACGGTGGCTGTACAGGGAACCCAATGCTGCCACTGGAGTGCGCACAGCTGGGGCCTGCAGGTTTTGTCTCTCCGGCTCCTCCTTGGCCCCCTGCTCCTCCCTGCCTCTGCCTCAGGCTGCATTCTAACAAGCTGCTCCCCAGCAATGCCAGGGAGGGGAAAGAAGGCCCATGCATTTACCAGAGGACCAGGTCTATATTCTGCAGAGCTTGAATTCGTCATTTTCATTTTCTAGCCATTCTTTCCTCATCTGTCAAATGAGAATAATGCCAGTGATTTCACAAGGTTCTTGGTTCCAATCAGACAGGTATGTGTGAAGTTCAAAGGCCATCCAAATGCCAGTATCATCATTTTCATTCTGTAGCCTGTTCTAGCCCCAGTCTCAATCTTGTGCCAACTTAAGACCCACCAAAAACAGTTGAGGCTTTGCCCAAACCCAGCTGACTCTCCTTCCCCTTCCTGCCGGCAGGCATAGTCACCTGTTTTGTGTCTACCCACACTGCCTCTCCCTCCATTGTTCCCATTTGACAGGCAAGGAGGCAGCAGCTTGCAGTGGGGACCACCTTGCCCTGGCCACACATCCAGGAAGGGGCAGAAACAGGATCCAAGTTTCTCCAGCTCCAGATGGCACCTCTGCCCATTGCAGCAAGCTGCCTCCCCTCCCAGGCAGACAGACCAGCTGAAGAGGACAGAGCAGCAGAACCAGGGACTGAAGGCCACTGCCCCTGAGGCCAGGCTCTGCAGCTTTGGGCCTTATTAGGCTCCAGAAGCAGCCCCAGGTACCACCAGGAAGCCAGACCTGCCCAAAGCCTCAGAAGCTTAGCACAGGCCACCAGCTGAGGGCTCCAGACGCACCACAGCTCTGCTCCATCTGACACAGGGCTGGGGGCCTCTACCTTGATGTCCTAACACCTCAGGGTGTCTCACACATGGTGCAGGCCATTTGCCCATTCCTATCTAAGGAAATCTTCATCCCAGCCCAACTGCAAGCTGCCTTACTTTGCAATTTCCCCAGTCTACAGGCAAAGCGATTTTCTTAATACCCTTAACCATCCACTTCTTTGTGGGCTGTTTGGACAGCACGCTACAAGCACAAGCTAAAGTCCATGGGCTTAGTCACTTCTTACTGTGTCTGCCATCTGTCATACCACCAACAGCCTGCAGCCCTTTAGCCCTTTAACTTCTTCCCCTCACCACTATCTCTCTGCACCCCTCTCTTTTAACCCTGGTCCTGTCTGTGTGCCAAAAAGATAAACAATCCACTCCCATCTAGGAACACATCTCCCCAAACAAGTAATACGGTCCAGTTCCACACAGTCAAACTTCTCGGGCCTAAAACATCAGCTAAAGGATGCCATGTTTCTGGTGCTGACTATGCACTGTTGAAGCACTCACATGGATTCATTCATTTAATCCTCACAACAACTCCATGGCCTCCTCCTGTCATGGGGAAACTGAGGCATAGAAAGGCTAAGGAAGGTGCCCAAGATCATAGGGACAATGAGGAGCAGAGCTGGCTTTAGAGTTGGGGTTAGAGTTACAGGTAGTCTGACTACAGAATCTGCCTCCCTAACCATTGGGCTAAACATCCTGCATCTGCAAATGACTACAAGGATCAAGAGGCTCATTCTTCTTCTCACAGATGTGGAAACTGAGGCCCAGGGAGGGATGGGATGAGATGGGTGACTGACGCCCGGGCTGTAGGGAGGCAGATGACCAACGGCCAATCAGGGCCAGTTCTGGACAGGCCTTTCTGAAAGGTTTCCTCTCTCAGGATGGGAGACCTTTGAGCTTAAGGGCAGCCAGAATAAGGACAACAATGATCACAACTAACATCTACCGGGCCCTTGCTATGTTACTATGAGACACCGTTTAATTGCTTTACATGTATTCATGCATCTCATCATTATACCACCTACCCTCCCAGCCAGAAATAGAAAAGCAAACACCACTGGCTTCTGTAAATGGCATTAGGGAGAAAGTATTCATGTTGGCAGGCAGACTCTGATCCGGTCTGGGCAGCCGGGGATTTCGGGAGAACCCTTCCAGTTGGTGTGAATGAGGAGGACTCCTCCCAGCTGGGGACTCGTTCCAATTCTTCCAGTTTATTAATGATCCCTCTCCCCTCCCATGGGGTCCAGTTCAGCACCCACACACTTGTGTGTCCTCTAGTGATTCAAAAGCCCTAGCCTTGGGTTTCCTCACCATGCAGAAGCCTGTCATGTTCGCATGGGTCCCTCAGTGAGTTAGGGGACAGTCAGTTTTAGTCCTCAGGACCCTGCTCCAAGCAGAGTCTTGGCCTGGGGCTGCGCACAGCACACAAGCATGCTACCCTGAAGAGCCTGCAAGTGCAAAGGACACTGTCCCAGAATCCTGCCGGAGAGTCTGGGGATGCAGCTCTTGGGTTCTGTGGGGAAAGAGACAAGATGCCAGGAAGGCCCGGTGAGTGGTCATCAACCAGCTTGTGGGCTGAGACTTCTGAGAACATGTTGGGAATCCTGATACCTGGGGATACCAGACATCTGTTGTGGCAGTATAGGGAAGAAGCAAAAGGTTCCATTCATGGTGGTGACATATTTTGCCAAAGATTATTTAATCCCAGAGGAAGCAGAGCCTGGCCATGAAGTACACAGACCCTGAAGCCAGGCAGGCGGAGTTCAAACGCTAACTCTAGCACTCTAGCAACTTTAGCACTAAATGGCAACTGTTGCTATTACTATTACTACTGAGCTTTGAACAAAGAGGAAAAAACAAATGCAGTCACAGTGTCTCATCTTTAGAAACAGGGAGCGGACGCTCGCTATGGTTCTCCATCGGGACCTTAAGTTCAAATCAAACTGTCACCATGTCAGGAAACTGCAAACCGAGGAGATAAAACGGAAAGAATGGGCATTTCCTCCAAGGAGCAGCGAAGCTGCAGGTACCTATGAACAAGGCAAAAAAGAAATTCAAGTCAGAGCAGCTGGGACCCCAAGAAGGAAGATTTCACAAAAAGCCACACAGGCTCTAGAAATCAGTCTTCAACCTCACAAACGAGCAAAAAAGGAAACTGTGAGGAATCATTTTAACTCAGCAACAATTTCACAAACGGGAAAAGGTGGTAATAATGATGATGGTGATAACAGCTACCATTTGTTGGGGATCTTTCTGTATGCTTTGGTCACCAGGCAAAGCTGCACATCCCCCGCCCCCTCCCCAGGGGTTTCTTTTGGCTCCATTTCATGGATGAGAAAATCAAGACTCAGAGATGGGAGGCAACATATCTGAGGCCACACAGCCAGGAAGAGGTGGAGTCAGGGTTTTGTGTGATCCCCAAGTCCTGTGCTCTGTGATGTACCATTTCTCACTACTAACCTCAGTGCTTCTACATCTAGCCCAGGGCCTGGTACCAAGTTGGTGCTCAGTAAATGTTTGTTGTGTGCATAAAGGAACACAGGAAAGTGAAAAGCTGCATGTCCCCTGGGTCATACACATCTCTCCAGAGAACAACGCACTCCTCCAAGCCCAAGACAGCATGTGTGCACTTGTTAACACCTGCATTTATGGATGCTTTCATTCACTGACAACTGGCTATGTCCGCCATGAGGCCAGGCGCTATGCTAGGCAGGCATCGGGGTACTAGCCACAGGGTCAGGACTTGGAGGGACACTTGCCCAATTCAGGGTACAGCCATGGCAGCCAGGATAGTGGCAGGTCCAGGTGGCACCATGCCATACTTCAACCATAAATGCCATCAATTTCCTCTCTGCAGCAACTCATGCAGTGGGAGCAGCCAGATTCTCTAAGGCCATGCCAATTAATTCTTCAAGAGCCTTAATGGCCTCTAAACTCATTACAATTTGCTTTTGAGGACAAACAATAAATCACATTCAACAGCATTTGAGCATACTCCCCCTACACACACACACACACACACACACACGCTTCCATGGGAGATCTCTCCCAAGGCCTCCGGTGGTGTTTGAGCCCATCTGGGCTGTGCATCATCTTGCCCCTGTGCTTACTGGGCGGATATTCCACATGTCATCATAATTCAAAGGAAATTTACAAAACAGGAAGCAAGAAAATCCAGCGGGTCATTGGTGCCTGGGAAGAGCAGAGTGCTGACCTGGACAAACATGGCATTTGACTGGAGTCCCGAGGATGGCCAGCTGTGCAGTGGCCTTCAGACATCCACATTCTCAGAGCACTCCATGAAGCAGTGTTATCATTCCCTTTCACAGAAGGGGAAACAGGCTTGGAGGGGTGTGGTAACTTGCATATACTCACGAAACTGAGCTGGGACTTGAAACAAAATCTGTTTGCCTCCCCAGGCCCTTCTTTCCTTAAGTCTCAAGCTGCCCTGGATTCCAGATTATCCTGGTAAACCAAGATTCCACAGTCTGCAGAGTCCAGACAGATAAAACCGTATGCACACACAGATGCACACACACGCACACACACATATACTGAGCTCCTGCAGCCCTGGGTACCCTGTCCAATACTGTCCAGAAACATCTATTTGCCCAGTTGTCACACTGTTTGACTATGCAGCTGTCAGTCCTGTCCATGTTTTTGAACTGAAGCTGTGTAAATATTAGCGCAACCAGTTCATAGTCCGACTTCCTTGAGTGAAAGCCTGAAAATCCTAGCAGGGCTAGCCAGGGCCTCCAGAGGCCTCCATCACAACATTGGGGTTCTCCTGTAGGCTCCCCATGTGATATTCTGGCCCAGTCTCTGGGTTCTCTTAGTGTGTGTACCCTTAAAAAAAACAAGGGTAAGAAGAGTCCTGTGTTTCACAAGGCTCAAATAGCAAAGCATCAAAGTGCCACACACGCTCTTGGAAAGAAGCCTGTTATTTGTAGAGTGGTGCATGATGGCATGGCTGGACTTGGGAGTGGTTATCTTGGGCCCGTTACAGACTAAGGGGGGGTCCCCTGAGGTTTCTGGACCGTGCTGCATCCCATCCGGGTTTAGAGAGGGGGAGACGGCCAGCTTAAAGGGCTCTGGCCCCTGGGAGCCAGCCCAAGGAGCATCTAGCTCTGCCTCCACAGGCCAGGGACTGGGTTGATTTCCTCTACCCCTCCCCCAAGCTTCCCATGGAACCACATACCAGGTGCTCCAGAGCAAATGGGATCCACCTGCTCTGAGGCTGATGCGTGAACTATGGGCTACACCTGAGCGAGGCTTCGCAACCTCCAAGACCTCTGCCTCATGTTCTGAGACTGGGGGAGCAGCTGTTCATCACCAACCCAGACCACAGAAGGATCCAAGCAGGCTTCCCTGAAGCTGGAAGATTGAGATGAGATGCCCGGAGGGACTTCTAATGAGAAGGGATGTGGGACTGAGAAGTATGCAAGAGAGGTGGCCTGGATATGCCAACTGGAATGGTCCTAATGGAGGGGCAGAAACCCCTCCCCAGTTACTTTCAGCTCAGAGGGAGGCGGGAGGTGCAGCCAGGAGAGCACGCTAATGGTTTCTTGTTCCCCACTAGACTGCTGGTTCCATGAGGACAAAGACTCCATGTTTTGTTCACTGCTGTGTCTCTGGTGCCTAGAGCAGGGACTGGTACATAGCAGGCACTCAATAAACCACAGAGCTTTAGTACTGACAAGACTGAATGCTCAGCCTCGATTTGCTCTCCTGCAATATGAGGATGCTGGTACCACAAGGGTAAGAAGCAATTGTAATACCAGGTGGGACAGCTGATGGACTATGAGGGCCGCGGGTGTGTGTGGGATATGAATAACATGACCCCCATGTCCAGACTGCTGCCACTGATTCCAGACAGATGGTCTTGCAGCTGCAGCATGCCTGGCCTCCACCCCAGATGCAAGGAGCAATGGGGTCCTTGAGAAGCCCCCCAACCCCACTTGGAGGCTCAGGCTCAGCGCTCCAGGCCTCTGGGGTGAGGAAGGGGCAGAGGGAGACATATGCATGTTCTTAGTGCAACTGCTGGACATGCGCTGCACAATTTTTGAACTGAAAGATCAAACAGCTCCAGGTGGGCTTCCTCCAGAGGGGGCCTGACATAAGCCAAGTCAGCTTGTCAACAAATCCCCTTAGCCCCATCCCCCTGCTCCTCAGAAGGGCCTGCAGATAGCTCAGGGGGCAGCTGTGCTGGCCATCGGAGAGAGGAAATCAATATTCCCAGCACATACACACACACTCTCTTTCTCCCTTTCTCTCCATAAACACGGGCCCTTGGAAGCTCAGACAGCCGCCCACAGGCCTCTAAGTAGAAAAGGGTTGGCCCCTCTGACACACCAGACTCCATCCCTGACCACACCAGGTGCACACGCATCACCACACAAAGCCCCTCACATCCACACTCTGCCACAAACAGCAGCCACACACCCCAGTGCACCCCCAAGTGGCCCTGCCAGGGGCAGAGTACCCGACAGAAGCTGCTGGCACACCTGGGACGCCTGTTTGTTCAGGGTCATCCACCCTCACATACACTCGGGGTCTCGCAGACAGGACAGACACATCAATCCAGACATAGGCCCAATGTCTGGAATAGACAGGCCTGCAAGAGGCCTCCCTGGCAGCTCGGGCCCTGCCTGCAGTTGGAAACAGGCACAGACCCGCTGGGCACCCTCCCACCAACTCTCCGCTCTCCCTCCTGCCCCTCACCTCACACCCACACCGAGTCCCACTGTTTCCCTCTCAAGCCCCCAAACTCAAACTCACCCCCACACCAACTTGCACTCCAACAGGCCCTCGATCACACACACACTCCCATCCTGAGACCCTCCCAGGGCACACACAGCGCTCCTGTCCCAAGGGCGCGTCTCTCTCTCCCACGCACAAACTCGGGTCCTGTTTGCTCTTCTCCCACCCAAACCCACAGTCTGGCGGACGCACCCCGCCCCGCAGGCAGCTTTCTCTCGCACGCCGGGCGCCCGGTCCCGACGGTCACCCGCACTCCCGCACACGCATCCCCACAGCCTGCGCCAGCCCACCGCTCAGCACCCGGGAAGGCCGCTCGCCCCGCGTCGCGCCCTCACCCGCTGTCAAGCTCTAGCTCCAGAAGGGACTGGGTCCTCTCCGAGTTGCAGTGCAGGCACCACATGGCGGCCGCAGTGGGAGCGGGCCGGGCCGGGAGCCGGGACCCAGGCCCAGCAGAGGCCGCCGACTCCCGCCAGCGAGCCGCCGGATCCCGGGGCCGACACCCGGCCACCCGGAGACCCGACCACCCGCCACGCGATCACGTCGGGGCTCCTGGTCCAGCGTCCGCCGGCTCCCGCGGCTCCGGCCCCAAGTCCGAGCCCCAGGCCAGCCAAGCCCGCCCCTCCGCCGCCGCCCGCTTGGCGCAGAGCGAGGCCGGGCCGGAGGAATGTGGCCCTGAAGTGGGCGGGGCAGGGCGGGGGCGGGGCCGGAGGGCGAGCTGGGGGCGCGGCTGCGCGCGGGGGCGAGACTGCACAGAGCGTGTGGGGGACAGAGAGCACAGGAGGCGTGGCCACACGGCGCCGCGGAAGAAGCACAGGGGGCGGGGGGTCAGGGGCGGGGCGTCAGGGGCGGGGCTACGCGCAGGGGCGGGGCCGAGCCGAGGCGCGGGGTGCAGAGCGCAAGGGCGGAGTCCCAGACACTGCATCCAGGTCCCAGCGCGCGAAGCCTCTGTTCTGGAAGGAGGACTTTGCGCAGCCCCTCCAACACTGGCGCCTCCCGGGAGCCATGTCTCCCTCTCCAGCGTGTAACCACAACAAATGCAAAGCGCCAAACCCCCAACCAGAGCCTACTCCGCTGATGCCTACTCAACCTCTGCCTATCCCGATTTTGCCTTCAGTTTATAAAACCTGGCCTTTGCCTGCCTGGACCGAACCGTGTGGTTCTGGGGCTCTGATGCGCCCCAGAGAAGGGAATGGGCCCTATCCTGAGGTTGGTACCACCCTTTTGGCGGCTTTTTGGGGGAAGATCTAATGGAAAGTTGCTTCTTTCTCCCTAAGCCCACCCAGCCCCCTACCCTTTCTCCACCCAGAGACACCCTTCAAGCACCTATGACAAGCTTAAAGTAATACTAATTAGCACTTTAGAGTTCTTTAGTGATAGTTGGCCTTCAAGGCAACATTGTGAAGTAGGTGGAGTTACCCCTGGCCTCATTTTACCAATGAGTAAACTGAGGCTCAGCTTAACTGGGCCAACTAAGAGACGGCTTCCCTCACTCTTTCCTCCTCTCCCAGGCTCTTCCTACTATGAGCGCTCGTGGCTTGCAGTCCTCCATTTGTATGTTTACTTGTTTATTATCTGTCCCTGGGCTCCATGAAGGCAGATACAGTGCCCAGTGCCCATACCTGTGGAATGCCTAGACGTGGTTGGGAGACAGCAAGCAGATATGGAACAATCAAAACCCCACCTGTCCTGGGCCGCCCACCTACAAGTCCATCTCCTGGAGGGCCAGGCAGCTGGCAGGCCTGCGGGAGTCAGGAAGCTGCAAGAAGCCATCAAGGCAGGGGCATTGTCTTGTGCCCTTCTGAATCTTTCATTTGGAGGGGGACAGTGAAGGAAGGGGGCTGAGGTGGCCCAGCTTGCAGCAGAGGAGGGCAGCCCCTAAAGCCAGTTTAGAGCACCTGGGTTCCCAGGCAAGAGGCTGAGCAGGAGCCCAGTGCCCCTTATGCCAGTTTAGAGCACCTGGGTTCCAAGGCAAGAGGCTGAGCAGGAACCCAGTGCCCCTTCACTGCCCATCTCCACATTCCTCTTCTCAGCTTCCCATGTTTTCTTTGCTCTGTTAAATGAAGACACAGAATGGGGGGAAATATTTGCAAATCATGTATCTAGTAAGGGTCTAGTGTCCATAGTACATAAAGAACGCTCACAATTCAAAAATAATAAGGCAAATAACCCAATTTAAAAACAGGCAAGGTATCTGAGTAGATTTTTCTCCAAAGACAATCTACAAGTGGCCAATAAGCCCATGAAAAGATGCTCTCAACCTCACTAATCTTTAGGGAACTGTAAATCAAGACCGCAATACCACCTCACACTCACAAGGAAGGCCATAATAAAAAAGATGGACAAAAGTACCTATACGTAGAGGGTTCTGGAAGGAGAAGAACACTAGGCTGCACTGCTCAAAGACCACAGCCACATCTGGCATCTGTCGTGGTTAGGGTAGGGGTAGGAAGCTGGGAGAGGATAGGGTACAAATGACCCAGTTGATGGCAGAGGCAGCAGAAAACTCCCACCCCTGTCTGAAGTGCTCTCTAAAAATAGACTGCAATAAATGGAGCCAAAAGAATTCCCCCAGCCCAGCTGCTGGAGCACTCTGGACACGGTCTTTGACAGCCTCACCATCCGGATTGTCCAAGAATTTCAGGCACTTCTCCAGGCCCAGGGCCCTGCCGCCCAGCAGGATGGTCTTGGCGACATTGTCTCGGCTGGGATTTAGAAGGGGATTGAATTTCGCTGTTAGCATTCGGAATACCAGATGATGGACACTCTGGAAACCAAATGCATCTTGATTCTCTTGTTTTATCTTTCTGCAAAGTGTGCCTCTTGCTCCTGCCCCGCTAACTGCCTTGCAGATTAATAATTTAGGGAACTTTGAGCAGAAGCAAGAAAAGTTCCAGCCTAGAGAGGCAGAGAAGGCCAATTTTTCTGCAGAAATGACCAGACTGGTCAGAATCCTTGCATGCACCATTCAGGCAAATTGCTTAGTTTTCTGAGTCTCAGTTTCTGCAACTGTAAAGAGTGGCTCAGCAGCCACCTCTACCCCAGCTAATTCACCTTGCTGTTTAATTTAATTTAGCAAGCATTAATTAGTACTTACTCTGAGGCCTCAGTGGGGAAACACTGCTGTGACAAGTATTCCCCAGTATGGTGTCGTGACAGTGGAGGAAAGAGCTTGTAATTCTGCCCCAGGAGAGGCTCTAATGGGGGGACATTTTGGGTTGGACCTTGAGGGATGAGGAGGGCCCCATGTATGGGGTCACAGGATGTAAAAAGTCATGGAGACGTTTAGTTCCACTGTATCACCCCATGTTTTAGTCCTGAGCTGCTTGCCTTGGCCCATTTCACATGCTACAACCCGACTTTATCTCTATCCTCCCCAGCTTCTGATAGCCTCCAGTCTTTCCACAGCCTCCCTGCTTTCCTCCAGCCAGATGTGTGGCACTCTCCCAGAGCCCAGACTTTGCAGCCCCTCTCTCCAAGCTGTCAGGATCAAGCCCAGCCTCTCTGCACAGCCAGCCTCGTGGCCTGGTTCATCTCTCCATCCCTTACCTCTCCTCCTGCCCACTCTATGCCTGCCACACCTCCAGCAACACTAAGCTTCTTTCAGTTCCCCACGCTCCCCACTGTGCCTGGCTCACAGCTAGGACCTTGGTTTTCAGCTTCCTATGTCACTGCTCCCAGAAAGACACCCATGACCAGCGCCTAGTCCAAGTCAGAAACTCCTTTTACATGGCATCAGGTTACTCTGCACCTGCTTGCTTATACCAGTGAGCTGTATTCCAACTGCCGGGGCTGGTTCTATGTCCTTCCCTGCAGCAGCCCCTGTGCCGACAGTGGCGCCTGGTGCACAGAAGGTCTTCAACAGCTGAATACACCAAAGGTTGGTAAACTATGGCCTGAGAGCCAAGTCCAGCCTGCTGCCTGTTTTTTTAAAATAAAGGTTTATTGGAACAGAGCCACGCTCATCCACTTATGTATTGTCAATGGCTTCTTCCATGCTATGATGATGAAGTTAAACAGTTACAACAGACACATGACCTGCAAAACATACAATATTAATGCGCACATGCAGCCCTTCTCTGAAATAAATGAAGCTCTCCTGAGGCAGTCTTACATTGGCTCCAACTACCCTGGCAAACCCCCTGCGTGTTCAGCCAGACACCCCATGCAAGAGCAGAATCCAAACATGGGGGAAGACAGTGACTGAAATGATAGGGCTGGGCCAGATGATCCTCAGATGAGATGGCCACAAGATGGGATGCACTGTTGGGAATGAATCCTACAGCGCCGCCTGCCCATGTGCACATAGAGGCATGCCCAAGGATATTAATTATTTGAAAAAGCAGAACTCAGGGGAGGAAACGTGCAATGCCTCTCAATGCGGACTGGTTAAGTAAATTGTATTACACCCATCAATGGAGTCCCATGTTAAAAAGATGGCAGCAGCATCCTGCATACTTATAGGAAAAGATCTGAGACACAACATTGTGATAGAAAGTCCAGAAAAATGTGAAGTGTATTTATAAAAGAATCTACAGAACACTAGTATGCTTATATAAGATTGTATAATCATAGATTACTTCTTAAAAGAGACCCAAGAGTGCCATTGCACTCCAGCCTGGGAGACAGAGCGAGACTCTGTACCCTCCTCCAACACCAAAAAAAAATTTTTAAACAAGTGTTTGTTACTTTTTAAAAAGCCAGTTATGGGCCAGGTGTGGTGGCTCACCCAAAGTCAGGAGTTCGAGACCAGCCTGGCCAACATGGCGAAACCCCATCTCTACTAAAAATACAAAAATTAGCTGGGCATGGTGGTGGGTGCCTGTAATCCCAGCTACTCAGGAGGCTGAGGCAGGAGAATCACTTGAACGCAGGAGGCGGAGGTTGCAGTGAGCCGAGATCGTGCCACTGCACTCCAGCCCTGGCAACAGGGTGAGACTCCATCTCAAAACAAACAAACAAACAAACAAAAAACAAAAGGCCAGTTATGGATTGGACTGGAACCAATGCAATTTTTTTTTTAAATGTGCCAGTGAAGCCTGGGCAACATGTCAAAATCCCATCTCTACAAAAAAACAGAAAAAGTAGCTAGGCATGGTGGCATGTGCCTGTAGTCGCAGCTACTCAGGAGGCTGAGGTGGGAGGATCACCCGAGTGTAGGAAGGTCAAGGCTGTGGTGAGCCGTGATTGTGCCACTGCACTCCTGCCTGGATGACAGACTGAGATCCTGTCACAAAAAAAAAGCCAGTGAAATGAAGAAATCAAGGGACTGAAGGTCTTCTGACATCTTCTAGGAGGCTCTGAAGCCCACCAGAACTAGTCCACAAAGACCCCAAACGCTTGATGGTACTTAAGCCACCTCTTGGGCCACTCCAGGTTCCTCGTCTTTCAAGCAGGTTGTGTCTTACTGACAACCATAAAAATCGATAAGACTGGTGGTGTAGCACATTTTGAGCTTCTGCTCAGTGTCTGTTAACCACCACTATGTTACCATTCATCTTACGAAATGAGCATTCCCCCATCACAGCCAGAATGCTGGGTCTGCGAGGGAGCTCTGCGGCTGCCACTTAGCGCCAAATCCTCATTTTACAGACAGGGAAACTGAGGCCCAGAGAGGTGGAGGGATGTGCCCCAGGAACTATAAACACTGACACTGACCCGGGGCTTCATGCCACACTGGCCACCACAATACAGCACCCAGCCTGGACAATACAGCATCCAGCCTGGGCGGGTGAGTTTTAAGACCATCATTCTCATCCAAATATGGAATAAAACCTATTCCTAAGACTGTTAGATGCAGTAAAAAGCCAGAGACAGCTGCATGGAACACAGCACTCTGTAGAGTGGCACCTCAGGGAAGCCAGTCCATCCCCCAGAACAGAAATGTTTCCAGATAAATAAAGCTGTTCTTACCAAGTGCCAAATTATCTTTAAAATTCCAACCATTTTCCACAGAAACCACTTGTGAATTTGGGACGTGCCATATCTTACTAAACGAAGTAAACGGAATGAACTAGGGATTGCTGGAGGTGGTATAGGGTTGTCCACCCTGACCTAGGCTTCTGGCCCGGGTTTCCTACGTGACACTGAACTGCTCAGGCACCACACCTGCATTGTAATCCAGCTCCTGCCTGTCTTTTCAGCCTCATTCCCCGCTATGATCCCTACAACGCAGCCACTCCCAGAATGCACCCTGCACTTCCTGGCCCCAGTGCCTTTGCTTATCCTGTTTCCACGTCCTGGGTTGTTGCTTCATTTGATTGGCAATCTCTTATTCAACCTTTAAAGCCCAGCTCAAATGTCCCCTTCTCTTTGAGGCCTCCCCTAATCCCTCTACCCCCAGGCAGAGCAAGAACCCCTTACTTAAGACTGTGGGCACCTCGACGGTAGGGACCATTGCACTCCATGCACCTTCCCGGTGGTGGGGCCCAGACGCTGCCATTGTCCTGTGTAACTGGCCTGGTTCCAGACAGCTACCACAGCCCTAGGGAAATTCATCCCAACCACAATGGTACTTGGGTTGGCCAAGACCCAACCATGACAGTAAGATTAAAGCAGCCTTACCCCATTTACCCTGATGTGATTATTAGGCATTGCATGCCTATATCAAAATATCTCATGTGACCCATAAATATATACACCTACTGTGTACCCACAAAAATTAAAAATTAAATAAACAAAGTGGCTTTAATGTTAAAGTCTGATGGAGCCACCAAGACCCAGTGCTGCCCACCCATTGTTCAGATGAGGCAGCTGAGGCTCACAGAAGCAGGGAGCACTTCCCCAGATCATGTGGGGACACATCCAAGAACTGGTTATCTGGCTTCCTTTCCCCAGCTCCTTCTGCACTGCTAAAACCTAAGAGCCGTCATGGTTTGAGGTGTCAGGAGGCTCTGTTTTCTTGTGGTCTTTAGATGAATAAAAATTAGACGCAGCTGTTATGGTGCCATTAGTTGACAAATGGACTCACATGCTGAGGATGCATGGGAAAGACCCTGAGGGAGGGGCTGCAATAAAGAACCACTGCAGCTAGGCCACAGTGTCCCCCGCAAGGAGAAATGAAACCCAGCACAGGTACAGGTGGCTCTGCCAGGGCTCTGAGGAGCCTGGCACATGATGGGTGCTCAGTGGTTGGTGAGGGTTTTCTTTAGCACACAAAACAGCCAGGAATGGTCACCTCCTCCAAGAAGCCCTCCAAGCCCGGATCCCCAGAGCACTCCATGATTCTAGGTCCTCAGTGACCAATGAAACCCCTGCCACACAGGGAATGCTGGTCTGTTGTAAACGTGAAAGAAGGTGGTGAGAATATGCTTGCCGCATCCCTCATCAGTCTGGCTGCTCCTGTGGACACACCCCATCCCTCCTGGTCCCCCTGCAGAGCCTAGTTGGGTGAGCTGGACTGCCTGTCCCAAATCCAGGGGCAGGGCCTGCGGAGAACAGTCCTGTGGTGTCTTAAGGGCAGCTACTTGAGTTATGGGTCTCTATTCAAGTGGAAGGGAAATGGCCATTTGCCAGCCTTCCTGCAGGATTCAAGGGGCAAGACAACTTCAGGAGGAAATTCCACTGAGCTGCTGCCTCTATCGGTAGAGGACTGTTCCCTAAACTCCCCCCAACACACTGCTATCACCCTTCCCATTTAGGTGCCTGCCAGCCCCAGCCGACGATCAAAAATGCCCCCACTTCAGCCCTTCATACTCATCCCTCCTTCCCTGGTAGGTGGCGCAGGGAGCCACAGCAGCACCCTCAGGGAGGGAGGACACTTATGCTGGGTGGGCTTGGCCCCCTGGGGCACAGCTCCTGGAACAGGGCTCCAGGCCCTTGCAGCTGTCGCCCCTGAGCTCTGTCCCCCGTGTCCACTCTCCGTGCCCCAGACAGAAGAGGCAGGCCTGTGGGCAGCAGGCCCAGCAGATATCCCAGCTCCGCTATGTGACCTCACACAGTTACTCTGCTTCCCAGGGCCTCAGCATCTTCAGCCTCAAAGTGGGGACAGTGCCACCTTCCTTGCAGGCTCAGTGTGAGGCTTGGCAATGACACCCATGACTGCCTAGCCAGGGCCAGGCACACGGCAGCCCTTCAGAGCCTGCAAGTTCCTCCCCTTGCTTCACTGTGGCTCTGGCACCTTGTACGGGGGCTAAAGTGCAAGAGGAGCCAAGGTGTGTTGAGTGAGTAAGCACCTTTTCCAGCCATTGGCTGCGTCCCATAGTGGGGATGCTCATGGCTTACGGAGGCTCCACGTTCTGGAGCATGATCTTGAATCTTGGGCAAGTGGTTTGGTCTTCCTAAGCCTCCTTTCCCAACTCTCTGCCTCTTCTTGCCTCTTCCTGCAGCCTCCTCTCACAGGGCACACAGTCTGGACCAGGCACTTTACAGAAGTGCCCACACTTAATCCTCAACAACCTTCCATTTTACAGATACACTGAGACTCAGAGAGGTTGAATAACTTATGTAAGGCCACACAGCTAGTGCCTGGCTGGATCAGGGATTTGAGCCCGGGTCCATTTGGTCCCCAAACCATGAACTTAACCATGAAGCTCCACAGTCCCTCTTTCCCCATATCCAAGGTGCTTATTGAATGCAGGTTCTGTGCTAAATGCATGACAGGTTGTCTCATTTAAGCTTCACAATGGAACTCTAAGGTAGGGACTATTCTATCTTCTCATCCAGAAAAAGAAACCAAGGCTCAGAAAGATTAAAGAATTTGTTTAAGGGCAAACAGCTAGTGAGGGATGAGAACCCAGGACTGAGTCCCAAGTTCATTCTTACAACTCTATTCCATCTGACCTTCAAGGCCCAGGAGGAAGACCTCTGCGGGAAGAAAGTCTCTGCCTTGGCTGATGTGTGAGTAACCAAAGCAACCTTGGCATCTGCCCCCCAACGGCTGCAGAGGCAGACTCCTGGCTCGGCTCCCTTCTTGGCTGTATAGCCTTGGGCGTCACTTCTCTGAGCCTCAGTTTCCTCCTCTGTGAAATGGAACTGAATAATCTATGTCTCTTAGGTTGCCGAAAAGAATTCAGTGAGCCATCTGGTGCTGGGCCTGAGCGGTGCTCTGCTTACACCCAGCCTGGCTCCCTGAACCCCACTCCCAGAGTGTACACCACTCCCCGCTCCCTTTGCTGTACTCTCCTCCTGGGGTCTGCCCCTGGCCCTCTGGAAGGGAGTGACACTGGGGAAAAGCAGGAGGGGGGCAGCAGTGGCCGCCCCAGGAGGGACTCTGCCAGCCCTGCTGAGCGCACCCCACAAGCCCAGGTGGGGTCACAGTGGGGGAGCGGTCCTTGCCTTTTCCCCACCTCTTCCCCGGCTGCCTGCGCCTCACCATTCCTCACTCAAGGAAGCACATCCTCCGGTGGAGCCAACACTCATAGGGCCCCTTACAGATCCCCCTGGGAGCCTGGGACCAGGGCGGAATTGGGTTCTGCAGCTTCCAAGCCCCGCCCTCAGGCCTAGAGTCTGGGAGACAGACCTCATACATGAAGGGCTCTACGACAATACATGTATGTTCTGTCACTTCTTCCTCGGGACCTTCCTGAACCTTCGTCCACATTCTCTCTGTCTCATCGATTCCCTTTAAAGCCCATCTCACAGTCCACCATTATCTGGCTTAATCACTTGTGTACTCACTGTCACTTCCACCAGAAAGTAGCTCTGCAACTTTGTTCATTTGCCACTGTATCCCCTGCCGTCTATAGCAGGTGCTCAATAAATGTCTGCTGGACAGGTGAATCATGTTGATCCAGATTCACTCTAGTTCAGGGACCACCCACAGGGCTAAGGTAGGTCTCCTTCCCTCTCCCCATGCTTATTCTTGTCTCAATCTCAGCAATTCCCTGCACCCCACCCCTCTTTATACCATAGAGAGATTCTGGAAGGGCTGGAAAATGGTTTTTCAAAATCACTGATTCTCATCTCTAGTGTGCTAGGAGAGCTCAGTATTTAAAGGAACCCATCAGCTAAAGATTTTATTTAAAAAGGAGGCGTCAGGCTGGGCACAGCAGCTCATACCTGTAATCCCAGCTGAGGGATTACAGGTGGGAGGCTGAGGCAGGCAGATTGCTTGAGCTCAGGAGTTAGAGACTAGCCTGGGCAACATGGCGAAACCTCATCTCTACTAAAAATATAAAAAAATTAGCCGGGTGTGGTGGCACATGCCTGTGGTTCCAGCTACTAGGGAGGTTGAGGTGGGAGGATCACCTGAGCCCAAGAGTTCAAGGCTGCAGTGAGCCATGATTGCACCACTGCACTCCAGCCTGGGCAACAGTATAAAATCCTGTCTCAAGGGAAAAAAAAAAAGCGCTATCCCGTTGGCAAAACGAATGGCCATCCTTGGTATACTTCGGTTTCTTTCCTGGTAGCTTTACCAAAACTGGGGCTTATCTGCATATGAAAATGGGTGGAGAAACTGAGGGAATCTAGAAAAAATAGAGAGAGAGAGCTGCAAGGGCTTGCCCTCCTTCAGAACATCTCACCTGGATGTCACTGGCTTAGACACCGTGGCAGGGCCGGGGCTGCATTCCTGGTAGCTGTTGGGGAGACAGCCTGCTGCCTTTTATGTAGTGAGTTCACACCAAAGAACAGCTACCAAGGGAATGCAGGGCCTCTGCTGTAATGAATAGATACGTTCATTTATAATAAGTGCTGGGTTCACCTGTTTTGTAAATGGATGCCATTAAGTGCTCCTAAATCAACAGCGTCTCCTAAGTGAGTTAAACGTCCCCTTTTGCAGTCGTCTTTATGTTATTGATTTAAACAACACCTTCTTTTGTCCCAGTGGAAGGAAGACCTGACCCAACTCCACTGATTGAGAATTAATGGAGGCAGGACATGTGTGATGTGTGATTCACTGTTTGAATAAATCTGTCATTGAGAATGTGTGCATTCCTGAATGTGCTCAACAACTTCCCAGCATACCTTCCCACCTACTATGTGTTAGGCACTAGGCATCTCAGAGGCTGCAGATGTGGGCCCTGCCCTCAGGAAACTCGGTTGGGTAAGGGGAGTGAAAGTAATTCACAATTGGCGTCAACTACATTCCTGCATGAGTTCACATAATCCTGACAAATTCTACAAGGTGCGGATTGTTTTCTGATTTATCACAGAGGCCTTGAAGCCTAGAGAAGGTAAGTAATTTGCACTAAGACACGCAGCCCATATGTGATGAAGCTAGGATTAGAGCCCAGTAGGCTGACACTCAGCCTGTGTTCCTTGCACTCCAACAGTTGTCCTCAAAGTGGGGTCCTAGAAACAGCAGCAGCAGCAGCCTCAGCTGGGAATCATTTGAAATGCAAATTCCCACCCCCCCAGATGATTGTAATACCTGCAGCAGTTTAAGAATCTTTGCACAGGGCCGGGCACGGTGGCTCACGCCTGTAATCCCACCACTTTGGGAGACTGAGGCGGGCAGATCACATGGTCAGGAGTTCGAGACCAGCCTGGCCAATACAGTGAAACCCTGTCTCTCCTAAAATAAAAAAAACTACAAAAATTAGCCGGGCGTGGGGCAGGCGCCTGTACTCCCAGCTACTTGGGAGGCTGAGGCAGGAGAATCACTTGAACCCTGGAGGTGGAGGTTGCAGTAAGCAGAGATTGCACCAGTGCACTCCAACCTGGGCAATAGAGCGAGGCTCAGTCTCAAAAATAAATAAATAAATAAAAAAGAATCTTTGCACGACAGTAAGCCACTAAAGCCATTAAATGCAGTAGTAGGAGCAACCTGGTAGACAGGCAGGAATGATTGCTAGCTGGTGGAGTAGTCATTCAGGGAAGGCTTCCTGTAGGAGGTGATGCCTGTCTTGGGATTTGTGGCATGAATGGGAATTCACCGGGTGGCCCGGCAGGATAAAGGCATTGCAGGTACATGAAGTGGCAAGGGCAAAGGCTTGGTTAACTTGGAAAATATTCCTGTAGTTCTGCATCTACATGGGGCATGAAGTGTGGGGACGGGTGCGCTGTGAGGCATGAGGCCAGTGGACCGAGCAGGAGCTTCATCCTGTGAGGGTATAAGCAGGAGTGGGAGTGACCTGGGTTTAGTTTTCCCAACAACCACATCGCACCTGTATACATTCCAATTACTTAACACTCTTCATTCTATCAAGAAAACTTTATATCTGCTCCACAAGTGAAAAGTCGGCCTCACTAAGCATAAATTGAATTTTCCCATGAAAATAAATCAACAAAAACAAAATGCTGTTATAAACTCCTGCTTTGATCCTGTTATCAGCCCCATCCCTGAGGCCTGCTGTGTTTTGTTTAGAACAGAGATTAGCAAGCACAGAGAATCCACATGACAGGACGCCGCCAATAAAACAGAAGCATGCTTTTTATATCCTGATAGGGACTGAGATACAAGACATAGTGCTACATGAAAAAGGTAAGCTGAAGAATGCTGGATTTGGGTTACAAAAAAGGCGGACACATGCACGCATGCACGCGCACACACACACTCTAAGATGTCCCCGGACAGCGGTTGTCTCTGGGGAGGGGAATGGGACGTGGAAGGGCGTGGCGCATAGCTCACTGTGTACCCTTCTGTATGTTTAACTGTTGAACCATGACTGTATTACTCCCTATATAATCAATACATTGCATTAAGCCTTTGTGGGTGATAAAGAGACATTAAAGGTCTGTCAGCATGCCGACCCTCCTGTCTGATGTCATCAGAAGGGCGGAAAGAGCACTGGAAGGAGAACTCTCTCTCATGTTCCAGGTGGTATGCTCCGTGTCACCAAGAGCTGAGCCTGTGCCTCACCCAGAATCGTTTCGTGGCCTGGATCTCATACTTCCTGAAACCCTGCTTGGTGGGTAACAAGGATCTAAGAATCCATTTTGCGCAACAAGAAACAGCATACTCAAGCGAGAAATGATTTCCCGACTACCTGAGGTGGGGGAAGGCAGCCTGGTGCCAGGGGCATGCAGCTGGAGGCCTCCACGTCCTGTTCCACTCTTCCTGGGAACAAGACTTGGCTGCTGCCCCACTGTGTGCCTCCTGAGCTGTGCAGAGAGAAGGAGAGGCGCTTGGGCCCAGGAGCACCTTCTGCACAGGGCAGGTGTAAGGGGCTGCACCTCTGTTATCTCCTGTAATGCTCCCACCACCCCTTCAAGTGGGCCCTCTTAGTCCATAGGAAACAGAGGCACAGAGGGGTTAAATGACTCACCTCCAGGCCACTCAGCTGGTGGTGGCAGAGCTGGGAATCCAATCTGTTTGCCCATGCACTGGTGACAAAGTCTAGGAGCCCCTGAGCCAAGTCAGCCTTTGGCTGGTACAAGAACCTGACCCCACGAACTAAAAGTCTTCAGCCTTGAGACCCAGACAGACCACTTCAGACTCCTGGAGTTGATCCACGATGAGCATCCCTCATGCAACACAATCCACAGACAATTGTTTCTCTAGCAATTTCCATAAATAACTGTAATTTATGTGTTAATAGCAAAGATATCAAGGTTTGGAACCCCCTGGAGTGTTAGGAACATGATTTGTAACTACAAACACACAACAATTTGTTCAACATGCCAGCTACATCTTCAGTAATTACTACCCTGGTTAAGGATAATTCCACATTCAATGCCCTGCCATGCACGGGGAGGGGAGATCAGGAGGGAGGGGCTGGGATGGGACCTCGCCTGTGTTCCTCACTTCCTCGAGGCCCTTTCCTCTTCCTAAGAGCCCTTCTGTTCTCTCCTGTTTTGGGCCTCGTCTGGTCCTCCAGGCATTTGGACCTGGTGAACCTCTCACTGTCCAGCCCTGCCTGCAGGGACCCAAGTAGGGCTGTGTGGATGCTCCTTCCTGGGAGGGGCACTGTGAGCAGCGTGACAACTATGGCTGTCTTAGCCGATCCTGCCTCTTGACCTCAGGAGGGACCCCGCTCCATTATACTCCTTCCCTCTGCACTTTGGTGAGAGGAGCCAATCAATTCTCCCTTCCTCTAAGCAGTGTTCAGGTGAGTTTCTGTCAACTGCAACCCAAGTGTCCTGAGAGATCAATGCAGGATGGAAGCTCGCCTCATCTGATGGATGAACGAGGCCCCACAGCAGCCACTCCAAGGGCAGCAGAGGGGTGAGGCTTGGCGGGGTCGTGCTTAGGGGGAGCGGGAGCCAGCCAGACCTGGGTTTGAATCCTGGCTCTGCCACTTCCTAGCTGTGTTGCTTTGGGCAAATCACAGAAACTCTGAACTTCAAATTCCTTCCCTATAGATGAGGATAGTAATATCTACCTTGTAGGGCTAAGTCATTGATAAAGTTAGCTATACAAGGTGTCAGACTGTGTGTACGGCATTGCCACATTTGTGTTTAAAAATGGGGGGATAACATTTGTTTCTAGGCATTTGCTTATGTATATGTGAAACTCTGGAATCGGACACAAGAAACTAATAACACGAGACATCTCTGGGGGGGAGAACCGGCTGCTGGGGGACTAGTGTTGTTTCGTCACAATTTCCCCGTTCCCTTTCACTCCCCAAGTAGAAACAACAGGGGGAACTTTTCACCATATACCCTTTTGTATCTTTTGAATTGTAAACCATGTAAATAAACATGTTAGAAACATAGACAAAGCTAGATAAAAAATTACCATTAAAATTATTCTTTATCATAAAGAATTGTGAAGTATGATTGTAGAATTAGCTGTGAAATCTCTCTCTCATATATACATGCTAATGCCAGGCTGACAAAGGACACCCGGAAGAGCTAGCTGTGGAGGACCCGCCTCCTGCTGCCTGTCCCCTCTGCAGCAGCTTCGTGAGCCTCGAGTCCGCCATGGGGTCAGGAGCCGGGTGAGACCAGCCCGCATCCTCTTCCCCATCTGCACCCTGAGCACTTGCCTCCTGGCATCCCACAAGGGGCCACTGCTGCCTGTTCCATAGATGGGGACACTAAGACCCCAGGTGACAGGCTGCAACTGGAGATCCCCAGACAGCTCTGGCCCCAGATGGTTTCTGTGTGACCCGAGCTGGATTTGGGGCTTCCTGTGAAAGCTGGATGCACTGCCACATGGGGCCCACATGAGTTCCTGCCTGCCCACCTGGGACTGGTGCTGAGTCACCGTGGTGCCCTGTTAGCAGGTTAAGCACTGTTCTGCCAAAATCCCCCCCATTCTCTTTTGCCCCCCATATTGGAACCCACCATCAGTTGTCCTTTAGCATTTTATCAAACACGCTTAAAAAAAGTATAGGCCAGTGGTTCTCAAGCTTTTTGGTGTCAGGCTCCCTGTACACTCTCAACTGAGGATCCCAAAATTGTTTATGGGTGTGATATCTATCGTCATTTACCATATTAAAAAATTAAAATTAAGACATCATCAACCTTGAGACATCTTTATAGCAAAAGCCTCAGTCTATCCACCAACATGTCAGGTGGCCTCTAGAATATTCTACAGCACACTTGTGCAAGAATGATAGTGATAAGGCAAACAACAGCTGCTTGTTGTTATTTAAATGGTTTGAACTCCCTGGACCACACTTTGAGAAACATTGCCATTAAAGAAAAAAATGTTCTTAGCCACAACCAACGCCAGCACCCATGCCATTTGCCTGGCCCCCGTGGGTGTTTAAGTCTAAGCCCTGTTCTAGAAAGAGAGGAACATGCTCTGGGTCCTATAGGCAGAACTGACTGGGGGGTCCCCTTTCTAGTCCTGGTGGCTGAGGCTGCATGACCCTGCTCAGCACCACAGCTTGCAGCCCCTAGTACTGACAGGAAAGAGCTGCCTGCCTGTGGTGGGGCTGTTGTTGGTCACTTCAGGAAACAAAACAGCATCGGCCCCCATCTGCTGTGTGCCTGCCATGCACCAGGCACTGGAGGAAACGGAGGCTGTTTGAGAAATCACTAGTCCAAACGTTCCCAGCTTGCAAGAGACAGTGGCAAGGTGCTGTGCCAGGTAACCCTGTCCTGAGGCTGCAGAGGGAGGCCCTGGCCGTGGTAATCAACCTTCAGCAAGGTACAGCTGTCTGCCCTCTCTGGGTGCTTGTGCGTGGGATGGAGGGTGAGGAGTGCTATTGCTCACTGGGGGCTCCTGAGGGCCTTCCCCACTGTAACTCACTTGCACCTGCCCCTCCTATGAGACAGGGACTTTATGGCCAGCATTCCGCTGGCCCCAGCTGCATAATCCAGATCTGAACTGGGTGCTCTAGCTCCAGCACCTAAGCCCCATCCTCTGCAAACGGGGGTTTCACCCAACCTTCCCCAGGTTGGGCATGGTGGCAAATTTAGATCAGATTAAAAAGACAGCTCAGGGCACAGCTGGTAGAGCAGTCCTCGGAGGGGATGAAAGGTGGCGTGGTGACAACTGCAGTCTGGGTGCTGGCTTGGGGGCGGGTGAGGAGCAGGAGGAAGCATGGCTCACTCCTGGCCTGACCAAAGCAATCCCCAGCCCCACCTCTCACTGGGTTGGTCTCGGCAGGTCCAGCCCACCCACCACCTGTCACCCTGCTGGAGAACTGCAGCCTGGCCTTCCCAGCCCCGAGACAGAGTGGCCAGGATGAAGTGATGCCCCAGCCTTGAGCAGGGTGCCCAGAGGGGGTGCTGAGCCAGCCCCTGGAGCCCACTCAGACCCGATTCCACCTTCTTGGCTCAGCTCCTTCAGGGACGCCTGGGCTGACCTCACAAGCCACGCTGGGCAATTCCTCCCAGCACCTGGGCGATGCTGTTCAGGGGACAATTTCCCTTTCCCTCTCCCCTCTGGACAGCTCCGTGAGGATAAGAATAAGGTGTCCGACATACCCCACTTATGCCCAGCCCCAGCACGGCGCCTGGCACAACTAGCTGCTGGATAAATATTTGTGGATGAAATGAATATGGCCAGCTCATGTGTGTCCCTGTCCCCAAATCCACATGCCTTTAAAAATAAAGCACCTACCTTCAAGGGGGCAGGCAGAGAGGTAAGGGCGTTTCATACGTGGGTTCTGGGGGATAGTAACATGGTAAACAGATGGTCTGCACAGAGCTGTCCTGACCCAAGGTATAGAGTGCCAGAAACAGCTGGAACTGAGATAGGGACCCAGGCCTTCTCTAAGTCAGGCCATCCTCCAGCCCCCAAGGTCAGGTCCATGGTCCAGTTCTCTCTGAAATTCACCAGGCTGAGTCTAACTCAAGCCGCTCCCATGGATCGGGGAAGGTGTTTGGAGTTTCCTTTCCCCTGGGGTTACCAGCAGAGTCCCTGGAGGGAGATTCTAGACAACTGAGCACAGGAGGACCACGGGGAGATAGGGAGGAGACCCCATGCCTTTGCTAGCGAGCATACTCAAGTCTAGTTTCACCATCCACATGTAGGGCCCCTGTGTAAATTTGTAAAAGGCGCCCTCTTCTGGTGGATACAGCCCCACAGGCCCGGGGCTGAGCTAACAAGAATGCCATTAGAGTGCAGTCGTTCCTCTGCCAACTGCCCTCGTGCAGTGCACAACCTGAGTATCTGTACATTTGGGAGTGCCTGGAGTTCTGCCCCACAGGGTGACAGTGACTCTGGGTACCTGCCACCCTCCCAAGACCAACAGTGAATGCTGCTCCTCCTTTCAGGGGGCTGGGAGGCCTAAGGGCCATGCATGCACGACCTGTAGCCACATGGAACCACCTGCTGCCTTCCTGGGGAAAGATAAAGCCCCACCCCTCAGCCCCCTAGGAGATTTACATGGACAAAGATAAGTCGCTTACAGGTCCAGAAGTCACAAGATCAAGAGAAAACATGTTAGCCAGACTTAGCACTGCCTTCAGCTTCCTCCCAGTGCACTATTAACACTTTTAAAGCAATTACATTTTTAAGTAGTCAAATTTTTAAGGCAATCAAGACCGCATCCCTACATCACAGGCTTTAGCCCAAGTGGGCTGGGTGAGGTATGGCTTGCTTGGGTCTTGAAGGGGGCAACACCCTCAGCCCTCTCACTGAGGCTGCCATACACGCTGGGCTCCCACAGTGAGTCAGGAGCCCAGAGAAGGCCAGGGCTGGCTCAAGGTCACCCAATGGCCAGCTGGCAGTCAGGCTGGGCCCGAGTCAGGTCCCCAGGCCCCGCCCTTGCTCTAGACCCAGATCTGCTGGAGCCTGGGGGTGGGAGAGCTGGTCTCCAACTTGGGCCTTCACTGGGCACAGAGACACCGTTCTTTACTGCTTAACAATCCCCTCCCCCCCCGCCAACCGTTTGCCCTGTGCCAGGCTGCAGCCTTCCTTAAGTCCTGCTGACAAGGAAAATCTGGTGCCAGCACCCACAAATATGTGTGACTTCTGGAGGGAGGCAGCAGCCTGGGTTCCCCAGCCCAGAGTGGGTGGATTTAAAGGACGGGTGGCGGGGGGGGGTCACTGGATAGGGGAGGACCAAACTGCCCAAGTATGTCTGGGATGGAGGGTGATAAACGTTTATATGTTTTTGACCAGATACCTGAAAAATACTTTCCATGTTTCTAGGGGGGCACATACATAGTCTTCACTGCATATTCTTTTATAATGTTTAAGATTTTCATCATGGGCCTGTATTTCCTAAGCAAATATTAAATTCATAGATCTAAACCCATACATAAATGGCCCAGGCAGAAAAGAAAGAGACAGGAGCTCAGAATTTCAGAAGATGAAGGGACCCCAGATACTGACCTTCTCTGTAAAAATGAAAGCTAGGGTTGACTGAGTGCCCATGGGCCTTGCCTGTTGGGCCATGTTTTGAAAGCCCTTCTTTACCATCTCATTTCAGCCTGAGCGACCTGAGGAGGGAGATGCTATTACTGACATCTTCCATGCTACAAACGAGGAAATGGAGCAAGGTCACCGCAGGCTGGACCCCTGCGCCCAAGTCACACCCACTGGCCAAGGCTGACGGCATGCTACAGGGAAGGCTACGTCACAGGCTGGGCTGGGAGCTGGGCTGGGACCTGAGGCTCTGGCTCCTGCTCTTTGTCCCGACTTTTTCCCCAGAGGCCTAGAGTTCCCTGGAGCCCCAGGTAACAGCAGCCCTGCGCCAGAGGCAATGTGCCTTGTCAGACAACTGAGAGTTCCCCGGGGGCCAGGAGCAGAGCCTGCAGCTTCCTTGGGGTCACATAGGCAGACTACTGAGATGCAGGTGGCCATCCTCAGCCCCTCTGTGAGCCTCAGTTTCCTCATCTATGAAACAGGTGAATCTTTCCTAACTTGGAAGGCAGGAGTAACGATGGCCCAAGATGAGGTATCTGACACACAGAGGTGCTCAGCACGCACTCATTCCCTTCCCCTCTCCCCTGCCTGGTGAACCCGAGAGTGGGAGGTCGGTCCTCTACTGGCTGCGTCCTGCCAGGCCAGGCATGGGGCACCGCCTGGGGAAAGGCACCAGGGTCTAGGGGGCAGGCTAATGGCTGGCAGTGACCCTCCCGCCCAGAGGCACATACTAGGCACTGAAGAGGACGAGGAGCTAGGACGAGAACCGGGCTGGCAGGGTGCCTGTGCGCATATGTGAGCTCATGTGTGCTCCCCACAGGGGACCGAGACCCGGCAGGGGCTTGCTGTGGGCTGTGGCATCTCCCAGATCTCAGCTGCCCCAACAGACCAAGATAGAAGGAGCTTGGGAGGGGACATTTTATCTTCCAGCTAGAGATACTAATAGTGGGGCTGGCCCATCCCACCCTTCCCTTACCTTGGTCCAGTGCTGTGGGTGGGGGCCTCCTGCCACAAACAGCCGCAGCCTGGCTGGCTTCTCAGGCCTCCTCTGCTGCCCACACAGATGAGCTCCCTCAGCCGTCCCCCAGCTGGTGCTGCGGCCAGTGCGGGTCATAAACCCTGAGCCCCTGCTTAATCCGCCAGCTCCCGAGTCAGCGCCAGCCAGACACGTGACACTGCAGCCCCACAGACCTGTTTGGCAGGAGCAGCAGCTGGTCCTGCTGGGGGCAGGGAGGGCTGTCCGCCTTGCCCTCGCCCTGTCCCTACCACCTCCCAGCCCACAGCCTGCAGTTGGGCCACTGCCTGCCTTGTAGCGAGAGGTATGGTACGTGCTGGGGGCAGTGCAGGTAGGGAAAAGAACACGGTTCTCACCAAATGGTGCCGGGCCACCTGGGAATGGGTATATGTGTGCACATGGGGCCGTGCATGTGCACACATATGCGTGTGTCAGAAAGAGAGAGACCATAGATGAAAATCTATTCCAGGTGGATTAAAGACCTAATGTGAAAGGTGAATAATGAGAATCTTCATGACTACAGGGTAGGAATGAGTTTCTCAAAACACGAAAAATGTTAATAAAGTGAGAAAGTTGACTACTTGAATTAAGAACTCTGAAATTGAGAAGTTTATCCCAATACCCTGTAAAGAGTGAAAAAGGCAGGCAGGAGGGAGGGAGAAGAGGTCTACAACGTGGATAACTGACGAAGGATTAGAATCTGTAGCACCCAAAGAAGCCTCCAAATCGTAAAGAAATAAAAAGACAGCCCAAGATGGGTGAAAGGTGTGAACAGGCACTCCACCAATGATGAAATCCAAACAGCCAACGGACAAACAAAAGATCCCCAACCTCATCGGGGAGATGCAAATTCAAACCACAGCAAGAAACCATTACCCACCCACCAGGTGAGTGAAAACAACAAAGACCAACAATGCCCAGTGTGGGGTTGGGGCAAGGCTGTATACTTGCTTTACAGTCAGTATGTGCCCCAGAGACAGCTCATGCCATGTGTGCTGGGACACAGGTTCAAGAGCAACAGCCCCAAACTGAAAACAACCCATGTGGTCCATCACAGTAGACTGCATACATAAGCTGTGGCCTGTCGATACAATGAAATACTATTTATTTAAAAGGACAGCTGGGTGCGGTGGCTCACGCCTGTAATCCCAGCAGTTTGGGAGGCCGAGGCAGGTGGATCACTTGAGGTCAGGAGTTTGAGACTAGCTTGGCCAACATGGCAAAACCCCATCTCTACTAAAAATACAAAAAATTAGCCAGGCGTGGTGGTAGGAGCCTGTAATCCCAGCTACTGGGGAGGCTGCGGCAGGAGAATTGCTTGAACCCGGGAAGTGGAGGTTGCTGTGAGCTGAGATTGCGCCACTGCACTCCAGCCTGGACGACAGAGCGAGGCTCTATCTCAAAAAAATAAAAATAAAAATAAAAATAAATACAATAAAAATAAAAGAATGAACAGCAACTTATTGCATAGGTGAATCTCGCAGATGCAACTTTGAGCAAAAGGAGCCAGACCTGAACAAATATCCACAGCCTGTTTATATTCAGCTCAAAAATAATAAAAGCAAAATTATATTGTAAAAAGCTGTTCCATAGGTGGTACGACAGGAAGGGCAAGAGGGACGTTATTAGCACAAAGTCAGGATGACGACAATCTCTGAGGAGCAGGCTGGGGAGGGGCACACGGGGGCTTTGGGCAATGCTCAGTCTCTTGACCCAAGCAGTGGTCACACGCATGTTCTTATTTTTCTTTAAGCTGTGCATGTTTGTCCTTGCACCTTTCTCTATGACAGGTGACCACATTTAAAACAGAAAGGTACATGTGATAAGGGTGGGGAAAGGCATGGACCCCAAGCTGTGACTGCAGAGCCACCAGGCAGCAGCATCCGAGCTAGAAGGGCTCATCTTGCTCTCTTATGTCACAGACAAGAACTGAGGATCAGAGACAGGAAGGAACTTGCCCAATGATGCAAAGCAAGTTAGAAGCCAGCAGGGCCAAGACTAGAATCTAGGTTAGGCAAAGCCCAAACCAAGGCTCTCCTCTCTGGTCTCTTTGGAAGAGTTCTTCCATTGCAAACCACATTTAAAACCAACTGGAGCAGATAGGTTGATTTTAGCATTTAGCACTCCAAAATTATTTTGTTTGCTTATGTATTGTGGGTCTCTTGCCACTAGAATAAAAGCTCCTGGAGGGCATGGCTTTCGGTCTCTTTTGCTCCAGTGGTAACCCCAGCACCAAATTGAAAATCTGGCACATAGTAGGTGCTCCATAAATATTTGCTGAATGAGTAAGTGAATGGAGCTGATGCTTCTATTTGCACTTTCAGATCCTAGGAATCCCTGGTGGCTTCTGTGATATCCCAAAGGAGAAAACAAAAAAACAACTGTATGATACTGACACACTTTCACAGAATTATCTTCATAACTGCCTTAGGAGGTGGGTACCATCATCACCCCATTTTAACGAGGAGAAAACAGGGAGGCCTAGTGACTTGTCCAAGGTCATGCACAAAGCTAGGAAGCTGACAGCTGGAATTCAAACCCAGCCCAGCTGCCTTCAAGCACCCCTAGGATCACTGAACTGGAAGCACAGAAAGGCTGAACCCCATCCATGACTCTGAAGCCCCCAAAAGGCTGGCTGGCCCTGGGCCACTCCACACACCTGAGCTTACCACGATCTGTGGGATTCAGTCCCTCTTGTCCTCACCCGCCCTCAACCCTCCTGAGCGCTGGTTCTGACTTCTAAAGTGTTTTTCCGGTCTCTTCCAAACTCGCAGCCCTCAGTAAGGAAGCCTGGGTAGGGATTAGGTCCCCCATGATAAAGATGGGGAAGCTTTGGTTCAGTGAGGGGAAGGGACTTGTCCAGAGCAACAAAGAGTCCGGCTCTCTGACCTAAAGGCCTCCTAAGTTAGAGTGACAGACAGAGACACCAGCTGCTGCTCAAGGATTAGCCATAAGATGCTCAATTTTCTTCCTGGTTCCTTTTATACCAAACCCTCAGTCCACTTGGATAAGCCCCAAACCTGGTCCTAGTTCAGCATCTGGCTGAGCTAAATAATGAAATGTTCCCATAATACCCCTCGGCACTTGGCTTTATTAAAACACGTTGGCACTTTTAGCATTGTTACAAACCTGTGTTACTATCCTGATAGCTTTCCACCAAGTCCTTGGATCACTGAAAAAATAAAAAATAAATCATTGGCTCTGGGAGTCTTGGAGCTAAAATGGTCCTGCAGGGCATCTCAGCTAACTGAAATTTGTGAATCCTCCACCTGGCCTCACTCCACACACCTTCGATGAGGGCAACTCACTGCCTTCTAAGGCAGCCTGTTCCTTGTTTGGATTCAGCTCAGTCTCAGTCAGGCACAACAAGAACTTATATCCTCCCCTGGCACTAGGGATGAAGTAATGCCTCAGGCCCCACTCTGCCCTCAGGGAGTTCACAGTCTGGAAGAAGAAATTGTGTAAGCACAACCGGATAAGGAATGACGCAGGCCAGGGTTACCTTCTAAAAAGACAGCAGGTAAGGCCCAAGCTGTGTGTACAGAGGTCATTAGCTCCCACAGCTGGCTTTCTATGCTGTCACACACGGCACGCAGGGATTTATTTGGGTCAGTCTGGACTCTGCGCACTTGAGTCTGAAGCCCTTCCCAGAGGAATGCCACCCTGAGGGTGTCTGGGTACACAGACTGGTAAACTGCTGGGGCTCTGGGGCAACCAAGCAACGCTGAAAGGACAATCAATGGTGCAGCATCCTACATCATTCCAGCTGGCCTGTGGGATTGACACTGTTTTAATATTATGCTTCGAGAACCATCATACAAGGGAATGATAGGTTTGTGGTTTTGCAGACGAAATGGGAAATACATGTGAAAGCCCCTGTGATCAGGTCTGGCATGGAGTAGATGCTTAGAAAAAAATGCTCGCTGGGTTTGCACTGCAATCCTGCTGGATTAGAAAGCCACATACACAGTTCTCTGAGTCACAGTTCTCTAAGTCACTGAGAATTTAGCAGCCTGCTTCCTGCTTTTCCAAACTGACGCTTGCTATGATGGCCCCACTGAATAGCCCCGAGGCAGGGGGTGAGAGGGAGTCTGGAAGACTGGTATATTACCAGGGGTCTAAAGTCAGTCCCTACCTGCGCCCTGCTTTGCATCGCCCTTCTGTTCAGTGATAATGGTATCCCCGCGGGGAAGATTCAGGGACTCAGGGCAGGATTTGCCAAAGAGGTATCATGGATGAGGGTGATGAAGGATGAACGGAGTTTGCCAGGTGGCAGGGGTGGGGTGTTCCTTCCCGCAGGAGCCAAAGCAGGGCGAGGCGGGGGCCCAGTGGAAAGGCAGGGGGCTGCAGAAAATGCTGCTCCCACAAGCAGATTTGCATCTCACTGCATGGTGGTAATAAATGCTGATCTGAGCTGCGGCAGTGCGTGGGACCCCAGTCTACACGGACCTCACCAACAGAATGGGCTTTTGCCAGCCTCTTGCACGTGAGAAACACCTCATGATAGGAATGAGCAGCCCCCCACTCCCCACCTGCCTAATTATGAGGGGCAGGGGGAGTGATGAGGGCTCTGGTCAACTCTCCTACCAGAGGCCAGATTCAGACTCCCTGACCAGCACAAAGGCAGCTCCAGCCTGCACAGCCCAGTGATGGGCAGCTTCCTACAAGAACAAAGGATGGCTGTATTCTTGGCTGGGGACACTTAGGTGCTTAGGTCCACCCCTTATACCAATGGCTGAAACTGTGTGCAGGAAAGCTGAGGACACAAATGGTCGCAGTTCTTCTGGTGTGGCCTCAGCACTCCCCTCTGGACAATGGGGGAAGGCAGCATGACTAAAACCAAAGGTGGTGGTGTGGGGACAGCAGGCATGGGACAGGCAGGGCAGGGCAGGTTGGTCAGAGCAGCGGCTGGAAGGGCGGGCTGCCATGGGCCCTTTAAGCAGCCTTGAAAGAGAGTGGCAACTCCAGTCATGAGACCCAAGATTACCTAATGTTTGCAAACCGTGCAGGAGACAGTCCCCTGCAGAGGTGAGCACAGGCCCCCTCCCTTGTCCCTCCACTGCAGAGACCTCTGAGGGGACACCGAGTCCTCCGAGCATTCCCCAGGAAGCAGCTCTCTCAGGATGACTGGGTTGCTGGAGAGCTGGGGACAGGGCCCCTCGGCTCTGAATACGCTGTGTGACCTTGGACATGTCCCTGCCTCTCTCTGGCCTCAGTTCTCCATCTCTAACACAGTGGGGTGGCTCCAGGATGCTCCCTCCGGCACTGATGCTTAATGGCTGGGCTGTGGGCATTGTGGCCACCCCAAGTCACCTCTCAGTTTATCTTTTCCTGTGGGGGGTGGGGGGTGGGAGGAGATGGCACCGCTAAGGCAATTTCTCTTCTTTCCCCTTAAATCTGGTTTCTGGGCTCTAATTGCACATGGCTTCAGCAGCCTGGCCATCCTGCCAACTGTAATGAGGAGCTGGGCATCATACTGGGGGCAGGGGAGGGTGACGAGAAAGCTATTCCTGTGTCACCTTAATTCAGAATTGTTCAGAGGGGGCTGCACAGGCCAATGTATCCACTGCCTGGTGGAGCCTGACCACAAAATGAAACAGTGGCTCATCAAAGTGCACAACCAGACCCCTGCTCCCAGTCTAGGACAGGTCCCTCACCACCACAGATCACTGGGCATGCTCAGTGCAACACTCACAAAGCTGACCAGGCAGAGCCGACTGCTGTCCTTGTGAGCCTCATCTCCTGGACAAGGCCAGGGGGAGGGGACACCCACTGTCACCTTTCTGCTCCCTTTGCTCCAGGAACAGATCAGCTGTGACAGTTGAGAGCTTGGCAATTTAAAGTGACAACTGCCTGGCAGAAACATGGGAGGGGAAGTTCCCCAGGACTATTAGGGGTGGGGAGAAGCTTGACTCACCTCTGCCAACCCACCCTGCCTGCTTAGAGCCCAAGGGCAGGTGGTTTTGTAGCGGGAGGTTGCGGTGGGGGCGGGGGTCCCACACTCTAAGACCCTGGCCCAGGAGTGTCTCATCCTCAGGCTGGCAGGTGGGACAGGTTTCCAACAACAGCCCCCATTACACCTCATCCCCCTGCTGCCACCTGCCCCCTATGGGTCAGGGTCCAGAGGTCGCCAAGGCTGTTCTGGTCCCCAAGACTGCTCCCTAAGCCAACTCTCCTGGGGGTCTACCGGGAGAGCTCCCTCCACCCCAAGACTGAGAACCAGTCTCTTCCCCACGTGGTAATGGCAGGAGGGGCTGCCCAAGGTCACACGGGGTTGGGAGGCAGGGACAGGGCCAGGTTGGACCCAGCCCTCCAGCCCTGCCAAAGCTTCTCCCTCCCTCCCAAGGCGCGTCCGTGTGGCTCCCAGCGAATTCCTGAGATGCCTCAACCTCCCGCTCGCAGGCTCGGGACCCTGGACGCGGTGGCGGGATTTCTCCGCCCGGAGGCAGCAGCGGTGGTGGAGGCGGGGTGGGGGTGGGGAAGAGAAGCAGGGTAGTGCGGAGTCGGGGGGTGGGGAATGTTTTGCATGGCGACCCTCGGGGTCTGGATTCACGTACCCCCGCTTCGGGGAGGCAACCAACTGCACTGATGAAGAGATGGAGCACCCTGCCCCTCCCCGACCCCCAATATCGCGCCTTTAGCATTCGCAAGGCTTCGGGATAAGCCGTCTGCATAGCCGCGGAGGTTGGGGCTTCTGCGTCCTCACCGCTCCAGTCCCAGAGAGCGACACCGCAGAGCCCAGCTCAGAAAGACTGGCGCTGGCGCGCCCCGCCCCCCATTCCCGTGAGCTTGGCGGCCGCTGATCCCCAACCCCACAACCCTGCGGCCGGTGCGGGCTTAGCAACTGCGGCCTCGCAACCTCCTTCCGAGACCCGCTCCGCGAAGCCCGCCGCGATCCCCGGGCGCCCCAGGTTCCCGAGAGCCAACTGCGCGTCGGTGCAACCGCGGCCCCGGGGGCGGAGCTGCCGCCCAGGCCGCCCCGCGGAGGGCATTCCCGGCTGCAGCCCCAGCGACCCCCGCCCGGGGCCCCGCACCGCACCGGTCGCCGCGCGCGTCCCCCGCCGGCCCGCCTCCTACCTCGCGGGTCCGCCCGCAGCCGCCGAGAGCGCGCCGTCCCCGCGGCCGGCGCGGCCCCAGAGCGTCCGGTGGCCGGGCGCGGGGGGGGCGGGGGCGGGCGCTCGGGAGCCGGAGCCGGAGCCCGATACCAGCGCCACCGGCGGGGCGGCCTCCCCGCGCGCCGCCCTCCTGCCCGCCCCACCGCCCGTGCGCCGTGACCTTGGCGGGTGGCCTCGCCGCGCCTGGCCTCAGTTTCCCCCCTCGGAAGGTGTGTGTGCGTGCGCGGCTGTGCTGGGGGGCGGGGAGGACGGTGCCGCCCCGGCCGCCGACGTCACCCGAGCCTGGACGAGTGGAGGGCGCTCAGGTCGGTGCAGCCGCTGCAGCGGATGGGTCCGGAGAGCGGGGTACGCGGGGTCCAGGCGCGGAGCCGGGGGCACTGCGACCCCCGGCATTTCCCTCAGACTACCCCAGACCCCCAATAAACAGCGAGCAAACGCACCTCAGGCCAAGTCCCCCGGCTCCTCCCAGGGAAAGCTGCAGCCCCGGCCGAAACGCCCCACCCCCGCCGCCGTCCCCAGTTCGCAGATGGGAACACTGAGGCCCACAGCAGGAAAGCCACTGGCCCAGAGGCGCACAGCTGCACCACGCTCCTCCGCGTCCCCTCCAGGACACACCCTCCTGACTGTTTGGGGACGGGGTGGGGACCTGGGCCTGCCGGTGCCGCCCCCATCCCTCAGCCGACCTCGATTTAGATGCTGGGACGGGCCCTGGTGGCCTGGCGACTGTTACAGAGAATGGGGTGCGCACAATCGGAAGGGAGCCCAAAGACGGGGAAGAAGTGGCGCAGATAGCAGAGGCTGGGCCTGGAAGGGATATGGGCGGGAGCGCGCCCGCAGGGGTGCACCTAAGGAGAAAGCGAGGACGCGCGAGTGCCCTGCCTGGTGGGTCGCAGAGCAGACCTGCCCCGGAAGCCCTGAACGCCGGGCCGGGAGCGGCGGCCTCTCTCCCGCAGCCGGAACCCCGCGGGTCTGGAGCGAGGGCGTCAGGTGGCGGGCTGCGATTGGGACGAGGCGCCCCCTGGTGCCCGGAGGCGGCGAGACCGGAGACCGGAGGGACGGGGCCGCCAGGGCCCAGCCAGAGAAGCTGAGCGAGTGATGTCATGAGTCAGGAGACCCGGCTCTGTGGGTCCTGCCACGAGGGGCTGTGTGACCTTGGGCAAGACGTTTCCCCCTCTGGACTTCTGGGAGGAAAGGACAGAAGGAGGGACCCTGATTTTTACCTCTGACATCTCATGACCCTGGACATCTGGGTCAGGTGAGAATGGGCAAATGGATCCAGAAAGGCACAGACGGATCAGAAGTGAGATGTAGGCACTGTTCAGCACTGGAGGAGGATTATTCATTTACTTGAGGCAGAAACTAGTATCCCAGTTTTACAGACAAGGACACCGAGGCAAAGAGGTAAAGTCATCTGCCCACATTCACACAGCAGCTAAGGGGTGAGCTGGGATTTGAACACCCACCTGCGAAGCTGTAGAGTCTAAGCAGTGTGCCTGACTGCCCCACTCGCCACTCTTGCAGAATTTGTTGAGCATCTAAGTTGTCCCTAGGATACCCAAGGCACTGGTGACAGAGACGAATAAGGAACGGCCCAGCTCCTGGTGGGTCTTCCTGCCTCGTGGCAAGAGTTAGCCCATGGCTTCTTATCAGTGCTCACAGCCAACTGTACAGTGGATCCCCCGGGGATGGGCTTGTGGGCTGAAATGTGAGTCCCATCCCCACTGCATATTCTACCCTTCCATATTATTGGAGGTTTAAAAAATATTTTTAAGGGCTAGGTGTGGTGGCTCATGCCTGTAATCCCAGTGCTTTGGGAGGCTGAGGTGGAAGGATCACTTGAAGCCAAGAGTTTGAGGCCAGCCTGGGCAACACAGCGAGACTCCATCTCAAAAATAAATTAACCAGGCATGGTAGTGCTCCAGCTACTCGGGAGGCTGAGGCAAGAGGATTGCTTAAGCCCAGGAGTTCAAGGTTATTGCGAGCTATCATTGCACCACTGCACTCCAGCCTGGGTGACAGAGCAACTTTGTCTCTTAAAAACACTTTTTTTTTTAAAGAGCAGTTAAGGGAAGATAAGATGCTTGTAGTTTTAATATTTAAAAATGCAGTCCCTGAGAAGCCATATACTTTTGTTGTCAGTGCCAGGAGTAGGTCACCTGGCTGGTTGGAAGGCAGGTGAGGAAGTGAGAATGACAGAGGTTTTAGAATCTGTTGGACCTGGGCAAGTCCCACGACTTTTCTGAGACTCATTTGAACTCATCCTTAAAATGGAACTGAAGCTAAAAATTCCCACCCTGCCTCGCTTCAAAGGCTGCTGTGAGAATTAACTATGATAATGTGTGGAAAGCCTGCACAAAATGCACTGTGTAAATATTTTCATTCCCAGGAGCCGTGAAGGAAGATGTCGAACATTTAACTGCATAAAAATTAAAACTATGTAAATGGAATCAAAATACCATAAACAAAGTAAAAAAGACAAATGGTAAAATGAAAAAAAATGTCTGCTGCAGCACATATGACAGAATTTAATTGAGGAAAATGCAATGAAAGTTAATTTCCCTAATACATAAACAGGTCTTTCAAATCGATAGGAAAAAGATGACTAACCCATTAGAAAAAAGAGCAAAGGATATGAACAAGCAGCTCATGGAAAGATCTTCAATCTCACTTGTAATTAAATGTATATTAAAGAAATACAAATCAAAACACAACATGGTTGCCATTTTTTAATCTACCAAGTTGGCAAAAACGAATAAGTTTGCTAATACTTTTGCTGCTAAAGGTGGGAAGAAATGAGCACTCTCAAAAATGCTGTAGAGTGAGGTGCCAGATGGTGCAACCAATCGGGAAGGGTATGGCGAAGCTACTACAGCACGCTAATATAAAAATACAAGGACAGACAACACAGCACTGTGTGTACCAGTAAACAGCGAAAGAAAAGAGCCATCTTCAGGGTCCAGCAGTAGGAGAGGGAGTAACTTCATTAAGATACCCATTGCTGGGACTTTGTCCTAGGATGGACAGATCTCCAGGTCATATTTCTACTGAAAAATTCAAGGAACAGAAGACTGTATATCACGATCCTTTTGTGTACAACTTAAAAGGCTCTATGTAGATGTGTGTGGGAATTTCCTAATTTTCCCAAAGGACACAAATATGCCAAAACAAAAAAACTCTTATTGATGGATACCTTTTGGGAGGACTGAGGGGTGCATGGAATGGATATGTGAGGCGCTTTTACTTTTCATTTTATACTTTTTTGTAATAATTGATTTTTAAAAGGTCAACAGGGGTTATCTGGGCACAAGCTGATGGGCCAATTGAAGTCTCTTCTTGACATGTCTTTATATTTAAACAATCAGGTTTGCAGTGCTTAATGATGGGGATACATTCTGAGAAATGTGTCCTTAGGTGATTTCATCATTGTGAAACCTCATAGAGTGTTCTTACACAACCTAGATGGCACAGCCTACTACACAACTAGGCTATATGGTATGGCCTAGTCCTCCTAGGCTACAAACCTGTTCAGCATGTGACTGTAGTGAACACTGCAGGCACTTAATCACAATTATTCCCTTGGTTTCCTCCATATACAATTATTCCAAATCAATAAAAAAAACATGAACAACTCAAAATAAAAATGTCCAATTAATTTGACCAGGTAGTAGATATTTGTGTATCTAAACATAACATAGAAAAGGTACGGTAAAAATATGGTATTATCATCTTATGGGACCACCATCATATATGTGGTGTATCATTGACCAAAATGTCATAATGCACATTACTATAAATGTTTTTAAAGTGAATAAAAATTATTGAAGTATTCTTGTTCCTTAAAGTCCACCAGTGAGGGATTTGTTAAACAGATTATAATTAAGACACATCCATATGATGGAAGCCTATGCAGCCATCAAAAAGAATGTGGCAGCTCTACGGCCAGGCACAGTGGCTCATACCTGTAATTCCAGCACTTTGGGAGGCCAAGGCAGGTGGATCACTTGAGGCTAGGAGTTCAAGATCAGCCTAGGCAACATGGCAAAACACCGTCTCTACTAAAAATACAAAAATTAGCTGGGTGTGGTGGCATGTGCCTGTAATCCTAGCTACTTAGGAGGCTGAAGTGGGAGGATCACCTGAACCAGGGGAGACTGAGGCTGCACTAAGCTGTGATCACTCCACTGCACTCCAGCCTGGGTGACAGAGTGAGACACTGTCTCAAAAAAAACAAACAACGAAACAAGACAAAAACAACAACAAAAAAGTGGCATCTCTACATGGACTGATATGATAAGCAACAATCCCCAAGATATTTTGGTAGGTGCAATAAAGGATGTAGGGTATGTTACTTTTTATGTAAGAAAGAGGGAGTAAGCCAGGTGTGGCAACTCTTACCTGTAATCCCAGCTGCTCAGGACGATGAAGTGGGAGGATCACTTGAGGCCAAGAGTTCAAGAGCAGCCTGGGTTAATGTAGCAAGGGTCCCTCTTAAAAAAATTTTTTTTTAAATAAAAATAAAAATCTGGAATTAAAAAAAAAGAGGGGGTATAGAATATCTGCTGGTACCTGCATATGTTGTCTCTGACAAAGATGCTCAAGAAACTGGTACATGGTTTTGCCATGTTGCCATGCCCTGGGGAAGGTTCTGGGTGATGACCGAGGGTGAACTGTGGAGACAGTGGGGATGGAGAGCTGCCTGCTACACTTCCTGCTTTGTGGGCAGCTATAAAGTGGGGGGTTGGGGGGCAGGATCAAGGCCAAGGCTGATCTCTGGGTAGGTTGAGTGGTTTTGTTTCCCAACACGAAGCTTTGCCCCCCTAGACGTCTTCGTGCCCTGGGGGATGGAGTGGAAAGGAGACTGGCTTTTCACTGAAATGTTTCATTTAAGTATTTTTTGCATGTATTACTACATGCATGTATTACTGTTTGTAAAATATTATGTTTAAAACTAATTTCTGAGTGGGGAGCTGAGAAGCCTGATTTCTAAGAGCCTGCTGTGGCACTCAGGATGACTCCCCGTGTGACTTCAGGAAGGCAGGTGTCCCTTCTGAGCCTCAAGGTCCCCTCTATCAAGAAGCATAAGACAAGTACTAAGACTCCTTACAACTCTGATGCCATACCAGCTCCAGAACCTTCTCCCTGGAAGAGCCACTTAGATATGGAATGGCTGCTGGGGAGGTAGGGACTCCCTGTCCTTGGGCTCATGGGAGCAGGGCTGAGGGTAAACTGCCTTGCATGACTTCTAAAATCCCTCCCAGCTCGGCAGTGTGCTGTTCCTTCTTCATTCTCCCATTCCCAGTGCCCTGCCTGGAAACTCTTAGTTCATATTTCCTCTCTAGGTTACCCCTGGCAATGGTCTCGTCTGTCTGGGTTGGAGGTCAGTCCTGTGGTGTGGGGACAGATGACACAGCACTGGGCGCCCACGTGGGGCGGGGACATCTAGGGGAACAAAGCGTCATGTTGGGAAACAAAACCGCTCACCCCACCCAGAGATTAGCCTTGGCCTCCATCCCGCCCCCTGCACTTTATAGCTGTCCACAAAGCAGGAAGTATAGCAGGCAACTCTCAGTTCCCATTGTCTCTGCAGTTCACCATCGGTCATTACCCAGAACCTTCTGTGACTCCCTACTGCCCACCAAACCAGGTAGACACTCTTCAGGGGACATTCAAGCTCCTGTACTTTCTGGCCTCAATTTGTCCCTTCTAGCTCTTCACTCTGTCCATTATTGTCCCTTATCAAAGCAATTTTCAACAATACACATTCGATCACATCCCTTCCCTGCTCTAAACGCTTCTGTAGCTCCTATGACCTGTGTAATAAAGTCCAAGCTCCTTAGGAACTAGCATTTGTCTCCCTGCTCAGCTCTATCTTCAACTATGTCTCTCAAAATTAGGCTAAACCTAATGCTTTTCAAGCACACTGTACTATTTCATATCATTGTGTATTAGCACATACTATTCTCTTGGTTTCCTCCATATATAAAGAGTTATTCCAAATCAATCAAAAACAAAAAAACACAAACAACTCAAAATAAAAATGTCCAATCAATTTGACCAGGTAGTTCAGTGAAAAAGAAATACAAATGGCCTGTAAACATTCAAAAAGATGTACAACCTTACACAGAAACACAAATCAAATGATAATCTCATTTTCATCCATCAAATGGGCAAAAATTCATAGAAAGCTCATGTCTCTTTGTATATTAGCTGAAGTCCAAACCCATCCTTTAAATCCAGCTCTAAAAATGTCACCTCCTCTAGACGTCATCTTCTTGGCTCCCACAGTGTCCTGTACATCTTGAGACAGTGGGGCCAGGTACAGAGCAGAAATTCTATAGATGTTAGCTATTATTAATAAAAATAACAGCTACCATGCTGTTCTGTGGTCATCAGCTAATGGTTCTGTCCACCTGCCCAGAAGGTCCCTGAAAGCAGGAATAGAGTCTGCTTCATCACTGCTTTACTAGGACGAGCACAGGGCCTGCTACAGAGCCATGCCCTGTAAGCAGACAGGTGAGGTATATGCAGCAGAGGGAAGGCTGAAGCCAGGAGCCAGCCCTCAAGGGCTGCCCTGCTGGGGAGAGTAGGCACTGTGGAGGGGAGGGCTGAAGGAGGGCCAGTTGGTGGGCACAGCCCCAGGCTTGCAATAAACACAACTTCCATGAACTGGTACCCACTTTGTGTCAGAGAGCACTGTGCCAGATACTTTATCCAAACTATCTCTATTCCTGCAGATTCTTTGAGATGGGTAGTGTGCCCTCCATTTTACAGGTGAGAAAACAGAGGCTCAGGAAGGGGGAGTGACTTACCCAAGTGAGTCTTTTTTTTTTTTTTTTGAGACAGAGGCGTGTGTTGTCGCCCAGGCTGGAGTACAGTGGCTCGACTTTGGCTCCCTGCAACCTCTACCTCCTGGGTTCAAGCAATTCTCCTGCCTCAGGCCTCCCAAGTAGCTGGGATTACAGGTGCTTGCCACAATGCCCAGCTTTTTTTAATTTTTTTTTATTTTTAGTAGAGATGGGGTTTCACCATGTTGGCCAGGCTGGTCTCGAACTGCTGGCCTCAAGTGATCCGCCCACCTCAGTCTCCCAAAGTGTTGGGATTACAGGCATGAGCCACCATGCCCGATCCTAAGTGAGTTCTTATCATTACCCCACACTGCCTGTGCTGGCTTGTGGGCACTTGATAGATGCATGAGGTTGGACATTTCACGTTCCCTATCTGGAACTCTGCTCTCCCGTCTGAGAAATGGCTCCATATTAGGGGTTTCTCAAACTTAAGAACTGATGGACCTCTAAGAATACAGTTCCCAAGCTCCATCAGGCCCCACCTTTTAGAAACACTGCATCCAATGGTAAATGCTGCTACACTGGAAGGTCCTGTGATGACCACATGTTCATAAAGAAAAGGCAGCCACGAACATCAGGGAGCAGAGCTCAGTTGGTAGAGGGTCGTCCAGATGACCTGCAGCATGCTTTTGTTAAAATGGGGGAGGAGTTTTCGTCTTCACGAAAATGATGTTTAAAAATGTATTGTCTTGGCCTTAGCTGGAGTGGTCAAAAATAATAATAAATATTGTCAAATGATTTTTGACAAGGTGCCAAGACAATTCATTGGAAACAATCATTTCTTTAACAAGTAGTGCTGGCTGAGCGCGATGGCTCACGCCTGTAATCCCAGCACTTTGGGAGGCTGAGGCGGGCGGATCATCTGAGGTCAGGAGTTCCAGACCAGTCTGGCCAACAAGGTGAAAACCCATCTCTACTAAAAATACAAAAATCAGCCAGGCATGGTGGTGTGCACCTGTAATCTCAGCTACTCGGGGGGCTGAGGCAGGAGAATCACTTGAACCCGGGGGCAGGGTGGGGGGTGGCAGAGGTTGCAGTGAGCTGAGATCTAGGCACTGTGCTCTAGCCTGGGTGACAGAACAAGACTCCATCTGGAAACAAACAAACAAACAACAACAAAACAAACAAGTAGTGCTGAGACAACTGGCTATTTATACACAAAAGGATACATTTGGGCCCATGCTTCCCACCATACACAAAAATTAACTCAAATTAATCAAAGACCTAAATGAAAGAGTTAAAACTATAAAAATCTTAGACAAAAACATAAGAAGAAATCTTTGTGACCTTGGGTTATACAATGATTTCTTAGATACAACACCAAAAGCATAAGCAAGAGAATTACAAATTCATAAATTGGACTTCATGAAAATTAAAAACTTTTGCACTTCAAAAGACACCATCAAGAAAGTAAAAAGATAAGGCCCTGCATAGGCTCATGCCTGTAATCCCAGCACTTTGGGAGGCAGAGGCAGAAGGATTGCCTGAGCCCAGGAGTTCGAGGCTGTAGGGAGCCATGATCATGCCATTGTATTCCAGCCTGGGTGAGTGAGTGAGACCTGATCTCCAAAAAAAAAAAAGGAACTGAGAAACTGAGAAAATTATATAACTGATACTGGAACCTGTATGTAGAGTATGCAAATAACTCATGACTCAATAACAAGGAGACAATACAATTTTTAAATGAGCAAAAGGTTTGAATACACATTTCATCAAAGGAGACATATGAATGGCCAATAAGCACATGAAAAGATGTTCCACATCAAAGAAATGCAAATCAAAACCACAATGAGATATGACTTCCCACCCACTAGGACAGCTAGAAGCAAAAAGCCAGACAATAACAAATGTGGGACAGGATGTGGAGAAATGGAAACCCTCACACACCACTGGTGGGAATACAAAAAGATGCAGCCACTTTGGAAAACAGTTTGGCCATTTCTAAAAAGTTAAACAGAGAGTTACTATGTGACCCAGCAATTCCACTTCTAGGTATCTACTAAAGAGAAATGAAAACATATGTCCACATCAAATCTTGTATGCAAATATCCATAGTAGTAGTATTTACAATAGCCAAAAAGTGGAAATGACCCACATGTCCATCAACCAGGGAATGGATAAACTAACTACAGTGTATCCATACAATGGAATGTTATTATTCAGCAGTAAAAAGGAATGAAAGACCAGGCGCAGTGGCTCATGCCCAACATTTTGGGAGGCTGAGGCGGGAGTGTCACATGAGGCCAGGAGTTCAAGAACAGCCTGGGCAACAAAGTGAGACCCCTGTCTCTACCAAAAAAAAAAAAAAAAAAAAAAAAGGAATGAAGTACTGATACATTCTATTCTATAACATGGATGAACCTTGAAAAACTTCACGCTAAGTGAACAAAGCTAGACACAAAAGGACACGTGTTGTATGATTCCAAAAGGATATGAAATGCTCAGAAAGACATATCTACAGAGACAAAAAGTGGTTGTTGAGGACTTGGGATGGCACAAGGGACTGAGGGAAAATGGGTATGTGGTTTATTTTCAGGGCCATGGAAACGATTAAAAATAAAATTGTGATGGTTACAGGATTCTGTAAATATAGTAATAATAACCGAATTGTACACTTAAAATGAGTGAATTTCATAGAGTAAAGTATCCCTCAATAAAGCTTTAAGAAAACACGTGATGACTAAATGAAACATAAGATCCTAGGTTGGGAGGAAAGCTTGGTAAAAAGGACATTACTGGGATAACAGGCGAAATGTGACTTTTAAGTTAGTTGTATATTAGATCCTAGTATCATGTCCATGTTAAACTTCCTGAATTTGACTAATGGACCATGGTTATGTAAGAGAATGTCCTTGTTCTTAGTAATTATGTGCTGGAGCAGTATTTAGGTGTGAAAGTTACATATGGCATGTTTGCAGTGACATCTCAAATGCTTCTAAGGGAAAAAAATGGTTTTTAAGAGAAAGCAAAATTTGGTGGAATGTTATTAGTGATGAGTTTGGGTGAATGGTACATGGGAGAATTTTGTTTTGTATTATTGTTGTAACTCTTCTTTAAGATTGAAATCACTTCAAAATAACTTACAACTCTTAAAGGATCCACACATTTAAAAAATTATTGTTTGGACCTTGAATAAATCTATAGACCCTGAATGGAGAAAAAGCCCTGAGCTAGTTGTGAACAGAGTTCCTAGAGAGGGTGCCCCTGCTCATCATGTCTGTTGCACCCCAAAGAGAAGACAAAGACACAGCCAGAGGGCAGGGTGAGAACATGTGTCTGTATATGCCATAGCTTGCATTCATTCAGTCATTTACCCAACAAATATTTCCTGGGTGCCATCATGTGCAAGGGTAATCGGCTGTGAAGCAGAGATAATCAAATCCCTGTCCTCAGGTGTTGAGATGCAGCTGGGGGCCAGGGGAGCGCTCTGCAGGAGGGGGAAGCCGATGTGGAAACCCCTCAGCTACACCCAGGCCCCAGCCTCCCACCAGATCTGGAGCCTTGGAGGGCAGGGATTTGTGTCTGAATCACCTCTGTGCACTCTCCCCGCCTCCCTCCTCCCTCTCCTTGGATTATAAGGAAGTCAAACTGTCTCCACACAGCAAAGAGCTTTTGACCGCTGGGGCCCACAGGCTTCGAAAGGCCAAGAGCAGGGACAGGGCATCTATGCAGGGTCACTTTCCACCAGCAAAGCTCAGAACGGAATCAGCAAGTGTGGGTGGGAGGGAGGGTGGCTGGGGGCTGTCCAGGTGAGGGGCTGCAGGGATGGAGGGAAGCATTATCAAGGGGGGAGGCCAATTCACCTCCCACCAAAAACCCAGCATCGGGCCAGCCACAGTGCTGGCCACACAAATATCCACGAGGTAGCCTCCACCTCCACCAGTAAGCCCTTGACTCCTGGGAGCTGCTCAGGGGCTCCAGCTCCTGGAGGTTACATGGATTCCCAAGCTGGGAACCCCTGAATTATTTTAGGGGATCTCTCATCCCGTATGTGCAGCCAACACTGTTGGTAGACCAAACAAATACTATGTTTCACACATGAACATCTTTCAAACCAAAATAGAAGCTGCTTTGATAAATAAAATTCACAGACTCCAAAGTCATCTAAAAATTGGTTCTTAACAGCTTCCTGTCATCCTGTAGTTTTTCAATCTTGGATATTAACCCTTGTGTGTGGGGTTAATATGGCATGGGGGCAGGGGGTGTCTCATAATTTCTGATGATAAACAGGTCTCTTCCCTTTACTTGAAAAGCCCGGGAGTGCAAATGGAGTTCCCATACTTCACGGTGTGGGGGAAGGATCAGAGGATGAGGCCTGTACTGCTGGACCTCGGGTGGAGACCGAAGCCCAGGGCTCCCTGCTCTGCAGGGCTCTGGAAGATGAGGGGATCTGGGGGCCCAGAGCCAGGCACCCAGTGTTACTGGCCTGCCTGCCCCCAGCAGACCAGCAGTCCTCCAGGGCAGCAGCTGGGCCAAGGCTGAGTCTCTCAGGAGTCCTGGGCAGTCAGCACCTAGCTGGGTGACCACGGAGGCAGGCAGGCAGGAGGCGCCTGGACAAGGGGGCTGACATTCACAGCAGGCTGGGCTGGCTGAGGGCTTTGAGCCCAGCTCTCCACCTGCTAGCTGTGTGGCCACTGAGCACTCAGGATGTGGCTGGGGTGATGGAGACTGAGTTTTTCATTTTGTGAATTTTAATCAGTGAACATTTAAATAGCCACCTATAGCTGGTGGCTACTGCTCTGGGCAGCCTGGCTCTGGAGGCTTCGTAGGGACGGGGAATGGAAATGGCCCTGAAGGTGAGCCAGCCAGCTTAGCTCCCCCTCCCTTCTCAGCAAGGATTTGAGGGTCCCCCTTGCAGAGCAAAGGCTGCAGTGTCTGGACAAGCCTCAGCTCCCTCCCTGGTCCGGTCCAGGCATTTGCACACATCACAGCACACAGAGAGCCACTGCCCAGAGCAGTGCACACAAAACCAGGTACTCTGTCCGATATGAGCAACTTAAGGGCTCTTCAAGGGGAATTTTATGACAGTAATTTTTTGACTTTGTATATAATGACTTTAGAGCTTACTCCCCTCACCCCAACCTGTGTGAAATAACAGCCCAGCAAAATCCTAATGATACATATCTTGTGATTGCCAAATATGACCACAAATTCCTCCCATCCTGGTACCCAGGCCTCTCCTGGGTAGCCCCCTCCTCCCACCTGAGCTGGGGGCTACTTCCCCTCCCCTTGGGCATACGACTTTCCTTTCAGGAGAAGGTGGCAGAGGTGATGGCTGTGCCTCAAGAGGCCTCGCGGCTTCTGGTTCATTCTAGGAGTGCAGCCTCAGATGCCATGTGGAAGGTGTGATTGGGACACGTGGAGGGAACTGAAGGGACCCCGGTGTGAGAGGCTTGTCTGCCATTGTGGGGGCCATGTGGAGGGAACTAAGGGGACCCCCATGTGAGGAGGCTGGTCTACCATTGTGGTGGGGGCACATGGAGGGGCCTGAGCTGCCTGGCCGCCAGCCAGCATCCACTGGCAGACATGGGAGTGGGGCCTTCTTGGAACTTCCAGCCCAGCTGAGCATAGCCAAGGGCAACCAGCACAACCGCCCAGATCTTCCAAACACACAATCACGTGTTTTAAGACACTATGTTCTGTGTAGTTTGTTACACAGCAAAATCTAACTGAAACACACATGCACACAGCCCCCACTCTAGAGACTGCCAGCTGGTGTTGCAGTTCAGGGCCCACCCACGGCCCCAGGAGGCAGCAGCACACCCCGAAGCCTGCCTGGGCCCAGGGGCAGGGGCATGAGCAGTGTCCATGGGCCGCTGGGGAACTCTACCTTTTAAACAGAGCAGAAACCCACCTGGAGCCCAGAGACAGGCCGTCTTTGGGAGATGCCTGGGGTCTGTGCTCTGGGCGGGGCTCTGACTGGCGGAGCCCCTGCAGCCTGGCCTCTCCTGACACGTTTGCAGTCAAAATCATAAAGCTCTGCTACCGGCGGGTATCTCTCTCCCCATTTTATAGATGAGGAAACAGATTCAGGAGCAGGAGACACTTGTCCAAAGTCAGTTTTGCTAGGCTTTGTCCTCCTCCAGGTCTTTTTGGCCCCCATCCTTTGCAGTGGTAGGGGTGCCCCTAATTCACAAGGGTGGAGTGCAGGAGAGGAAGCTGGCAGGGGCTGCATGAGACTGTGGGGAGGGAATCACGTGTCTTCATGCAAACAGAGCCCAAGGCAGTTAGGGTGGGGGGACAGAACCCCTAGGAAGAGGGTCAGGGGAGCTGCAGCAAGGACTCTGTCTCCAGCTGGTATGCGGGATCCAGACAGAGCAGGTGGGGCCGGCTCTGTAACTGGCCTGTCGGCTGTTCTAAACATCCAGAGAACTGAGTAGTGGGGACGCCAGCTGTGGGCCCAGCTGCCCCTGGGAGGAGGGCAGAGGCCAGCCTGGCTCTCTACCTGCCCCACCCACTGCACCGGTCCACCCTCCGTGTCTCTAAGGAAAGCTAGGTTCTAGGTCTCAATTCTGATGCTGCCACTTTCTGGCTGGCAAGGAACTTGCACGAGTCACTTGGCTTGCCTCAGTTTCCCCCCCTGCAAGATAGGGCAGATATTCCTGTTGGACAGGATTTATTGTGAGAATGGAATGAGATCATAGTTGGGACCATACTCATACACACATTAGAGCTTATCACCCATTTTGTACTTGAAAAACATCCCGTTTTCTTTGCTGCTGCTTGAAAGCCTCCGCAGGCCACCCACTCCTCACTTCTGGGTCTGCCTATCTCTGCGGTTTCTGTGCTTGCAGATGAAATGTAATTCTTGGCTGTTGGAAGTTTGGGGCTGAGCCCAGCCATCCCTCCCTGTCTCTGGGGCCCCACCCGTACCCCGCCCCAGAGTCCAGAGCCCCCAGCATGTCCAGCTTGCCAATGGAGCCCACCCTTCCCCGGAGCAAGGTCACAGAATCCCCTGTCCTGTGGGAGGAGAGCTTGGTGATTTCTCAAAGTCCTTGCAGCTCTGACCTTCTAAACCTGCATTCCTCTAGGAAGCCAGGTGAGAGAGCAGAGGAACTACCCTTCCATAAGCCCACCCCAGGAACCCCAGGGAGGGGCCAGGTGCCTGGCCTTCTGAGTGTCTGTACCTGAAGATGAAACGGGGTTACTTAGGTACTTCTTGGCGGTTCTGAAGTTCAGGACTGAACCTAGCTGCCTCTCCTGGCTATGTCCGTCCATTACCATCACCACCTTGTCACCCTCCGTCTGGGGTCTGAGGCCAAGCTGGACACCTCTCCTTCCCGCGTCAAAGCTCAGAGGTGAGCTTCAGCCTACCCTCCCTCCAGCAAATGTTTAGAGAATGAGGTAAGCATCCTCCACCAGTGACCGTCAGGCTGTCCACTGTCCAACCCAGACGTCCTCTCTGAGAGTGCTGCCATTAGTCCTTTGTCCTGACCCTCTGTCCTTTGAGCCTGAATCCCCAGGGGGCTGTTCATACTCCTCTTCCCTCTGCCACCTGGCTGGCCGCCATCTTTGCTAGCCACCTCCTTCTTGCTCTCAGTTCCCCTCCTCAGGGAGGCCCTCACTGACCACCGCCAAGTCGCTCCCCACTGCAGCCTCCTGCTTCATTTTCCTGACTGTGATGTTGGAAATGCTTGTTTGTGTGTTTGTTTACTTGTCACCTGTCTGCCTCCCCCAACCCCCAAATGCCAGCTCTGTGAGGGAGGGGGTCTCACGCTGGTGTCCTCACTGCTTTGAGCGGTGCTGGGCACACAGTCGATATTAGTTGGTTGAATTATTGATAGAACAATGCTCTTGATCCGGCTCCAGGGCAGGAAGGGGAGCTCACAGAGGAGGGGATATCCAGCTAACCCAGTGGGAACCAGACACGCTGGCAAACCCCATCCCACGGGCTAGGCTTTCAGTTAACCCTCTCATTCATGCATGAGGGGGTGCTTATTAAGCCATTTTCCAGATAAGGAAATGGAGGCCCAGAGAAGTGAAGTGACTTGCACAAGGCCACATGGCTTGTATGCTGCAGAGCTGGGTCTTGGCCTGGCTTTCTGAGATCGACAGCCCTTTTCCTCTCCAGGGTTCCAAGGCTGTGATTCCGAGAGATCACCACACAGGGAAGGAATCCTGACAGCCCGTGAAGTGCCTGGCACTGGGTCAGGTTATTTGCCAAGGTTTGCTCATGTGCCTGCTCTGTCTTCATAGGTCTATTTTACAGAGGTCAAACTGAGGCCCAGAGAGGCCTGGTGACTCGCCCTGGGTCACACAGTGCGGTGACAGCCAATCCAGGATGGGTGCCCGGACTGCCACGCCTCTCCATGTGGTGGCGGTGAAGCTAAATGGCCTGCTGCCTTGATTTCCCCTTTGTGCCATGAGGGTGTGGGCAGGCTGATTTCTGACATGGTGTAATGTCATCAGGGAGGCGGGACCTTGCCTGAGAAGCCTTAGGGCTGAAAAGGGAAGCGCAGAGTGGCTGTTTCCCCATCCTGCCCGCTCTCCGCCCTGGCCCTGAGCCAGGTGGGCGGCCAACTCCCTTTGACCACTTCCTGGGGAAACTCCCCCGGAAATGCCCCAGATGCCCGCAGCCCAAGTATAACTCCAACTTCCAGGCTCAGGACCCTCATCCCTCACCTCCTCCTGCCAAGATCACCCCAAGCAGAAACCAGTAGGCATAATAATTAGTATGTGTGTATATATATATGTGTGTGTGTGTGTGTGTGTGTGCATGTACTTTGCTGATTAGATATTTTATCAGATATCTTATCTATATAAGGAAACAACAACAAAAGTGAAGCTGACAGTGCATTGAGAACCGGGCTTTAGCACACCACAGCTCTATGTCTTAGGATCCCTCCTCTCTGCCAGTGTGGCGCCCGCCTCCTACTCCCATCCTCTGCCTCCAGTCTCCTCTGCCAGCCTGTCCTCCATCCAAGCTCCCTAGGCATCCTCTTCAAACTCTTTGCTGATTGCTGTAAGGCAGTGGAGCATGTGGTTAAGATTCTGGGCTTCAGGTCAAGCTGATTTGGGATTTGAGGACATTTGCTAACAGTGTGACCTTCGGCAAGTGACTGTGTCTCCCTAAGCCTCAGTTTTCTCATCTGCAAAATAGGGATCATAACAAACTCTACCTCATGGGGCTGACCCGAAGGGATGATGCATAGCAGAACACATGGCTCAGCTGGCCAGCTGGCAGGTCTTAGCAGGTCACAGTGGTGGAATGGCCAGCTGTCAGGTCTTAGCAGGTCATAGTGGCGGAATGACCAGCCCACAAGTCTTAGCAAGTCGCAGTGGCGGATCGACCAGCCCACAAGTCTTAGCAGGTCGCAATGGTGGATGCAGGATGTTTCTGCCTGACCAGCCTCCATTCTCACTTCCGGTAAGACACCCCAATTTTCTTTGGGGAATCCAATCCTCCATTCTCAGTCCATCTAATTTGGGTCAGCTACCTCCAGGGGTGAATGCAGTACCGAGCTTGGTCTATCAGAGAGAGTAGTTCATCCCCCCTGCTCAAGTGACTGGTCCAGGGATGGGTATGTGGTCTAAGCTAACCAGGGAGAGTCGATTCTGTCAGAACAGTTTCTGCCTGGATATGACAAATGTCGACCTGGAGCTGTTGGGGCCATTTGGGCAGAAAGGCTGTCTGGGAATGAAGTCAAAGAGATGGAAGAAGAGAAAAAGAGGCCGGCGTCTGGGGTCATGGTTTGAGCCCCCGAATCCAACTGTACCTGAAGCCCTGTCTGTTTCAGAAACAGAAGGCAATAAATTCAGCCTTTGCCTTAAGCCCGTCAAGCCAGTCTGGGGTGCCTCTTTTTTTTTTAATCAACCAAACAAATACTGGTTAATAAAACTCCCTGCTCAAAAGCTCCTGGCGGCTCCTCCGTGCCTGCAGGGAGAGGCCAGCACCCTGGGCTCTGGGCCCCACTTGCCTTCCTTTTTGTCCTGAACTCTGGCCCTCATCCCTCCCAGACAGGTATCACCCAAGACTGCTGTTTGCCAAACACACCATGAAGACTCGACCTACAGTTTCTACCCAAACTCTCCTCCACTCCCCACTTGACCAGTGCCTGCTCACTAGAGCTTGCCTCCTCCTGGAAGCCTCCCCCACACTTCCTCCACCACTCTGAGTGTCAGTGGCATCTACCTCCAGCTTCCCATCACTCTGCTTATTTCCCCAGAGTGAAATTCACTTTTTTTTTCTTTTTCTTCTTCAAAAAAACTTTGTCTCACTGTATCATTTAAGAAATGAACATCCTGGATTGACTTGGGATTTGACAAATTCAAACTTGGTTTTAACACACCATGTGCATTTCCTGAGTCCCAGGCGTACCAGCAGACACAGGGCTGAAAGACCCAGGGCCTACCCACAGGGGCTTAGAGGCTGAACCAAACCATTTCCCATTTGGCTCAAGACCATGGATGCAAAAATGACCATTTTTAAAATTTTAAATTCAAATTTATTTTACTTGGGGATAATCATCACTGACACTCATTGAGCCATTGCTAGGTCATTGTCTATGGGCAGGTCCATGCATAATGTTATTTAATCCTCACTCTGGGAAATGTTATCCTCAGTTACAGAGGAGATCACTGAAGCTCAGAGAAGTAAAGGGAGCTGCCCAGGGGGTTACAGCAACTGTAGGGAGCTGACCCTATATTCTAGCCCTTGTTATCCTCCCTGGCCTTTCTCAACTGTGTGCGAATACACTGGGGCCAGCTTCGAAGTCTTTTTAACATTCACTGTGTAAACTCGGCACCAAGCTGGCTTCCCCTGGTTGCTCACAGGCAGGTGGCTGTCCACACCCACTTCTGTGTGGGGGCCTCTGGCGTCACATTTCACACCCCTGTTCTGTAGGCATCGGGTTTCAGATTTGCTGTATTTGCTTCCGCTGCCACTACCGGCAGATCAGAAGCTGGGGAGGTGTTTCAACACATGATTGTTTTGAATACGGTGACTTCCCCATCTATCCCTGCCATGGGTAACATCCCAGCAGCCTCTTGATAGCAGAACAGAGGCCATTGAGCCTGGCCAATGAGTGAGTCTCAAATTCTAAGTTCGTGGGGGACTCACTTAGAAGGGTGGTTTGTTCCAGCACCTGATCAGAACCTGTGGCTCATCCTCTGCAAAGTGGGCATGAGGCACCACCAGAGGCTGCGGAGTGGCCAGAATGAGGCAACATATGGAGGGTGTGTGGCACACGGTAGGTGTACACTAAGTGCTCATTCCCTCTTTTCCTTACAGCCTTGCTGCTGGGGCTACCTTTCACCCGCATGCAGGCTTAGTCGCCTGCACCCCCGGCATGGCCCAAGAACCAGTTCTCTGAGTTCAGCCAGGACTTCCAAGAACCTAGCACAGCCAGGTCAGCTCCACTGTGTATGAGTCCTGAACCCGACCCTAGGCCCCTGCTCCCTCAGTTGCCATTTGCCAGGCTACCTCCTCCATTGCTCCTAAAATCTAGCTCATCTGCCACTTCCTCCAGGAAGCCTTTGGGGAACTCCTCCAGATAAAAACTCCAGTGTCCCTCCTCTGGGCTCCCACAGGCCTCAGAGCTCACCCCCTTCTCAGCCCTGAGTGCCCTGTGTAGTCATTTCCTCTTTTCTAGTCCCTTCTCCCACAGAGCACTGTGAACATCCCCAAGACAGAAACGATGTGTTGCTCACCACAGCCTGGGCCCTACAGCTGGCCTGTCACAGGGCTGGTGACGACCGAATGAAAGGAAATGCCTAATGTTTTCTGAGCACTTGCTACATGCCGGGCACAGAGCCAGGGATGCCCACATGGAGAGGGCCTGCCTCACAGTGAAGACAGTAGGAAGGAAAGCAGAGGTAAGAGTTGAAAAGTCCAAATCCATATATGAACACTGCGATTCCGCCATTCCCGAAGCTAGTTACCCTCCAGACTTTTCAGTTCCAGGAGGCAATGAAACCCCTTTTCGGCTTATGCCCGTTAGGTTTGGATTTTCTGTCACTTGCTATTAAGACAGCCCTCACTGACCAAGTGAAGCTCAGAGACGGGACCCAACACACCCAAGGTCACATAGCTACGAAAGCAGTGGAACAGAAACTCCCATGAAAGTCTGGGCTTTTTTTTTTTTTTTTTTTTTTTGAGACAGTCTTGCTCTGTGTCCAAGGCTGGAGTGCAGTGGCACGACCTAGGCTCACTGCAACCTCTGCCTCCCAGGTTCAAGCGATTCTCCTGCCTCAGCCTCCCAAGTAGCTGGGATTACCGGCATGCGCCACCACGCCCGGCTAATTTTTGTATTTTTAGTAGAGATGGGGTTTCACCATATTGGTCAGGCTGGTCTCGATCTCCTGACCTCAAGTGATCCGCCCGCCTTGGCCTCCCAAGGTCTGGGCTCTTAACCACAGCCTGACCACACCCCAGGCCCGGCTGATAGCCACTTCAATGCTCCCACACGCTGAGTACGGTCCAGATACCCACTCTGCCGGCGGAGTCCCCTCACCTCTTTCCCAGAAGCCACTGGAGTTACACTGGTTGGGATTTTTGGGCATTGGTTTGCAAGTCCATCAGATGGGGCTAATGAGCTCACCCTTGCATGCAGGTCAGAGGACAGCTCACACTGGCCTAGCCCACAAGGGACTCAGGGAATGAAGGCCACAGTGTGGACCCTCCAACCCACCCTCAGCTGCCTGATGGCCTACAGGTGTTTTCTAATAGGTGACATGTGTCCATTAAAATAAAATACAACCAACCGCTTACCCCTCCTTGCGCCCATCTCCTTCCTCTGCCCTACTCTCCTTCACAGAACATGTCACCCCCATGACCTATCATGCATGCACTGCGTTAGTCATATATTGCTTGACTCCCCAACACCAAGAAGGGCAGGGATGGTTTATCTGGTTTATCACCTTTGTACTCTCAGAGACAAGACAGTGCTTGGCACACAGTAGGTGCCCAATAAATGTTTGTTGAATGACTGAATTAACAAATGAATGATGTGCATGAAACTCTGCACAGAGTCATGGAGTGCTTAAAGGCTCCTGGTTACACCTGGCCATTTCACAGGTGAGGACATGAGGCCTCAGGATGGGCTCCCCTGAGGTCCCCAGGCAGGCAGCAGGGGCTCTGATCTGCCCTGTGCCTCTGCTGGGCTGGACCGAAATGGGCCTTGAACACAGGTGTGGGCAGCCACCTGGCCAGGCTCCCCAGCTTGAGCCCTGGCGCCCAACAAAGGCAGGTCGCTGCTGGAGGTAGCTGAGCTGGAGGCCAGAGCCCTGGGCTCTGAGCTGTAACCCCTGAACCTGACCTCTCGGGGTCCTTGGGCCAACAGCCCCTGGCTCACTGGGGTCATCAAGCCTCCCCTAACCAGCCTGAGGGGCACTGTGCCCTGGTAAATCTCTCAGTGAGATGGGAACCCAGAGTCACCTACGCCCACAGGGAGATTCCCCACAGAGGCCTGCTTCCCCATCTAAGCCTCACAACAACCCCAGAAGGGAGGACTTTCGCTATGGGTTATATGGAAACCCAGGCCCAGTGATGTTGGGACATCTGTCCCATGTCACATGGCTGGGGCACACTGGGGAGCTGGGATTTGAGACAGAGTGACTGACCCCTCAGGGCACTGAGCAGCCTTCTGTCTGCAGCGTGGGGGCAGGGGTGAAGGTGCCCATTGCTTCCTTATCACTGGGCCTCACTTTTTCCATCTGCCACTGGTTGGGCTCCAGTCCTAAGGAAAGGGCTATCTGTCTTGCCTGCCCCCAAGAGCCAGGGCTGGGGTGGGAGAGGCTTGGCTGGGAGTGAGAGCTCCCAGGCTGCTCCCTGAGGCTGGGTCGGTAAAAGCTTCCTCTGACCCATCTGTTGAACTCCCTGATGACCCCAGTGAGCCAGGGGCTGTTGGCCCAGGGACCCCAAGAGGTCAGGCTCAGGGGTTACAGCTCAGAACCCAGGGAACATCCCCCAACACGCTCCCAGCCCTAGGGATCTGCAGATCCTCAAGGTTCCACTCTGGATCATTTCAGAAAGATACTGAACTTGTCAGTGGGTCAAGGGGCTCCTGGGGGGACACACACTGGGCTACTGCCAGATGGGAAATGGCCGCAGGGAGCCTGGGGCAGGGAAGACTTGTGCAAGGCAGTGTCTCCTCAGCACAGCCTGGGGAAGCCTTGTGTTCCCTCAGCCATAAACCTCCATTTGCTCAAAGTTTATGCACCATAGGGTTGAGGGGGGCAGCAGTGTGGGAAGGATACACACCAAATATGCCCCAGGAGCCCTGGGCCACTGTGTGACTTCTGAGGGCCTCTGAGGACTTCTGACTTCTGTGTGACTTCTGAGGGCCTCAGTTTACTCGGCTGTAAACTGGGCATTGTCAAGAGTCCATCTTTCTCAGGGTGGTTGTGAGGGCCGTAGGCAGCGACCCAACACTCCCAGCCATCCAGGTGGGCTGCGGGGCCCTGGTTCTCAACCCTAATGGGGCCTGGGGCTGGTCTAACGCGCAGGGGAGCTAAAGAACTTCCCCTTGCGGCTGTGGGGAAACACCTGGTGTTCCTGGGCCCAGGGCGGGCCTGTGTGCATTCCAGGCAGTGAGAAACGGGTCACAGAATACAGCTCTGAGAAACAGTGACAACTCTGACGACAGCCCCCAAGACCCTCACCACGGCAGGCTGCCCTGACAGTCGCCAGCCCCTCACAGGTTTCTCAGGGCTGCTGAGGTCCCCTCCCCGGGCCAGGTGGGTGGTACTCACAGTCTCAAAGTGGAGGGGGCGGAGGTGTCCCTGGAACTCCAGTGCCTGGCCTGCCTCTGCGGCCCCGGGGGATGAGCTGTGGGTCCATCCCCACAGCAGGTCCTGACGTCTGACTTCCTCCCTGCTCAGTCGGCATCCAGGAAACCACACCCAGGGGAGAGGGTGCCAGGCACCCTGGGGCCCCCGCCCACCTGCCCTCCAAAAGGCCCCCAGGCACTGCTGAGGGGGCTCCTTCCAGGTCTGGCAAACCCAAATGGTTTCACTGGGCAGGCCCCAGTCAATAAATAATACAACCACCTCCCTGGACAGTCTCTGGTGGCTGATCGTGTTTCAGGGCCACTTAAGTTCCAGGCAGACTGCTTTGTTCAGAGTGCCGGCCCCTGCTGGGTCTCTGGCCACATGGGCACTGCACTCTCACGGAGGGCCAGCTGGAGCCAGCAGCATAAAGTAGTGTGACAGTGGTCCCTGGAGAGAGGGTGCCCTACTTACTTAGCAGCTTGGGCCCAAAGGGGACCCAGGGGTGGTGCCAGGGTAGGGTGGCCAGTCTTGTCTCCCCATGGCCAGGCAGGGCCCCCTACATCCCCCACAGGGGTGCCATCTGGAGAGCCGCCACCAGCCCATCCTGACATTGCCAGTGTCCGGGCCCAGGCCCCTCCTCCAGGAAGCCTCCTCTCCGCCAGGAGTGCTCTGTCCCTGTCTGAATTCCCACTGCGACCGCCAGCCAGTCTGTCTGTCTCCTTCTTTGGGTCTCAATTGTCATCTCTCATCTAAACAGTGGCCGGCCGCCACATCTCAACCGGCCTTCCCTGCCCCCCACGCCCCACCACTCCCTCTCCACAGTCTCATTTCCTCACAGCAGCCCGGGTGACGGTTTTAAAACAGAAAGCACAGCGATGTTACCCAGCCGTGGCTCTCCCGCCCCAGTCAACTTTCAAACCCTCTCCAGGATCTGGCCCTGCCACCATGGGGACTGCTCCTCCCGCCCTCTCGACTCCTGCCGGCCTCCTCCTCTGTGCTCCTCCTGCAGGTGCACACAGACCTCAGGGTCCTTACACCAGCTGCTCTCTCTGCCTGCTCTTCCCCAAGGTCCTCACAAACTCACTCCATCCTGTCACTCTCAACGCAAGGCCACCACCGCAGACGAGTCTTTGTTTTCTTTTCAAACAGTCTTATTAAGATATAATTCACACACCATACAACTCACCCATTTAAAATGTATAGTTCAATGATTTTATTAATAGTGTATTCCCAGAGGGGTGCAACTGTCACCACTATCTATGTTTAGCATATTTTCATCACTCAAAAAGAACCCCTCCCCAGCCCTGGATCACGGCAAACCTACCTCCCGTCTCTATATATTTGCCTGTTCTGGACATTTCCTAGAAACAGGACCATACGCTCTGTGGTCTTCTGTCTGGCTTCTTTCACTTAGCATGATGTCCTCAAGGTTCACCTGTGCTGTAACACGTGCCAGAACTTCATTTCTTTTTGTGGCTGAATAATATTCCACACTATGGACAGACCACATTGTGTTTATCTATTCATCCACTGACGGCCACTGGGAGAGGCCCTTCTTGACCTCCCCAGGCCATGTGGCTCCCTCTCCCCTGATCACTCTGTCATCCCTCCCTGTTTTATTTTCTTGGCACTGATATTTGCCTGAAGGCATCTTCATTTGTTTATTTTCTCTTTATCATTTCTCTCTCACCTGAACATCTATCTGCTCCAGGAGGCCTGAGTGTCCACCTCACTCACTGCTGTATCCCCAGGGTCTAGCCCGGGCCAGCAAACAATAGGTGCTCAGCAAATTACCTGCTGATCAGCGGAAGAAAGCCTCTTCCCATGTGTCAGAGTGGCTCATGCCCATGCCGCCTTGCTGCTGGGCTCTGAGCGACAAGTGCTGCCCTGTGGTGCTTGCCAAGAAGAGCCTCACCCACAACTCCGGTGAGGAAACCAATAACGCAAAGCCTTGGACTAGGTCCTCCTCTGTGCTGTGGGACAGTGCTCCTCACAGGGTGGGCGCTAGCTGGCTGGATGTGGGAATGGATAGTTAGCACCTGGCACAGTGTCAGGCACAGAGCAGGTCTTCATCCCCTGAACGAAGACTCGATGCAGGGAGAGGGGGCGGCAGTCACTAGCAGAGATGGAAACCGAGGAGAGGGAGGTGAGGCTGGCAGGGCTGAGGCAATGGTGAGGCCCACGGGTGAAAGGGGAAAGCAGCCATAAGGGAATTTATGTGTGCTCCAGGCAGTGCCCAGAGCCAGAGAAGTGGCGGCTCTGCTCTGCTCTGCTCTGCCCAGGACCTCCTGCCCATCCCAAACTCAGCTCTGGGCTCTTCCCGGAGATAGACAGCACAAGCCAGGGTGTGTCCAGAAGGCGTGGGTGGGGAGGAGGCTGGTGACCCCTTCCTCAGCCTCAGGGAGTCCTGGTCTCTGCAGGCTGTCCAGAGCTGGGGAGCAGATGGGTTGTGAGGCTCAGAGCACAGGGCCAGGCCACTTCAGTGTGTGGGTGGGTGGCAGTGAGCACCGTAGGAAGGATGGTGCCAGTTCCAAGTGGGATCAAATGTCCTTGCATCAGAGCTGCCTAGGCATGGCCCAGGCTGGGAGGTGGTGAGCACTCTGTCCCAAGAGGAACGCCCACTGGCCCTCCTGCAGAGGGGCATCAGATGGCTAATTGTCCAGGAAGCTCCCTGGAAGCTCTCAAAGGCTGGCTGCCAGCTGAGCTGTTCACGGCCCTCCTGCCCAGATGCAGCCACGGTGGGAAGGCAGAGGGGGGCAGGGCCAGGGCAGCCAAGGCCACCCCACTCCTTACCAACCAGCACCCTGGGCCCCATGTGTTCCAAGCGAGCTGCCCTGGCCCATGAAGAGGCTCAAACGCCCCATTGGCTCTCAAGGCACAAAACGATTTTTCTTTTTCAATATAATGCCAGATGCAAAAGTGATCTTCCTGCCTGACCTGAGAGGGGCTGTGGATTTATCAGGGCGCTGCCCTGTACCCAGAGCAAGGCCTTTGTCTGCCAGCAGCCCAGAGGTGAGTGCCCAGAGAAAGGCCAGCCAGGGAAGACGCAGGGAGGGGAGGGGCGGGGAGCTGGTTAAAGGGTCTCTTCCGCCCTCCAGAACTACTGTATCCCCACACGCATCTCACAGGCGGGGAAACAGAGGCTCAGGGAGGCTGCCTGTTATACAAACAGCCAATGCCTCAGCAGCACCTACTGCAGCTGGGGGAGGCTTCCAGGCATCGTCTCATGGAAGCTTCAGAACGTCTCTAAAAGTCACGTCCACGGTAGGAAGGGGCTGAGCCCAGTTTTGAACTCAGGTCGGCCTGATTTCTGAGCCTGTGTGCTTCCCACTTCATCACGTTATCCCCCTAAGCCCCCACGCTGAGACTCAGAGGACAAGGAGGGGGTGCCACAACCATGCACCCTGCTGGATGCCAAGCCAACAGAACCCAGTGATGACCTGCCAAGAAGCCCGCCCAGCTGGCATGGCTCCCCCCAACTCTACAGGCGAGGAAACAAGCCCAGAGAGGTTTAGCAACTTGCCCGAGGGCTGCACATCTCACAACCTACCGTTGTGGGCTCTAAACCCTGGGGTGCCCAGCTCCCAAGCTGTTCTGTCCAGGATACAGCCTGCAGCCAGGATCGTCCCTCTCAGAGTCCTCGGGCCAAAGTTCCAGAGACCCTTCTCCCGGCTCCTTGACTGCGGTCGCCAAACCCCTGGGCAGAGGGCCAGGGCTGGCAGGCGCACAGCTGCTCCACACACACCTCTCGCTTTTCCAGATGTGAATGGGACCCAGCCAGGGGCAACAGGCTCACTCGGAGGGGAATCTGAAGACGCAAGTGGAAAACTATGCGCTGTCCGATCGCAACCCTCCAATCTGTCCCTGTGGCCGCCGGCAGCTCCGCCTTGGGCCGCAGACCTGCTGACTCAGGGCTTCCCTGGCAGCCGAGGGGGCTGGGATCCGCAGAGGGCCTGCTCCTGGCTGGCTGGCTGGTTGGGGCGTGGCCTTAGTCCTTTCAGGGGCTCTCAACAGAATGGGGTAGGGGTCGGGAGGGCAGAGTGCTTCTCTTGAAGCCCAAGGCCCATCCTCCCCAGTTAACCACAGGGGCGCCTGGCAGTTATGGGTGCTAAGAGTGGGTTTGGGACAAACCCAGTGCCAGTTACGGTGCCCACACCCACCCCACCACTCTCCTCTCATTGGTGGTGAGGAGGCCACCCGCCAGTGCTCGTGACACCCCTGTGAAGCTACCTGTCTATCACCACTTGACAGCCACAAAGCCTCCCGTAAGGCCCCGCCCCACAGCCCTGTCAGGTGGCCGTGCCATTCAATGAGGAGACTGAGGCACAGAGAGGCCAGTCTGCCAGGCTCTGTGAGGCAGTGCTGCTTCTCCTACAGACCATGTGGGCAAACGGCAGCCAAGAGGGAGCGAGCGAATCACCCTTGGACAGGGCACAGTGGGCCTCCCAGTGCCGAGCCCTCTGCATTCTGTCAACAAGCCCTGAGGTTTCCAAAGTGCCAATCCCTGGAAACCTTGGGACAGAACGGGACTCAGGAAAATCCAGCTGTGGTCACAAGGAAAAGCACACGGAGAGCTCACCAAAGTCCAGGACTCACTCACTGCCTGGCCCAGCTCCCAAGTCACCCACCCAGGAGGTCTATCCCGGGGGTCTGGGGCAGGGGCAGGCGCAGGGGCAGGCAGCCGCTGACTCACTCCAGGGCTGAGCTCTGCCTCTCTCCTTTCCCACAGCCAGCCGGCATCCTCATCCCAAGAGAACACTTTAGCCCTCACTGTCTGCCCTGCTCCCTCAAACCTGCCCAGGCCCAAGGCCCGCCATTGAGGCTGAGGCCCAGGGCCCCAGGCACTCTCACCCAGCAGCAGAGACAACTATGGCCACTGTAATTATGGTTTCTTATTACAGTGAGAGTAAACTGTGTGGCTGGGTTTCCCCTTTCCCTTTGGCTGCCAGGAAACTTGGCAATTTTTACCCCAACAGAAGAACCTCAGGACCCTGTATATCTCTGTTCTGTTCTATTTTTCTACCCTAGCTCATGACATCCTATTCTAAATTGTGCTTTTTCCACTCCTGATTCTTTTTTTTAGAGATGAGTTCTTACTGTGTTGCTCAGGCTGGAGTGCAGTGGCTATTCACAGGCATGATCATCGCACACTACCCTTGAACTGGGCTCAAGCATTCCTCCTGCCTCAGCCTTCCGAGTAGCTGGGACTAGAGACATGCACCACCATGCCTGGCTTCTGATGTTTTTTATTAACTATTTTATTGCAGGTATTTTCTGTAAGCTGTCACAAGTATTTTGGGAAGGAAGGAAGAAAGGAAAGAAACAAGGAAAGAAGGAGAAATAGAAGGAAGGCAAAAAGGAAGGAAGGAAGGAATGTTTATAAAGTTTATACACCAGAGAGTGAGGGCAGAAAGAAAGAGAGACAATCTTTCAATCCCTTACCTGTTGCAAATCCACCCCTTTAAATAAAATAATATGCCCTTAGGCGGCATCCAAGTACAAACACATCTTCCAAATAGGTGGCTGCCCCTAAGCCCTTCCATATACAAATTCGGGCCCCGTGTAGTTCCCCTTTACAGATGAGGAGACCCCAGCCTTGCCTGAGATCACAAGGGACCTGGCTTCCTGCGCCCTGGTCTCCCTCCTTCTGGCAGCTGCAGAGGCCGCAGCGATCACAGGTGGTGTCCCCTCCCCAGGGGGCCAAGGAGCTCTGCTCCACCCTTTCATTCTCACCATGCAGGCGCCATTCCAGATACCCCCACCACCCCCCACAGCTGTCCAGCTGGGGAGAAAGCTCAACGGCAAGGGTCATCGTATCCAACACTGACTGAATGCTGGCGCCGCGCCGGGCCCTGATCTTAGAGTGTATTACCTCACTAAATCCTCAAAACAATCCTAAAAGGATCTGCAGATGGGAAACTTTGGCTAGAGGTGAAGCCGCCTCACACCACTAACAATGCCAAAGCCAGCATTAAACCTGGGCAGCCTGGTGTCTGAGTCCGGGCTGAGCCCTCAGCCACTTAGTGACTGACGTTTACAGTCATACGAAGGAATCACTACACCAAGCGCTGAAGGGACGCGTGTGAGCCCCATTTCGCTGGTGGGTAACAGGTTCAGAGAGGCTGTGGGGCAGGGCCAGGGTCACACAGCTGTGCCCTGTGCCTGCATGTTATGTAACACATGCTGCACCTGCCCCTGGCGTTCCTTTCCTGAATGTGTGCTCTGGATCCCAGCCAAACGCAGCACACCCCCTGGTCATTGTTCCACTCTCCTCCTCCTGCTCCACCAGAGACTGAAAGTTGCTCCAGCTCCCTCCATCCCAGCTCCTTCCTGGACCCTGTACAGCCATGCAAACCATCCTGCCCAACAGTCGACAGTCAGGCAGAGCAGCCACGCACGCGTCCCGGTACCTGAGTGTCCTCACAGAGATGCAGTACTTCCACATAAGGCTCCACACGGCACTGCCATCCCCCTTCATGCCTGGCTCGGTGGAGGAGTGAGTGGCCAAGGGGCCCACCACCACTGCCCCACCACCCAGCGTCTCCTCCTGGCCAGGGAACGGCTCTCTTCACGGATTTTCAGGTCCCTTCCTTCTTCATGGTAGGAAGAAGAAAGAAAAGCCCCCAAAGTTAGGGAAAAGAGGAGGCACCGGCTGCCACAGGCCACTGCAGGGCTGAGCCACAGGCCCCACTATCCACCGGCCAGCCTCTGTGCCCTGGTCCTGTCTAGCTGCTCCAGACCCTCCTGGCCAAGCGGCCCTCACACACTAGACCCTGTGGCTTCTGCACAACCTTGCGCCTGCCTCCTGCCAGGAGACAGCAGTGGCTGCAGGCCAGGGGAGCAGTGAGTCACTCAGGGCGGGATGGGTGAGGGGCGTCCGCCGGTGAGGAAAAGCTCAGCTGCCGGAGCCCAGGGGCTGGCCCTGCGTCCAGAGGCTGGCCTGGGATGGGAGAGGCGAGCTCAGAGAGAGGGAGGCGGGCGGGGAGGCGAGGGCGGGCCCACATCCTCCCCATTTCCCCAGAGGCTTAAACCCAACTCCCGCCCCGCAGCCCAAAGCCTGCAGCCCGGCCCACCGACCAGCTGGCCAAGATGAGGGTGGAGGAAGGGGCTGCTCTGCCACCTCACTCCTAGAGAAAGCCTGGGGTTGACACAAAGCAAAATAAAGACAAAATCAGGGCTGCTTCTCTGGACAGTGGTTGGCCCCGAGGGTCTCCAGCTGGTGAGTGAGACGGTTTCCAGCTCTGGCTGGGCCACTTCTTTGCTGTTTGATGCTGGGCGTGGTCAGCCCCCTCCGGCCTTAGTTTTACCTCAGGCTACTGTGGGCTTGTGGAGCTCTGGGAATTGGCCTAAGCCCTCCTCAGGCCAAGAACTAACTCATCCAGTTCTCCCAATGCCCTTACAAAGTGGATTTTATGATTAGTGTTGGTTTACATGTGAGGAAACTGAGATACAGATAGAGGAAGTCACTTACCCTAGGTCACAGACCTAGGAATTGGTGGAGGTGGGATTTGAACCTTGGCAGTCTGGCTCTAAGAGCCCACGCTGGAGTCAGGGTGTAAGCTGGCTCCTCTCTGTAGGGATGGAGTGGGGTGGGATGAAGGGCTGGAGCCTCTGAGCAGCTGAAGGCCTTGGGGTCTGGGCCCAGGCTGGGTCTGGGGCATTTCCAGACTGAGGCCCCAGCTTGAGCCCCCACCCTGGTCTCCACCAGCTGCTCCCAGGCCCAGCCCAGGCCAGGCAGCTGGGGCTTCCCAGGCAGGCCCCCAGGGATAATGACTCACGGATCAAGGTCAACACTCACAGATCTACTTTTCCCCACCTACAGCCCCCAGGAAGTCCCCCAGAAGGGCAGGTGCACCCAGCACCTGGCACCCAGCAGGGCCCTGGGCATCATGTATAGTGGGCAGCAGAGCTTCCATTTCACCGGGGGAAACTGAGGCTCAGAGAGGGCCATCACCTGTCTGCAGAAACAGGGAGGGTGGGGCCAGGGCTCCAAAGCCTTGCTCTGTCCCCAGGCACCCCCACCCGGCCTGTGCAGAATGGGAAATCTGTCTCAGATTCCAGCCTGATTCCCACACCAAGGATTAGCAGCTGCAGGCTTCCCCATCCCCTGAGCCAGGAAAGAACTTTTAATCCAAAAGCAAGATAGGTTTCTACAAAGGCTGTGGCCTCCCTGGGGGACTCGGAAACCCAAATTCTTCTCCCTGTCATCAGAGGAGGCTTCACAAGCCACCACAGCAGACCTCCACCTGCCACAGGGGCTCCTCCACAGCATGCAGCGGGAGTGGCTGCCCAGCCTCTTCTTGAACACCCCCAATGATGTGAAGCTCACTACCTTTCAAGGCTCCCCATTCCTTGTTTTTTCTTTAAGCTTCCCCATTCCATCATGGAACCCCACTGACCTAAGGAAACTCTCCCTTGGACATTACTTCCCTGTCACTTTTCATACTGGCCTCGGTTCCTTGTGCCACACAGACTAAGGCCTCCATTCAAATGTTTATCTGGCCTGTCCTCCTAGTAGGGGAAGTTTTCACAACGTCTTTTGTGGGTGGAAGTAGCCTCTGCTTACCCGCTTTATCTCTACCCACTGATTCATATATTAAACATCCACACACCTTCCTCTCCAATGAATCATCCATGGATTCATTAATCCATTCACATATCCATCTATCATCTTCCTTCCTATCATACATTCATTTATCCCCTCATCCACCCATCCATCCATCTGTTCCCTCACCCGCACATCCACCCATCCATCACTCCATCCATCCATCCATCCATCCATCCATCCATCCATCCATCCACCCATCTATCCACCCACCCATCCACTCATCCACCCATCTGTCCATCCATCCACCCATCCATCCATCTGTCCATCCATTCACCCATCCACATATCATACGTTGTCTGCATATCATTGTAAATTTGAATTCATTGCAAATGAGCCTTAATTCATCCATCCATCCACCCATCCACCCACCCATCCATCCATCCACCCATCTGTCCATCATCCATCCACCCATCTGTCCATCATCCATCCACCCATCCGTCCATCCATCCACCCATCTATCCATCCATCTACCCCATCTGTCCATCCACCCACCCATCCACCCATCTGTCCATCCATTTGTCCATCCACCCATCCATCCACTCATCGGGGACATGTCACACTCTATCTGTCTTTGCCATCCTCAGGGGCTCATCCTTGAGAACAGGGCACTCCTTACTCATCTTTGACTCCTTTGTCCCTACACAAGCTACTTCCTCTTGCAGAGCCTCAGTTTGTCCCTTTGCAAAACAGGAATAAAAAATCTCTGCCCTCCAGGCTGTGATGAGGAATGAGTGATACCACAACTGTGTGGCCCTGGGTATAAGACTGAACCTCTCAACATCACTGTCTGCAGGACAGCATGGCCAGTCCTTGAAGTGAGAGTTCATAATGGTTTCTGAAACAGAGAGTGCACTCATTAAATACCAGCTGTCACCTAAAAAGCCCCTGGCACTGCCGGGCACGTGTTAGGTGCTCAGTGCTAGTTGCCCTGTAGGACACAGGGAGCCCCAGAAAGAGCGGGGGAAGCGAGGGCAGGTCTGTGTGGAAGCCTTCACCCCCTCAGCCATTCCATCTCCCCAGCCACAAGGCCAAAGCCGGGCTCTGCAGAGAACTGGCTCGCCCTCCAACCTCAGTCCAGTGACTCACACAGCCCGCTGGGGATGAAGTCACTGCTGCCCAGGCAAAGGGAAGGACACATTTGTTCCCTGGGAGATGCTGATGCCATTGTGAACTTGGCCTTTGAGGGCAGGGCACAGCTCAGGGACTGTGTGCACTTGAGGAAGGCAGCAGGCACAGTGGAGGGACAGTGTTGAAGGGGACCCTGCTTGGGGAAATGAGGACTGGAAGGGGTGCCCCCTACTCTGGAAGCTGAGTGAGGGTCAATGAGCCTCTGTCTGGCCTCTAGGCCTTGCTGAATGTGTGCCCTCTCCTCGCCTGTTGAGATGTGTCTGCCTGTGGTCTTAGGGCCTTGAGACCCTCTAATTTCTGCCTCTGGCTTAAGGGGCAAGCCACTGTTCCACATCTCTCATCCACAAAATGGGCACACTATACTCGACTCCCGCCTGGAGAACTGCAGGTGACAGTATGAGACCCCTCCTTACTCACTGGGGGTCCGTGCAGCCTCTCCTATTCCACCCACTCTCCCATGCTGACCGTCACCCACAGGAGACCAGGGTGGGGTGGGCAAGGCCCTTTGCCATCTTCTCTCTGCATTGAGCTTCCTGACACCCCCAAGTGGCCCCCACTCCATCACAACACCCCTGAGCCTTCCCAGATCTCCAGGCCTGTCCACCCTGGGCCAGGAATTCTGCACATATTGCCCAGTTATTATCCACATGCCCCAGTCTGCTCTGGGCCCGGGACTGCAGCTCCCAGGCTCCCACTGCCTCCTGGTTCCTGACGGGGTGGCCAGCAGCGGCCCTGGCAGGAGGTCAGGAGGTGGAGGAGAGAATGGTAGGTCAGGGTACTCGTTGCCTCAGCTCTGTCCTCGCTTCCTGTGCCCCTGGGCAGCCACAGTCCTGATGGGTGGCTGTTTGCACCCAGGTCTCTCTCTTTCTGGTTCATGAAACTGTTCTCCCCCCCAACCCTCTGGCCCAGGGCTGGTTAGGGTTCCCCCCTTCTGCCAGCCCAGGTGCCCAGTTCCCTTAACCCCATCCCACCCTGCACACAGCCCCATCATGGGCCACACTGCAAGGGAGCTTGTGTAGTGACCCATGTTTCCTACCAGGACCCAATGCTCAAGGCTCAAACTCAGAGGACACCTCCTCTAGGAAGCCAATTTTTCATTGGCTTGTTCCTTCACCCAGTCAACATTCATTAATTGGCTTACTCTGTGCCAGATATCACTTGAGGATTTGGTGAACAAAACTGTGGAGCCTGGTGGGGCTGGCCTTCCTTCCGTACCAAGGGAGCAAATGAAAACGATTTCCCACAGTGGGCTGTGCCATGAAGAAGGCGTATAAACTAGATCATTTCTCTGGATGATACACTTCCCTTCTCCGGGAGTCCATCTTTTTTTGCCCTGCATCCTCTCCGTTCCCTGAGCCTGGACTGCAGCCATTTCTTCCCTGCACTTGGATGACCTGTCTCTGCATCCCTCCCTCACTGCTCTGAGAGCTCACATGAGCAGGTGAGGAGATCTATGTAGCTTAGTTCTTCGCACGATCACCCTATGAAGTAGCAGTTATTATCTCCCCAGCTTTTTTTTTTTTTTTTTTTTTTTTACCAATTAATAAACAGAGGTTCAGATGCTGAGGTTAGTTATTCAGGATGATATATAAAACCAGCTCTGCCTATCTGACTCTAAAGCTAAAGCTCTGGAGGCTGAAAACAAAATAAATCACTTGTCATTTATATCTGCAGTCTTCCAATGGTGCCCAGAGCCATGCAAGGCGCAGGAAGGCACATACACCGAGTTGGCTGAACTTCAAAACCCTGGATCCCCCTTCTCAAGAAGCATTGGCCTTTTGAGGATGGGTGCTGGAATGCCCCTGTTTTCCAAATGGAAAAATGAAAGTCCAGGGTGCTGAGAGCGTTGGGTCTTGGAGGACAGTAGTGGGCTCCCAGCCTCCCAGGCAGCTGGCATCCTGAGTTCCACCATCTTGTCTCAGGCCTAGGATGGCCACTAATATCCAGTGTGCAGGCAGGGGCTGGGCACTCACTTCAGGGCAGGAGCTGGGAAAGAAGGCAGAGAAGAGCTTCCGCAAGTCCATCTTATGGAGCACAAAGGGCCAGCGTCCAAGTTGCCAGACTTGGCCTGCAGGGCCTCACTTTACCTGCTGTGCAGAAAAGAGACCACAAGGGGGCAATGGCCAGGCAGGGGCCAGGGAGGAACTGTTGCTTGGACTGGGGTGGTGGACAGGAAGGTGAGGACAAGAGGTTGGATTCTAGAGACATTCTCAAAGTGGAACTGGTAGAAATGTCTGATCAATAAGATGAGGAGGTGAGAGAGAAAAGAGGAGTGGAAGATGATGCCTGGGTTGCTGGCCTGAACAACTGGAAAAATGGAGGTTCCATCCACGGTGACAGGGACACAGGGATGGCCAGTGGGAGCAGGTTTGGAGGGATGATGAGGCAAGGCAGAACGGGGGGACTCCGACTGGTCAAACAGAACAACTGTGGCTTGGCTCTGACTGATGGCTGCTCTGTAGGAATAAGGGCTCTGATTTTTCAGATATCAGAAATCCAGGTTTTTACGTAAAAGCTCTTGATTTTTATACGTTTGCAATAAATTCAAATTTACAATGATATGTAGGTTAATCCTATGCAAGCCAAATAAAATACATTTGTGAGTGTCTAGCCCACAGGATACCTCTTGTATCCTCCGCTCCTTCTTGTCTTTCAAGGTCCACTTAGCTGCCTCCTCCCCCAGGAAGCTGCCCATGATTGCTTCAGCTCCAGAGATGCCTGTGGCCCCTCAAAGCCCCGCAGGGCTGATAATCCCAGACTGGAAGTGACAGGAGGACAAATAGGGGGTTTGCTTACCCATTTCTCACGCCTCAAGCATAGGGTTTGGCCCAGAGGGGGAGTTAATGAATGAATACCTGCCGAATGAATGAATGAACAAGTAGCTCACTTGATCCCTCTGCCCTTATTTTGCAAATAAAACTAGTCCCAGATAAGGGACATGACCTGCCAGGGTGGGATCTGGGGCCAGGGACTGCTCACCGTCTGGCCTCTGTTTGTCAGCTGTCCCCCGAGGCTGGGCCAGGCTAGGCCGGCAGGAAGTATAAAGACAATTGCACAGTCTTATCGAGTTATGCCATGGGAGGGTAGAAACAGGATCCTGAGCAGCTCTTGAGCATCTGGGTAGAGGCTGTTTGGGGGATGTTTTTCCAAGAACTTGCTAAGGTGACCCCAACCGGGGTCAGGGCAGAGCCAGACCCTAGAACTGGGTGCCTCTGCAGGTGGCATGGTCATGGGACAGATGACACCCCAGATGGCAGGACTCACATTAGCAATCAGTCAAAGTGACAGCCAGTCCCCATGGGTTGTCCCTTCTGAGGGTTCTGACACGTTTCCTTTCAGCCATGGGGAGGGCAGATGGTACTGGGTTTGACCATCAGGGTTTGTGCTCAGATCTTCTATGCAAGGAAATCAGACAACATAGGCACCGGAGGCTCTGGCCTCATTCTTCAGTGTTGGAGATGGAGAATGGAGTCTCAGAGGTGGAGGCGACTTGCCCTGAGGTCACACAGTAAGGAAGCCGCAGATCTGGGACTCCGGATCAGAAGTCCTGATTCTGAGACCTGCACTGGCCAAGGGATCCTCACAAGCTGTTCCTCACACCTTCTGGCCTACCTCAGTTTCTTCATCCACAACATGGGGAGAAAAATAGGATCTATCTCCAGGGGTTGTGAAGATGAAACAAATGGAAGGAGCTAACGCTGTGTGACTGTACTGTGTAAAGCTATATAGAAGATCACGAATATATAGCAACTGCCCTTCTAAGCCTCTAGCCTTGAAAGTTTCTGGCTATGGCCGTCTTTAAAACTTCCAGGGTGACACAGCTCTCCATCAACACAACAAGAACGGTGATACCTAAGGGCTACTGAATAGTTCCTGTAGCCACTGCTCTATGTGTGACTAATTCATTTAATGCTTAGGCTCATCCCATGAGGTAGGTGCTATTACTATCTGATCTATAGGATAAAGAAAGGAAGGCAGAGAGAGGTCCACAGACACGCCCAGGGTTAATACAGATAGAACATGGCAGGGTGGGGAATTGAACTGAAGCAGCTTTGCTCTGAGACATGCTTCATAACCGCTGCATAACACGGCTCTCCTCGGCTGGCTTGGAAGTCTTTCTCAATGTCTAACCTAAATCCCTTTTGTTGCAGGCTATGCCTATTCACTACCCCCTTCCTTAGACAAAGAAGAAAGCTGCTCCCTTCAATCCCCATTTTGTTGTGCTGAGGCCTCAATTCTTTAGCCCCTGTATCCTGACTCCCTGGGTCTTGCCGTGCAGGTCAAGGGGGGCCAAACGGGAACCCTCCCCTTGTGCGTGAGCGTGAGTGTGTGTGCGCACATGCGGTGTGAGATGTGTGTGTGCATGCATGCGTGCACGTGTCCACACAAATCCCCTTCAAAGAGGACTGGTGAGGACTGGTAAGGACTGCAGCACTCTGGGCTGGGTCCTCACCTCCTCACTGGCCTCCCTGCCTCCTTTCCTTGTCATCTGCTGCCTCTGGGCTGTTTCCCAATACCCAGACCTGTAGAGGTAAGTCTGCTGCCTGAACCTGCTCCATGGCTTTCCTCCATTCCCAGACCATTCCCAGCTCCACCCTCGTCCCACCTTTATTTATTTATTTATTTTGAGATGAGGTCTCGCTACATTAACCAGACTGGTCTTGAACTCCTGGCCTCAAGTAATCTTCCCATCTCAGCTTCCGGAAGTGTTAGGATTACAGGCGTGAGCCATCATGCTCTGTCTAAAATCTTTTTTTTTATACAGTCTAACTCTGTCACCCAAGTTGGAGTGCAGTGGTGCAATCTCTGCTCACTGCAACCTCCACCTGCCGGGTTCAAGCGATTCTCATGCCTCAGCCTCCTGAGTAGCTGGGATTACGGGCATGCACCACCACACGTAGCTATTTTTGTATTTTTAATAGAGATGGAGTTTTGCCATATCCGCCAGGCTGGTCTCGAACTCCTCCTGGTCTCAAGTGATCCTCCTGCCTTGGCCTCCCAAAGTACCTGGATTATAGGCATGAGCCACCACGCTCAGCTTCGCCCCACCTTTATGGTGCACTCTCTTTATGGGCCATTCTAGTTATTTATTAAATATTTTCTTTTAAAATCAACTGGCTTAAAAAATTGGACAACCTGAGTCTAATCAAGCTTCCTGATCTAACTCCCAGTTAACAGGAACTACAGGTGACAGAGGAATAGCTTAAATGACATCATGAGGCAATCAGCCTAATCCTGAATGTGGGACATGCCACAGGCAAATGGCCCTGTTCCTTCAATAAGCACTGCAAGGATGAAAAAGGAAGGGGAGCCTCTAGGTAAAAGGATGCTTACGAGACACGTGCACTGTGTGGGTCTTGTTAGGGCCCTGATTTGAACAAACCAGCTGTAAAAAGACATTTTTGGAGACCCTTTGGGAGAGCTGAACATGAAAAACAGCATGGAGTGGGTGGAAGAAACTCAAGCATGAGGCGCAAAGCTGTGCCACGCAGGCGTGGGATTCGCCTTACAACTCCGAGGTTCACCTTCACCAAGCAGCTATCTCCACTTCCACGCATGTTTCACACTTTCAACAATAAGAAGCTAAAAGCAATGCACAAAATGATACATTGGTTGGATTTCACCCCTGAATACATTTATTTTAAAAGGAAACTTTATATCACTCCTTTAAATGGAAAACTAGGATCATCTGCTGTAAGTAGAAGGTTACCATGAAAACAAGACAACGTTACCGAGTTTCACACAGATACTGTTTCCTGCCAAAGATGCTGGGCTTAAAAACTGCCCCGTTTTTGTTACAAAGAAGCCCAGGGACAGAAGTGAACTCACTCTTACCTGGACCCACCTTTCTGGGAGCACTGGCCTACAGGTAAGGGCCACACAGCACATTCTCTCTGCCACATACTTCTCCTCTATCAGGGAATGGTGGTGACAAGCCTGGGGGCAGGGACGGGTCCACCCCAGCTGGTAGACAAGGGCCCCTGCCTGCCCCTGCCTACAGCAGGGAGGGGCTCAGCTGGGGGACTCGGCCTCTGCAGAACCTTGGGGCTTTCTGCAACATGGAATCCAAAAGCTATAGGGCTGGGTACAGATGAGGAAACCGAGGTCCACAGGGGGGCAAGACAGTGTCCCAGGTCTCCCGGCAAGCCCATGGGGGATAATCAGAAAGGACAAGACTCCAGGTTTTCTGACCTTTAGAACGGTGATCATCTAACCTTTCCCTCGTTCACAGATATTGCTTGAGAACCTACTGTGTGCCAGGCACAGGGGGCAGAGGGGCAGGAGTGACCAAGACAGAGTCTCATGGAGCCGACATTTGCAGACAGGGGATGCAGGACAAAAACGCTAAGCAAATTAATGAGATAATTTCCCAGGATGGTGAGGGCGACAAAGAAAACAAAACTGAGTGACTGTGAAAGGTGAGGAGAGGGCGGTGCTACACTAGACAAGGTGACAGGGAGGGCCTCTTTAAGGAGGAGACAATGGGGCTGACACCTGAAGGACTAAGAAGGCGGTGGAGGAGGTCTAGGGTAGAGAACTTCATGAGCACCTGCAGCCAGCCCTCAGCAACCTCTGGCTCTGTTTTTAAAACTTTAGATACTGAATTAATTGCGGACCCACAGAAAAGTTGTGGGAAGAGTACAAAGAACTCCTGTATAGCCTTCACCCAGGTTCCCCACTTGTTACCATTGTATCCCATTTGCTTCCTCATATTCTCCTTTCTCTACGCACACACACCTGTGCTCGCATACACATTTTCCCCCTGTAATTGTTTGAGAGTAAGGTGCCCACCTCAAGCCCCCTACTCCTTCAAAGTGTCTTTCCTAAAGACAAGAACGTTTTCTGGCATAATCACGGTTCCGTTTTCAAAATGAGGGCACTGACACTGACTCGGTACTACTCTCCAATCCTCACAGCTCATCCAGAGCTGCCAACTGACCTCATGCGGTCCTCTATGGAGAAACAACCCCTGATTCCTGAGCCTTTCACACACACCCCGGCTGGCCCTGTGAAAGTGGACAGCGCAGGGCGGCACGGGGAAGGCTGTGCTGCCGTGACTTCCGCAGGCTGAACCTGCAGGATGCGGATGGGCCAGCCCAGGGCCAGCAACTGCACTGCACGGAGCCAGGTTGGATCCTGACACGGAAGGACAAATGTGCACCCCTAAAACACCAAAATAGCCCCCCATATTTTGAACCAAGTAGAAAAAACTAATAAAGCTTTAAACATTTTTTTTTTTTTTGAGATGGAGTCTCGCTCTGTCGCCCAGGCTGGAGTGCAGTGGCGCAATCTTGGCTCACTGCAAGCTCCACCTCGCAGGTTCACGCCATTCTCCTGCCTCAGCCTCCCAAGTAGCTGGGACTACAGGCGCCTGCCACCACACCCAGCTAATTTTTTTGTATTTTTAATAGAGACGGGGTTTCACCATGTTAGCCAGGATGGTCTCAATCTCCTGACCTCGTGATCCGCCTGCCTCGGCCTCCCAAAGTGCTGGGATTACAGGCGTTAAAAATATTTTTTAAAACATTATATATAAAGCCCCACATTGGTCGATCTGTTCACATGTCCCTGTCAACCCTCATAAACCAGCTCTGCAGGGCACACGAGGGCCTCGGGGCCTGGAAACTGCAGTGCCTTTGGAAATGACCTCTCGCTTTACAATACTCACGTGGTGTTGCAAGACAGACAACAGCCTGTGTTTATTTTAAAATTCAATATTTTGTTTACTTGATTATTGAGTTTTTTGGCACCCCTTAAATTCTGTGCTCGAGGTGAACACCTCACTTGTCTCACCCTAATCCCAGCCCTGACCACCAAACACCAGGCACATAAGCTCTTCTGAGGGCACAGAATACACGCCCAGACAGCGTCTCCTGACGAGCCCGAGGACAGGTCCTCGTACCCACTTCACAGATCAAGACAGAGAGGCCCTGTATTGATTTGCAGAGGCTTCCGTAACAAAACACCACAGACCAAGAGGCTTAAACAACAGAAATGAGTTTCCTCACAGTTCTGGAGGCTGGAAGTCACAGCGAGGCGCATTTCTCCTGAGGCCTCTCTTCTTGGCTTGTATGTGGCTGTGTTCTCCCTGTGTCTTCACACGGCGTATTAGTCAGGGGTCTCCAGAGAAACAGAGCCAATAGGAGATGCATATATATGTATATGTATATATATACATATATTTTTTTAAATAAGGAATTGGCTCATATGATTACAAAGACTGACACGTCTCAAGATCTATAGTCAGCAAGAGACCCAGGAGAGCTGATGACTTAGTTTCAGTCTAAATGCCAGCAGGCTTGAGACCCAAGAAGAGTCCGTGTTTCAATCTGAGTCTGAAGGCAGGAAAATACCGACGTCCCAGCCTGTGGGCACCAGGCAGGAGACCCTCTTACTGATTGCTGAGCTTCTATTCAATTCAGGCCTTTAACTGATTGGAAGAGGACCACGCAGGCTGGGGAGGGCAGTCGGCTTCACTCAGCCCAGTGCAAATGTTCATTTCATCCAGAAACACCCCACAGACACACCCAGAGTAATGTGTGACCAGACATCCGGTCACCTTATGGCCTAGGCAAGGTGACACATGAGATGAACACGGTGTTCCCGCTGTTGGTGGCCCAATTTCCCTTTCTTATAAAGGCGCCAGTCAGACTGCATTAGGGCCCACCCTAATCCCCACATTTCACCTTCATTCCTCTTTAAAGACCTTATTTCCAAATACAGTCCCATTTGGAGGTACTGGGGTTACGACGTCAGCATGTGAATTCAGGGAGACACTTTTCAGCCTGTGACAGGCCCTGCCAGGCGAAGGGCTCAGCTTGCAACCACTCAGGCCCAGGCGTCTCCCCCCAGAGTCAACTGGGCAAGTGGAGCTGCTCAGGTTGGCATGATCTTCCCCCTCCGGAAGGAAGGACCTGTCCGAGCCGGTGGCTGCCAAGAAACCGCTGAGGTGCAAACAGTCACTTGGGATGGACTCATCTCACGTGCTAAATCCAGCAGTTACCAAGAGCAAGAAGTGTTTGTGGTGAGAAGCTCGTAAGGTCTTGACCCAGCGAGAACGTTTCCCCGAATCAAATCTCCATGAACCTAACACCCGTTTCCCGCCTCTTGCCACCAGTGGGATCTTGCTAACACAGAAGGCAGCCGGGGAGGAGGAGAGGGCGTAGTGAAAGACTGAGCCAGTGTGGAGCCTGTTGGCACCTGCAACACTTACTTTAAATGCTCTCTGGACGGGCTCAGTGAGGATCTGCTGACCGAGGCCAGGCAGCCCGTGACTCGCACTAGGAGATCAGCTGCTCTCTCTAAACCAGCCGGATTCAGCTCTGGATGCTTGATTCTCATTCCTTCACTGCAACTATTCTGCTGAGGACAAGTTTCTCAAGGCCCTGCCAGTTTGGTCAACCTGACCCTCTGGGGTATTTCTCACCTGCACCGGCTCCTGAATCTCACCAGCCCAGCAGAAGTGTCTGAGCTAATGCTCGCCATCGCAGGGAATACAGGCCCACATGCAGGTCCTGTCCAGCACACAGGCTCCCCTAACAGTATTCCCATGCTCCCAGGGATCGGCCTCGCCCCGACAGGGCACAGTGCTGGTGGGGTGGGAATTCAGAAGCCTGTGCCCCATGGAAGCCCAGTGGTCCCTGGAGGCTCTGTCCTGCTTTCTCCTCCTTCACTGACATCCCAGCACTGCCAAGGGGCAGGACAGGACCTGAACTTGGCCAGTGAAACTCTCCTGAGACTTGACAGCTTGAGTGGTGGCACAGGGCCATGGGCTCCCAGGGAGACTTTTTCATAGCTGTGAGCCTGCCCTTGGGGGTACAGAGTAGGCGCCCCGGCTCCTAATCCACATCCAGCTTCCTGCTGGTCCCCTGAACTCCTAAGAGTGGCTCAGTAAACTCCCTTTTTGCTGTAGTTGGCCTGTGGCGATTTCTGTTGCCCTCCACCAAAGACTCCATCAGACACTAGGCACCATCTGCACATCCTTCTCAGGACTCTTCTGCCAAGGACACTGTCTTCCCTACGTGGACTTGAGAAGTCCTCTTCAGCCCTCAAGACCCATCTCAGCTCTAAAACTCTAAGAATCCTCTCCTGCTCCCCCAGCTGAAATGATTGCCCCCTCTCTTGAATAATCACCACACTTCATTTCAACTTACTCCATTAAGAAAAAGAAAACCTGTCACTGATTGAATGCCACTGGGTCCCAAGTGTCCCTACACCTGTTAGGTCCTCTTCCCAACTCCAGGATGCTGAGGGTTAGAGTGGAGAAGTGATTTGCTATTGTGGTAGATTTTATTTCCAAACAGGGCCACAACCTCATCTCCTGTCCCAAACGCTCTGCCAGAACCCTGCCACTCCTGAGCAGGGGTAGAGTTTAAGTCCCTCACCATGGGCTTGGGCAGCACTTTTTTGACTGTCCTGGTGAAGATCATGCCATAGAAGTGATGCTGTGTGTCTTCTGAGGCCTGGTCATAAAAGGTGGCCGTTTCTACTTGGCTCTCTTTCCCTTGGATTGCTTGCCCTTGGGACCCAGCCGCCATGCTTTGAGGACGCCCAGGCCACATGGAGAGTCCCGTGCAGGTGTTTTGGCTGCCAGCCCTGGCTAAGGTCTCAGCTGTCAGCCAGTAGCATTTGCAAGGTGAGGAAGGGAGTGAGTGGCTGGGTGGGTGCGTGGGCAGGTGAGGCTTCCTAGGAATCCAGCTCCTAGTCTTCAAAGCACAGCTGACATTGAGTAGAGCAGGCTCTGCCCAAGTTGCAGTTCTATGGGATTTTAAACCACTAAGTTTTGGGGTGATGTGTTACACCGTCATAACAACCGCGACAGTTACATGCAGTCAGAAAGTATTCATTAGTGTGGAGGAGACACGAGATAGTGTAGCTCAGTGGAGTTGGTCACCTGGATTGATAAACTACACTCCATTTCTGTGACTTTAGGCTGGTCATTTAACCTCTCTGCCTTCAGTTTTTCCTTGTCTGAAACATGGAAAAAATAATAGTATCCCTTTCACAAGGCTGTTGTGAGGATTAACAGAGATACCACATGCAAAGCCACTTAGCATATATAAACACTCAAAGAAAGTAATAATAATAAATAAAAATAATTTTTTTAAAAAAGTAAATTATGAAAGGAGCCAGTCAGATTGCATTCCCACTTCGCCTGACTTCAGAACTGCACTGTCCCCTCAAGCCACAAAGCCACCCAGGGTGCCCCCTGTAGAGCCACTCCTCCCTGGACTGAACTTCCCTGGCCAACAGATGAGGCCCAGGGCATCAGCGGTGTAGGGGGTGCCTGACAGCCTTGGATGAGCCCAGGAAGCTCGGCCAGCTTCCCAGGCTGTGTGCTTGGAATCCCGTCCACTGAGCTCCCTTACTGAGCTGGTAGTTTGGGGAGCTTGTCCCAAAGTGAGTTCCTTGATGCTGTGTTTTAGAGATCCCCGGCCTCTGTTCTTTCTAACAAAAGCAATCTGTGAAACCTGCGCATCAGGAGATCAGTTGGCACCTTGTGTGATCAGAACTAGTCCCACATCCCGAACCAGACAACGGCATCCACGGCATGCTGAAGGTGAGGTTGCAAAGTCAGCGTGTGGGCAGAGTTCCTACCACCCTTGGAAGCCTCTTACTGTGGAGGGCCTGGAACTACACAGACCAAGGGAACAGCACATGTGTGCCTCACCCTCCACCCCAGGATGCCTGGGGCTGCGTCAAGCTACAGTTGTGCCCCCACACCATTTACATGCTCTCCTCTCTGAATCTCTCTTTCTCTCCTCTTTACGTTAAAAAAACCACCTGGCTTTCAATATTGAGTGTAGAAAGAATGTGGGGACATGGGACTCTCACCCACTGCTGGTAAGGCTACATACTGCCAGGGCCACTTTGGAAAGCAAGTTCACTAAGCCCAGGAAAGTTGAAGACACTCATGTGCCATCCTGGTACAAACCCTCCATAAATGCCCGCAGCCAAGCACAAGGAGGCAGGGGCAAGGGTGCTCACTGCATCCCTGTCTGTAATGTCAAAAAATGGGACATCACCAAAATACACAAGAACAGGAGAGCAGATACTTAGACCGGGGCATGGCTATACCATGAAATACTATACACCAGTGAAAATGAATCAATGAGATCTATACATTGCAACATGGATGAATCTTACCAATAAAATGTTGAGTGAAAAAACAAGGTGCACCTTGAAGAGATATCTGCACACCCATGTTCATAGCAGCACTACACACAATAGTGAACAGGTGGGAACAACACAAGCGTCCATTCGTGGATGAAAGGATAAGCAAAACGTGGTCCATACTTGTAGTGGAGTATGATTCAGCCTTAAAAGGAAGGACGTTCTGACTCATGCTACAACATGGATGAACCTTGAGGCCACTCTGCTAAGTGAAATAATAAAATAACAAAAAAACAAATACTGTATTGATTCCATTCATATGAGGTCCCCAGAGCAGTGAAATTCATGGAGAAAGAAAGTAGAATGGTGGCTGCTGGGGGTGAAGGGAGGGGGGAGTTAGTGTTTAATGGGTACAGAGTTTGGGAGGATAAAAAAGTTCTGGAGATGGACGGTGGGAATGATTGCACAATAACGTGAATGTACTTAATGCCACTGAATTGTACAATGGTTAAGATGGTGGATTTTAATTCTATGTGTATTTTACCACAAGTAAAACTTTTAAAAAAGCAACTTGCAATTTATAATACTATGATCTAAAGTTTAAAAACATGTAAAACCATCTTTTGTTTTAGCAACGCTGTAAAAATATGCATGGCAACAGATGAATGGATAAAGAAAACTTGGTATATATATGAATATATATATAAGTATATATAAGTATGTATAAAAATATATAGAAATATATAAGGATATATAAATATACAAGTATATATGTGTGTGTGTGTGTGTGTGTGTGTGTGTATATATATATATATATATATATATATATATATATATATAAAATGAAGTACTATTCAGCCATAAATGATATCCAGCCATTTGCAACCACATGGATGGAACTGGAGGTCATGATGTTAAGTGAAATAAGCCAGGTACAGAAAAACAAAATATCACATGTTCTCACTTATTTGTGGGATCTAAAAATCAAAACAATTAAACTCATGGACATAGAGACTAGGACAGTTATCAGAATTGGGAAGGGTAGTCGGGGGACAGAGGGGGAGGTAGGTATGGTTAATGAATACAAAAAATAGAAGGAATGAGTAAGTGAATAAGACTTACTATTTGATAGCACAATAGGGTGACTATAGCCAATAATAACTGATTTGTATATCTTAAAAATAATTGAAAGAGTATAATTGGATTATTTGTAACTCGAAGGATAAATGCTTGAGGGGATGGATACCCTCAATGTGGGGGGAAAGAATGTAGGGACACAGGACTCTCACCCACTGCTGGTAAGGCTACATACTGCCAGGGCCACTTTGGAAAGCAAGCTCACTAAGCCATGAATTCTCCATGAAGTGTGTATTTCACATTGCGTGCCTGTGTCAAAACATCTCACGTACCCCATAAATATATACACTTACTATGTACCTATAGCAATTTAAAAAAATGTGCATGGGAAATCTACACACCAAACAAGAGGGACTGTTTAGGCTTAGCTCTGGGGAAGCAGGAAAGGGATAAGATTTGTGGGGTGGCCCACAAGGGCAGTCCACCACATCATTAACAGCTTATTTTGGAAGCTGGGCGATGGGTATATTACTCTCCTCCATATTTTCTTCCCACCTGAACTATTTCATTAACCAAAGTACCCTGAGGTCGGCTGGGCTCTGGGAACTTGGGAGAGGGCTTGCCGCCTCCCACAATGGCCTTTGGGCCAGAGCTAAAGAGTCTATAGAGGCACCTCCCCACAACCAAGGCAGAACGCAGAGGCGCCCCGTGAAGATTTCTTTCCGTTTGCTAGTTGAAATAAGCGGCTCTGCTCCTTCCCCTGCCCGAGCCTCTGGCAGAGCTCCAGGATTATTTTACATTAACTTAAGATCACTAATAAAGAATAATTAACAGCTTTGAGGGAGCCTGGCACACCCTGTGTTTAGAAGTGGTTAATTATGCATTGTCTGCAAAACACCTCTTTCATACTCTTAAGTTTGGGATCGCCGTTTTAAACAACGGAATATGGCATCAGGCAAAAAGCCAAGTGGCTCCATTTGCAGAGCTTTCCTGGGGAAGGATCTGTTTGGGTGAGGACAGCCGCTTGCAAAGCCTCTACTAAGTGCTGTATATTCAGTGCTTTTCCAGCATTTACCCTTGAAATCCCCACACAAGGGCCACGAGAGGTGAGCTGAGCATCCCCCTTCCCCCATGTTACACAGCTGTGGAGGAAAAGTGACTTTTCTAAGCTCCCTGCCACAGCGAGGTCTGACCACAAAGTCTGAGTTCTTGCCCACCTGGCTGATGCATTATCATTATTTCTGGTCGACAACTGCTGGAAAGATGACTGCCCCCAGCCCTCAGCATGTCATTTGCCAGGGTGGACAGACCGAGCTGCTCAGCTGGCAGCATGCAGCCTCCACAGCTGGATCCCCTGGTTAAATCCCATTGGCACCACCGACTGGCCATGAGCCCTTGGACAAGCTACTTCTCCCCGTGCCTTCGTTTCCTCACCTGGAAAATGGAAGAATCATGACTCCACTTCGTGGCATTAGCGCGCAGAGTTGGTGCTTAGAATGAAGCCTCACGTGTAGCAGACACTCACTGAGCTTCCCTGCCCCACCTTCCTTTCTAGCTCTTCCCCTGACACACACCTAGGCTTCAGCCTCACCTCTGATCATTTATGCACCATGCGAGGCTTGGTCCCACACCATACGTTTGTTCATGCTTTGTTTTCCACCCACAGTGTCTGGAAAATTCCAACTCCCATGTCTAGGCCCGGATCAGATGCCACCTCCTGCAGGAAGCCTTCCAATAAGACCTCCCTCAGGCTGCTGGTAATTTGTGCACCCTCTGTTTATACCCCATTCTTAACATTCATGAGTTGTTAATAGGTCTTTTCCCTTTGTAGGTTGGGAGCTCCTCAAGGATTAGTCTCATTTGTCTTTCAGGCACAGTCAGGGCTTAAGAACAAGAGCACAGGCTCTGAGTAAGAACCTCCATAGGTCAGGGGAGGGGACAAAGCGCTCTCACGGGTTCCTCCTAGAGCCTGAGCCAGGCCTCTCACACTTGGACCACGTGGCCCCCAGAGTGTGACTCTCAGTTTGCCACTTGCCCACTAAGATCCTTCATGGGCTCCCCACTGAATGCAGGACAAGGCCCAGGCTCCGGTCCTGAGCCCCAGCCCCTGGTGCCCCTTCCCAGCTCCATGGCCTTTTGCCATGACCCAAAGACACCCTTCCCTTTTAAAGCCTCTGGGTTTTTCCCACGTGGTTTCCCCTCTGTCTGGAACACCTGTGCTCCCCATCTCAACCCAGCAAACTCCTCCAGACACTTTACCACCTGGCTCAGCTGTCACCTCCTCCATGAAGCCCCCGCACCCAGCCCTGCTCCTCTTTCAAGACTCTGACCGCGACTCATGCCTGGCTAGCTGAGCCCTGTGGAGCAGGGTCTGTCCCTCATTTGTCCCTGCCTGGCCCAGGACTCCGGCGTCTGCATGGACTGAGACTGTAGACATTCAAGAGAGATTGCATCTCGAGACAGGAAAGACAGGGGTCAGATCTCGTGGCCACTCTTCTGCAGTTGCCTGCCCTCTGGTTTTATTCTGCTCACCTGTGCACAGGGGCTTTAATGCTTCTTTTGCAGGAGGGATGAGGATGAACAATTAAGTATATAAAGTGCCCCACCGCGGTAGACACCGAATCACTGACAGCCGGACATGCCCTCCTGAGGCCGCATGAACAAGCCTGGGGGCGGGGGTGGGGTGAAAGGCTGCACCACAGCGCTCAGGGCCCACTGGGTGTCGGGCTCCTCTCTGATGTGGCTTGCACTAATCAGACGCAGGACAGGCCTCTCTGGCTGGCACCCTCCCAAGAGCAGGGACTTCCTTTCTACAGCTGCCGTGAGATCCTCCGTGCCCGCCCCCTTTGGAGAAAGCCCACTGGAAGGAAGAAGAAAAGCTCCCACACTTTCCCAGAATTGCTCGTATGCTAATGGCCGCAGACTTCACAGAGTGTGAAATCAGGAAAAACTAATTCCCTCAGAATAGACGGGACAATTCCCTCCTCCAGGTCTTTAATAACACGCCGTTCAAGGTGACCATGGCGACGGCTCCATGATGATCTCCTGCTGGCCCGGATGCGGTTCTTTCTTGACCAAGGTGTGCACTGGACAGAACACACACGCTCGGAAGAACCTGCCGGAGGTATGAACATTCGGGCTTGTGGTGCCTGCAGCCCCTGTCACCTCAGGGAGCAGTCCCCAAATCCATGTCATCAAATCCGAATCCCTACAGTTGGGAAACAGGCTTAAAGAGGGAAAGTGACTCGCCCAAGATCGCGCAGCCAGGAAAGGGACTGAACTTCGGGCTCCTGATCTCCTGACCAGGGGACCCCCAACTCTGCCTCCCCAAACTTGTGCTTAGGGAGGAGGCAGGCCAACCCTTGAGTCATCCAGCCCACGAGGTCGGAGCAAGTGTACCGGGAAAGAGCTGGCCGGGGACCCCGGGCCGGTGCAGCTTCCCTGCCTAGGGCTCACCCCGGCAGCAAGGAACAATGAAACACAGTGCCTGGCCACAGAGCAGTCCAGGGTGACTCTTTCTCTGCAGAAACTCTACCAGTTTCAGGCCAGAGGGAGAGGAAAGAATAGTTAAGCCCAGTTGCAAAGTGAACCATGACAAACGCTGCCGCTGGTCTTGGCCAGTGACAGGGACCCTCCGCCAAGAGGAGGAAGCCCTGCAATCGGGCAGGATCAGGGCGAACTTTCTCTCCAGGCCCCGTTGCCCTAGTGGCCAAGGCTCTCCCCAGAGGGTCGACTTACCTTTTGTAGGCTCCATGCAGGGGCTGTAGGCACAGGAACTGCCAGTAATCCAGGCAAAAGGCCTTGAACTTGAGCATTTTCACCTTTTGGTCTCCAGCTGGACCACGGTAACGTCTCCGCGGAGACACGGAGAGGGGCTAGTGGGAGGTGGAGAACCAGCCGCTTCGGCCCGCCCTGGTCCCTGCCACGGCGGCCCCCACTCACATGGCCCAGCCCGCCCGGCGCAGCTTGTACAGTACACGCCTCCAATACAAAGAGCAGCCAGCACAAAAGCCTAGCAACTCATTCACGCAGCTCGCCTGGCCCGGCTCATGCTGCTGCTGTCTCTGTTAGCTGGTGCATCTGAGGGCTTCCCTGGGGGTCCCTGGGACACACCAAGGCAGCTCTGGCTGTATCAAGTTGTGGGGGGCCCCAGCCCATCATCCTGGGGGGTCTGGATGCTAGGGCTCCTGACGGTGGCTCTGCAAGTCTGTTCTTCCAACCAGGCCCTGGGGCTCCGGGTGGTGGGGCCGGCACTGGCTGGACAGTCCTACACCCGCCTGGCTGGCCCAGAGTGGCTGAGGCCAGGAAGACCCAGGGAGAGCAGGTAGGGAGGGGGCCAGATGACAGGCAAACACTGGCCTCTTTTGCCAGATAAATTACGTTTGGCGGAATCCCTGTTCGGCCTGTGCGAGGGAAAACTCACCATGTAGCCACATGGTGCTTGGGGTGGGGGCAGCTGGGCTCTGAAAGGCAGGCGAAGGAAGACTGACAGGGTCGCCCAGCGCCTGCCGTTGCCTGGGCGACGGGGACACATTGATAAAATCTAAAATGGAACCGCTATGACAGCCGCTCATTGGCTGCCGGCAGGGGAATCCTGTCGCTAACCAGGGAGGGGAGCGGCTGAGCTGCAGGGCCACAGACAACCAGGCGCATTGTTGGGCAGAGGGACCCCAGGCAGAATGGGTGGCTCCACAGGCCAGGGGACCTGGCAGTCACAGACAATAGGAGAGGAGTCCCTGGCCCACCCTCACCTCTCCCCTTGTATCTCCTGGGATCTGGCTGGTCCCGGCGTCTGCTCCAACCCTCCCATGGCCCATTCCCCACACACCAGCCACCTGAAAGTCTGAGGCTCTGGGTCCCAGATACAGTAGCCACCCTCACCCCCATGAATCCGGCACACCCTTTGGTTCCATGCAGTCTGCTCTCGGGTGCGCTTCCTGCAGCTCCGCTCCTCCTCGTCAGTCAGGTCCCACTCCAGCACCCCTCGTGTCTAAGCTATAGCAGCTCAGCCCCCTTCAGCCACTACCCTGTCTGATTCTTTCCATGGGACATCCCATCCTCTGAAAGGATCCTGCTTTTGCATGTTTACTTGTTAACTGTCTTTCTCCTGACTACAAGCAACGACTCCAGGGCAGGGGCCACATCTCTTTTAAGGGCCGGCCCACTGGAGGAGCCTCGATAATCATTTGTGGAAGGAAGGAAGGATCTTGTATAGTGTGTGAAAGGCTCTCAGAGGCACCACACTCACCCCCTCTGGCCGCTTTGGGGCCCAGGTTTGCACAACCCGACATCGTTTGCAAAGCAGTGGTCACACTCCATTCAGACGAGGAGGTCTTGCTACCTCCCCACTTCCCCTCAGATGAGGGAACAGAGGCACAGAGAGGACCCCATCCCCAGAGGTGTGCACACAGAGCCCAGGAGCTGCTGCTCAGGAGGGATGACATCCAGGCGGTCGGATGGGAGCTGGTGCCACAAAAAAGACAAGGCTCTGTGTGCCTCTAGCAAGGCTGCTCAGCTTCCAAGGGCCAGGCTGGGAACCAGAGGCCTGATCTCACCCCATGCAAAGCCAAAGAACAAAGTCTCCCACCTCAGGTGGCATTTTCTCAGTGTCATTAGCAAAAATGCTGCTTCTAGAGCAATGGTTCTCAACCAGAGGCGTCTGGGTCATCCCCCCACCCCCAGGGACATCTGGTAATATCTCGAGAAATTTTGGTTGTCACAAATGGGGAGAGAGTGCCAGCATCTAGTGGCATTTAGATGTCACTAAACACCTTACCATGCACAGGACAGCCCCCACACCAGAGAATGGTCCTGCCCAAAATGTCAGTAGTGCCAAGGTTGGGAGACCCTGTCTGTAGTCACTTTCCCTTGGAGGTACCCGTCCTGGATGGCTGGAAAGGGAAAGCTTTCCAAATGGCTGGGTCCAAGCCTCTTATAATACAGTCGGGGAGTGCGAGGCCAGAGGTAAAGGGGGACGCCCAGTGTCATCGGAATGGACCCAGGCTGGACGCAAGACACCCCAACTTGGGCTGATAACTGGGGGCAGGCAGGGGAGAGGCGATCTGCTGAGTGTGATGAGCCTGTTTGGCAAGGTAGCACAGGCGGGGCCAGCAGCCCTGAAGTGCTGCCCACTCCTCCCCCGCCCCCCCCACACTCCTGGAGAAGGACATTAGCTTCCCTCTCACGCCTGTGGCAGAGGAAGCCGGCTGTGCCTTTGAAAGGCAGCAATTACTGGCTGGGACCTTTGTTTCTGAATTCCTAGGCTGTGCACAGGCCTCCAGAACATCCGAAGGCTGGGATTCTCAGAAGCTTGCCCCCAGCAGCAGAGCTGGTGCCTCCACTGCACAAAAAGGGCACAGAGTTCTGGTAGCAGCGGGGGCCCTGGGCCCTAGTCCTGGACCTGGCACCAATGCTCTTCTGGTCTCTAGGTCTCAGGTACCCTCATCTGTGAAAGGGGAACATTGATTCTGGCCCTGTCTGTGTCTGAGGCTGCTGTGAGGGTTGGGAGTCAGGACGCATGCCAAGGCAAGATGGCAGGATGGGGCAGGCCCCACTTAGCATCTGCCTCCTGGCCACTCCTCCAGGCATGCTCCACCCCAGGGCCTCTGCACCGCTGTTCCCACCAGACTGTTGGGATGCTCCTCACCCCTCCTGTGCTTCCAGGCCCAGAGGCCTTCCCTGGCCACCCTCCCATCTCTGTCTATTCCCTTCACCTGGATTTATTTTCTCCATAGCTCTTGTCACCACTTGACACGTTATGTTAAAAACCAGTTTCTTTTTCTGCTTGCTGCCTGTGCTCCTGCCTGCCACAGATGCTCTGTGAAGGCAGCAGGACTGCTCAACGAGGGATCCTGAGTGCCCGACACCCGCAGGTGCTCAGGAAATGTGGCTGAATGCAGGCGGGGAAACAGCAGAGCTGAGGGGCTCCTACGGCCTCCGCTCTGACCCCTGCTCTGTCCTCCAGGGAGTGAGGCACTGGGGCATTGGCTCTGAGGTCAAGTGTGGCTCCATCCGATGGAGGGCTGTGCAGTGAGACCCAAGTGGGCAGGAGCACGGAACCTGCTAGGCCCCCACACATCCTAGAACAAAGAGCCCCATCCATACTCCCTGCATACCAGAACTTTCCTGGGCTGGCCTCGAGCAGGGTACCTGACTGACTGGCCGGCGGAGTGGACAATTCAGATGGAGCTGCAGTGGCGCCCGTGGCATGGGTGGGTGGTGCAGAGGCCAGGCTCAGCCCCTACAGGAGCCTCCTCAGCCTCCTTCCCTGGGGCCACCCTGACACAGGAACCCACACGCCTGCTGGCACCCTGAGCCATCCCATCAGGGGTGAGAGTGTGTGTACCAGTGTGAGCCCGCAAGCACATATGTGTCAAAATGGGGGCTGTGTGTTCACCCATGTGCAAAAGTGACAATGCTAGCATTTGACTACAGGAAGAACTGGGTGTGGGAATGTTCTGGAGTCTGTGTGTATACGTGTGTGCGTGTGAGATTGTGCAATGGGCATATGAGGAACTACGAGTATGAGGGCAGGGAGTGTGCTACGGTGTTGGGCAGTATTCACACCAGGATACCCAAATGTTCAAATCCCGGCTCTGCCCCCGCAGTCTCGAATCCTGAGCAGGTGACGTCTGTGGAGTGGGCTAACAATAGCCCTGACTCGCTGGGCCATAAGGGCTGTCAGCTTTCACTAAGCAAAGGAAGTACTGTTATGATGATATGTGGGTGTGACTGTGGAGTGTCCGTGCAGAGGATCAGGTGACTGCGTGAGCGTGTCGCTCATGTGTGTACACGTGTGTACCACTTGGCTGTGTCCTCCAGGAGCGCACGCGGCGGGGCTGCCAGTCCCTAGCTGGCTCAGGGAAGCAGGGCCCAGATGGCCACCCCCTCGCTCCCTGTAGCCCAGAGTTTCAGAGTCGGTCGCTCTGACATCTCCTTCCTGTATAGCATCTGCTGCAACCCTGACACGTGGGGCCCAGCCCTTGGTTGCTGTCTCCAGGGACAGGGCCTACGACCTTGTGAGTCTCTTTTTGGGCTTGTCCAAAAACCCCCTCTCACAGAAGCCAAGCTCTTTAGCAGGACGAAGCTCCCTCCCAAACCTCCCCCAACTCCCCTCCTCCCTCTCCATGGCCCGGCCACATCCACCCTGCACAGGTCCTTATACAGGGTGCTCCCTTCCGGGACCACTTGTCTCCCACCCTCCAAACAGGGAACCAGTCAACCTCTAGTCACCTCTACAACGCAGCACAGATGTCCCCTCCTCCCCAATTCACATCGATGCACCGAACACAGCCCTCTAAGCCACCTCCACTGCCAGGACAGTCTGCCTGTCACTTGTCTTTCTTGCCCACGAGACTGGAACAAGGATCTGCTGGCTTCCAATCAAGGGAGCTTTCCTCTAAGCGCAGTCTCCAGTATTTTTGTGTGTGTGTGAAAACAGAAAATGCTCTTTTTGGAAGACATCAAGATACAAAGCACACGGAAGCAGAGACCCTCAGACACCCCAGCTCCCACCAAGCGCAGCTGCACACCAATAGAAACCAACAGGCTTCTCCCCTGGGCTGCAGCCTTGGTCGTCATGGGAACTGCCGGCTGCAGGCTGGTCCTTGGGAGACCCACCAGCCTTGGATCTCGGAAGAACTATCAGCTGCAGCCTGACCCTCCGAGGGGCCTTCAGCTGAGCTCTGGTCTTTGGGGACGGAACTTCGACTGCAGCCCTGGTCTTTGGGGGGACCTTGATTTGAGGGGAAACCACTCCAAGCTGTAGAAGCTCTCAGGGGACATATCAGTAGTACCTCTGGCCCTTGGGGGAATTTCAGGGCCAAATGGTGGAGCTAATTTCCCCCAACGGGCTCTTGGAGGCCTGCCTCTGGGTGCAGATGGGCAGTGAGGACCTAAGGAGATCCTGGGGCAGGCTGGGGTGGACGGCAAGACAGTACCTGTAGCGGTCAGTGGAGAGGCTGCTTCCGGTGTCCAGGGAGCTCCTGAGGTGGCAAAAGCGAGACAGGGTTACTTATGGTCCCACACACACAGCAAACCCCTTGGGGGCCATGTCCACTCAGGCCCCAGCAGGTGGTCCCAGGACAGGTCCTGGGGCAACTGAGCAGCCCTGGGAAGAACGTCTGCCCCACATGCAAGAAACCATGTGCTTTCTTTCCCCCTGCTGGCTCAACTGAGAAGCTGCCTTGTCTCTACCCCATGGCAATGTCAAGTCCCACTGCCCCCTGTTCAGATGGGGAAACTGAGGCTCAAGGAGAGGAAGCGCAGTGGGCAGGGTTAAAGGTCCTCTCTGGCTGGACCCAGACTTAACCTCGGGTATGTTTGACCTGAGCCACCATGCTCCTTCCCCAAAGAGCCCTGCACCAGGAATCTCAGCAGACCCATGGGTTTGGGCCCACCCAGCCTCCATGCCGGGAGCCCAGGGGCCCTGGAGCCCTGATTTCCTGCCCAGAGACTCGGCGTCCAGCTCTGGATCTGGGCCCAGGAGCCTGGGTCCTGCCTCCTGCCTTTGACCAAGTTCGGTCTGTGCTATGGGGTGTGGGCCTGGAGCCAGCCCAACTAGGATCACATCCCACCTCCACCCATGACTAGCCATAGACTTGGTGCCTGTCCCCTCACCTCTCTGTGCCTCAGTTTCCTCATGTGTAAAATGGGAGTAGGAAAAGCAGATCTCTCACAGGGGCAACTAATGCATCTGAAAGGACTGTCTCTTGTCTGCTCTGCCTGGCAGCACACCCCACGTTCTATGTCTTCAGGGCGTGGAGTGATGCTTTCCTGGAGGCTGGGGGGCCCCATCCCCACAACACTGCCTGTACCTGCCCACCTAGGGAGCATCAGCTATGACACAGAACTCATCCCTAGAGACCATGCCCTTGGAATACCCTCTTCTCCAATGCCACCTGCCTTCCGGCATGGGGCACCCACACCCCCCATCGCTGCCTCACACACTTCTCCCCACCTGAGGCCTTAGAAGTCCAGGGCACAGGCCAAGCCTGGGCCTATGTTTGGCCACAGTGGGGTTTGACATTCTGGGCCCATGCTGGGTGCCTGCCATGGGTCGTCCCAGCTTTAGCCTCCGTTTCCCTACTTGCTCTCATACAAGAGCCCTGCTGGACACACCCCTGGAAGGAGGCTGACCTTCCTTCCCGTGTCCCATGCTGGCCTGTGATTCCGCTACTTCCTGTCTAGCTGCCATCGTGGCCGCTGGTAGATCCTATGTTCAGCAGATTCGAATCCCCAATGCCAGGCCCTGCTCCACACGCCATCCCTTAGGGACTCCCGTCCACAGCACAATGCCTCCTTCTTCTCCAGCCCCAGCAGAAGAGGCCCCAGGTGGCACCCCTCTCCCCTTGAGCCAGAACCCACCCAGGGCCACACTCTGTGGGCTCAGCAGCTCTACCTGTGTGGCAGCCATGCCTTGCCAAAGCTCATGAAGAAAAGAAGACATGAGGGGTGGTGCCAAGACGCTGTGAGCTCACTTCCTGGACTGGTCACAGTCCTGTGCCCAATCTGGGATGGGCAACAGGTTTTATAGGAGGGAGAGCTAGCGGGGTGGCAAGCAGGCCTTCCCTGCCTTCCAGTGCCAGAACCCACACTGGGTATGGTGAGGAATTTTGGCCTTCAGGGAGTCCTGGATCTGGACGAGAGGACCCAGCCCTCCATCCCCCAGCCTGGCCGCTCAGCTGCACACGAGCCACATGAGATGATACCAATATGATGCGACGAAGATACTGCAAAATGGTGCCAGGTTCCTGGGCCCCACAGGCAGAGCCCACTGTTCCCAGGCCCAGGGCTGCCCTGCCACAGCTGTAGAGATTCAACTCCCCAGCTCTGATCTCACTCTGGCCACATCAAGATAAACATAGCAATATCTTCACCTACTGCAGGGAGCCCACCTCAGGCTGTGTTCTTCCCACACACTTCTTCATCCGACCCTTGCATTAACCTTATGAGGTTCATGGAATCATGCTCCCACTTCACAGAGGCTGAAGGTATGGCTCACGGAGACCCCACACATGGAACACCATTCCATTCCCTGCCTCCTTATCCAGACGCAAACTCCTAATTGCCCTTCAAAACCCTGCTCAAATGTCAACCCCTTTCTCTGTCTACCTTGCACCCTCCCTCAGCGGACTCCTTTCTTCCTTCTTCCTTTCCTGTTTCCCTCCTTCCCTTTCTTTCTTCTCCTCTCTCTCACTTCCCTAATAATAGCAAATATTTTTTGAGCAGTTTCTAAGTGGCAGGAGTGTTAACACTTCACAGGTATTAACTCATTGAGCTATGCAACAGAGGTACGGTCACACCCTACATGCTGTGGTACATGGGTCCAAGGAATTGAGCTGTGTGCAATACTCTCTCTCCAACCAGACAGTACGGTCGCTGAAGTCTGCATGTGAAGACGGGAAACTGTCAGGTGGATGCAATGTGCCCTTGCAGGCCTGCTGTGGCCCAGTGCTGAACCCCACAGCAGGCAGTGGCCCCTGCCTGCCCTCTCCACTTCTCCCCACCTGTGTACCTGCACCCCCACCCCCCGCCCCAGAAATCCTCTGTGGCCTGGAACACTCAGCAGTTCCTCCCACCAGCTGCCTCGGTGCCCCATCCCTCCAAGACAGTATAGCTAGGACTGGCTCTGAATGGAGACCCTCCCTCTGTCAACTGCCTTGTTGGGTCCAAGTTGTCTGCAGCCTTGTCCAGCCAAGACTGAGGCCTTGTTCTCCCTGCCGTCCTTTTTCATCACTCAGCACAGCAGTGCACAGGCCAGGAACAGGCCCCAGCAAAAAAGGCCCAGAGTGAGGGTGCACAGGGTCCCCAGAGAGAACCCTCAGCCCAGCAGTCACGAATTTGGAACCAACCCCAACTGGTGTGTGCCCCGGCGATAGCAATAACAGCGCCCACCTCCCAGAGCTGTTGAGAAATGAGACAGTGCCCATAAAGTAAAAGGGCTTTGCAAACCAGAAAACGCCATTGCATGCATATTTGAGATACATCATTATTATCATTACATAGACTAGTGTATGTTGAGACGTAAGAGCTTAAAGGTTAACACATGAGTTCTAGAGCCAAGAGGGCCAGGGTTCAAATCCCAGCTGTGCCACCTACTAGCTGAGTGCCCTTGGGCAAGTTAACTAACCTCTCTGTGACCCATTTTAGCTTTTTCATCTGTAATGTTTTGGGAAGATTAAACAGGTTAATACATTTAAAAGGCTTAAAACAGTGCCAAGAACAGAGTCGGCATTCCATAAAAGCTAGCTCTGACTAAGACAGGACTCAAAAGATTTGTATGATATTCAATATACCTTATATTGTATTATATTACATATATTAATGTGTGATACCAACAACATACAAATAAAATATGTTATGTTAACATGCACACATATTTTTTAACACATTAACTCTATATTAATAGATATTTGTTATATATATGAATATATGAGTCTCATTTTATGTATGAGGGCACTGGGGCTCAGGGAGGTGCAGCAACGAGCTCAGTGGCACCCAGTTTCCCTGAAGGTTTGCCAGCCCCAAGTCCAGAGTTCTGTCCACCTGCTAGAGCTGCATCGCTTCCCCTGCTTCACCCCCAGGATCTTTGGAGGACCCTGGTCCAGGCTCATGGACACAGAGCTACCAGTCAGCTAGGCAGGGCTCCAGCCCCTCCTCCATCCTTCACCTCTGGCTCAGAGACAAGCAGCCCATTCCAGCCATGCTGAGTGAGGCCCCTCCTCCTCTGTCCCCAGTCCCACTTCACAGCCTCCTGGGGAGGCTGCTTCGTTTTCCTTTTCAGAACCAACTGGTTGCCCCAGGCGTACACCCTGGCACTGCTTCTAAACAGCACCCGACCATTGAAGCAAAGTTCAAGAGCAGGAAAAAGTGCTGGCTCTGTGCTGCACAAAGTCAGGAGAGCAGCCCCGGGGAATGGGCTGTGACTGTGACTGGCAGGGGCAGGGGCAGGGATCTTGGGGTGGGGTCTGTTCTGAGGTCAGGTGCTGGTTACATGAGTGTGTTCAGTTTGTGGCAATTCTACAAGCCATACGCTGATGAATTGTGCACTTTTCTGTACATATATAATAATTCAGTATCAATTTACACGAAGACAAAAACCAAACCGTCTGCCTCACATTCAGTCTCCAGCACCAGCCTGGAGCAACAGAAGCCCAGGCCTCAGGCTCAGCTGGAACTGGTGGTAATCCCCTTTCTTGCACAGCACTTGCGTGGTCTTGGAAACCTCCCTCCCTGCCTCAGTTTCCCTCTGCTAAATGAGGAAGTGGTCAGTGTTTCTATCCTGGCTGTAGGGTAAACACCCTGGGGTGCTTTTAAGAAATATGGACGCTTGGGCCCTAATGCAGACCAAGTTCCTGCGCCTAGGGCTTAAAAAAAAAAAAAACCGTTTATTTTGAAATAACCATAGATGTACAGAAAGTTCCAAACAAAAGGTACAAGATCCTGTGTGCCCTTCCCCTAGCCTTTCCCAGAGATAATATCTTGCACACCTGCAGTACACCATCAATGCTAGGAAAGCCACAGCCCACTGGGCCTATGGGGACTTCACCAGTTACACACGCCTGTGTGTCCACATGATTCCCTCTCACCCAGCTGTGTGTGGCCAGCATGATGATACAGCACAGGACCGTCTCCTCACCAGGCTCTCCGGGCACCCTCTGTAGCCCCCTCACCTCTTCCCACCAGCCCTTATCCCTGGCAACTGCCTATCTCTTCTCCATCCCCATCATATTTTCATCTCTCAAGTGCCACACAAATGGAATCATCCAGGGTGCCACTTTTTAAGACCGGCTTTCTGCACTCAGCCCCATGCCCTCTGCATTCAGCCACTCTTGGGTGTGGAGGGTCCGCTCTGCCTCTCTGCTGAGCAGTGCTCCCCGGCGTGGCTGGGACAGTGTATTTAACCATTCATCCGCTGAGGGCATCTGGGCAGTTTCCAGTTTGGGGGCTGTTATGACTAGGACTGCCGCAAGTGTTCTTGGACCGGTGTTTGTGTAGACGCCAGTCTTCATTCTCTGGAAGAAATGCCCAAGAGCCCAGCTGGTAGGTCGTATGGTGTGTGTATGATGAGTTTTAAAAGAAACTGCCAAACTGTTTTTCAGCGTGGCTGTACCATCTCACACTCCCACCGGCAACGGGTGAGTGATCCAGTTTCCCCACAGCCCTCCTGGCATTTCACGTTGTCCCTTTCTATGTTAGCCATTCAGACAGACGTACGTGGTGCCATGTCTGTTTTTTTTTTTAAATGAAAGGTCTCACATATTTATTACTGAACCCAGCCAACCAACGCGCTCATAACATATTCAGAGAGAAAAATGTATTCCCAATAAAACATGTCCAACTCTCCAGATAGTGGTGACATTTTCAGCTTGATATGGCAACATGATTGTGACCTTGAGACAGCATCAATATGTGTGCCATCTCATGTGCAATTCTTTATAGACCCAGCTTGGTTCTTCTCCAATGTCTCCTTTTGGAGTTGTGCCTGATTTTATTACCAGTTTTCATCCGAATCCACGGGGGAATGGGACGATTTTGCTTTATTTTCTTGGCCAGGAATCGCTTACTCCTGAAAGTCTTGTGAGAAGACATGGCGAGAAGCGGACTCAAGCACACACCACGATGATGGAGAAAGGAAGAGAGGGGACTGGCTGTGGTTTTAACCTTGTTTCCCTGTTGGGGATGCTGCGACCCATCCTTCCATGAGCTTCTCTGCCACCTGCACGTCATCCTTGCTGGAGCATCTATGTGTACCTTCTGCTTCAGAAGCTCCCAGACCTAATGCAGAACCAGTGAATCCCCTCGAGCCTCCCAAGCTTAGACAGTTCTGTCCGTTTTAAAAGAACCCATTCGCTGCTGTAAGAATTATTCCAGAACACCCTGTGCTTTCTGGAAGGAACACCTGGATCCAGGCCTCAGGGCGGGGTCCAGGTGGCCAAAGGCAGCTCTGAGCTGTCTCAGCCAGACGATGACCTTGTGTGTTCCTGAGACGGAATGGGAGGAAAAGGGAAGGAAGGCAGGGACCACGGGGAGAAGGGAGACTCTGGGAGTCGGCTCACAGCCCCAGCAGCTGCCATGACTAGGCTCACCAGCGGCAACACACTCCTACCAGCGAGTGGGCTGGGTCTGTGGTTTGGGGTGAGGGCATGACCCAGGAGGGGCCTGAGGCAGGGACGCCTCAGACTGCTACAGACCCTGGAAGGGGTTGTGTGAGTAATTTGCCTCAGTTTCCAAAGGGGTGGGGAGGCCACAGACCTCTCTGTTCCACTGTCCCCGTCCCTCTTATTAAATAAGTCACATATATTCACTGTACTAACTTTAGAAAATAACAGTGAAACACAACAAGGAAAATAAAATTATCCACCATTCCAACTCCCTGGGGATACCCCAGTGTTAATATTTGAGGAGATTTTCTGGCTGTGCCTGTGCCTGGGTGTAGATGTGTTTTAGTTACACAAAAATACGCTCCACTCTGCGAAACACTTTCCTCCACTTTGCACCGTCTCTCGAGTGTGTTTCTGGGTCTGGAAGCATTCCTCCCCTCGCCCCATGGAAAGCTGGTGGAGCCTGGCAGGCGTTCCCCTGCCCACGGTGGGTGTTGAGCTTGGCTGTCTCTCGCGTTGGCCCTGGTAAACAAGGCAGTGGCTTCAATAGGGTTTCTGTGCACAGCCACAGTCTCTCCTTTAGGACCAATTCCTGGCATGGCTGGGGCACAGGAGGGATGTTTTTTGGGCTATGGGTACACCCGGATGTCCACCCAGAGATGGGACCAACAACACACTCCTACCAGCAGTTGACTGTGAGTGTTGGACCATTCTTAGGGCTCCAGAAGTTTCTCTGTTTGGGGCAGAAGCGAGGGCAAGGGAGGAAGCAGTGGGCACCCTTCTACCCTGTCCCCCACACGCCAGGCCCTGGCCCTGCAGTTTACGTGTCAGCCATTGGTGTCCACAGCCGAGCTATGAGCTGTGTCACAGATGAAGTGAACGAGAGCACGCTGGGTCTGCATTCCTGGCCTCCCTCCACCCCGTCACGTTGCCAGCAAGAAGGGAGCCTAACAGCGATGCCAGGTCCCCCAGGCTTACTGTGCCCCTTGAGCTCAGGGACGGGATGCAGTCAGCCCTCCTCCCTGGGCCTCCTGAGGCTGAGGCACAGAGAAGTGAAGAGGTGGCCTCTGGACTTGAGCCCAGGAAAGCCACCGTGTCACCTTGCGGTCTCATTCCATGATCCCCGAGGGGGGAGGCTGTTTGCCAGTGTCACACGGTGGGACCCCAGGAGCCACGGCAGGGCACTCGGGTCAGACGGACCCTGTTGGGCCTCAGAAGCCACATGACCCCGCCTGAGCCTCAGTTTCCTCATTTGTAAAACAGGGCTGATCAGAGGTTACAGCGAGGCTCCCAGAAGCTGATGGCTGGAGGCGCCTCATAAACTGGCCTGAGGGGCTGCTACACTGGCTGACGCCCGCCTGTCCTGCCCAGGCCTCCCAAGCCCTGAGAAGGCCACAGAAGGCTCCTGTCCACCCACCGCCGGCCTTCCTGTCCTGGCTCTGGGCCACAGACCGCCCTGCCTGCGGGCTTGGGGCCCCACCACTGGGCACAGTGCGGCGATTGTCCCGGGGTTGGCCTGCACACCCCTCCATCCTGCCAAACTGCCCTGCCCAGGAGCTCAGCCCGCCTGTATCTGGAACACTCCCTCCTCTGGGGGCAGATGGGGGTCTCAGTGAGGTCTTCCTGGACAGAGAGCCCAGGGTAGCGAGGCGGAAGCCCTGGGGTGAGACTTGTCTGGGCCTCAGTTTCCCCATCAGTGTCATGAGGAGTTGGTCTAGAGAAGCTGTTATTAACTCTGGTAGGGGGAGTCTCAGGCCACTTTGAAATGATGCTTCATCCAATCTAGTCTCCATGCAGCCCCCAATTCCAGGTCTAAGAGCTTAGCACTAATTCATTTCACGCTCAACCACCCTGTGACAGGAGATATTCTCCTCCCCACTTTACAGATGTGAAAACGGAGGCACCTAGCCATGATCAGAGGCATAACTCAAAGAGTGAATCAGACAGATGCCTTCACCACCCGTGTAGAGCAGGGGCACAGGCAAAATACACAAACAAGGTAACCTCAAGGGATCCAGAAAGTAATACCAGGAGATAGTGGATGGATAGAGTGGCGAAGCAGGGGGCTGCCCCCACTAACCCAGTCCAGAGCTGCCTCAAGGAAGAGGCGATGACTGGGCCAAGGTCACAGAGGGAGTACATGCTGTGCAAGGGGCCAGCAAGGACAAAACTTGCAGAGTGACCTCGGAACATCCTGGCGGAGGGGCCCTGGGGTGCAGGGTCCAGGCCCGGGGTGGGGCAGGCCAGGCATCTACTGCAGGAGCGAAGGCCTGGCTTGCATAGAGAGGCCTACCTGGCCCACCACACCTGCCAAGTAGCACCACCGAGATGTCCCCCCCACCACCATTCCAGCTTCTTCTGTGACCCCCAAAGGCTCCACCAAGGACTCTCTTCTTAAGACAGCAGCACGAGTCATGAGTGTCTCGGGTCAGGCCATGTCCAACTTCTCCTGGGCTTGCCTGGGTGGGACCAAGGCCTCACCATGTGGCCCGGAGCCTGACCAAGCCTGTGTGTCAGTGTCCTGTGGTCCTGAGTCCAGGACTGCTGCCAAGTCCTGTTCATTCTAGGCCCAATTCACTGATAGGCAAGAAGTAGAGAGAAGCCTTAGTCCAGTACAGGCTTGGGGGAGGGGTGTACCTGCGATCCTTGGAGTTCAGCCCTCCCAACCTCATGTCCTGGCCCTGAAAGAACCATCTGGCACCACCCCATCTACAGGGCAAATACAGCTTCCAGCAAACCCTCTAGAGTCCACCTGGCCTTTCTGGGGGGTCCTTCCTGGGTTTTCAGCCTCCCCTCCTTCAGATGTCAGACCCTTCAGGTGCTGACAGGATCTCATTTAATCCTCAAGCCGGCCTGGGAAGCTTAGGTTTCTTATTCCCATTTTACATATGAGGAAACTGAGGCTCAGAAAGGTGGAGACCTCCCCAGGCCTCCTCAGCAGATACACGTATCCACTCAGCTCCTGACCTGAGCCTGTGGGCTCTGTCCCCTGCTCCCTGCTGTAACGTCCCGCACCACCCATAGTCAGCTCAGGCGGCTGATCTCCAACCAGGAAGAACATTCTGGGCCCTCCCAACCTCAGGATGGAGGATTTGCTGAGGCGAGTTTTCCCTGAGGGTGTCCTTCCACTGGCGGTCCTTAGGATATTCAGAAAGCAACCCAATTCACCTAGCAACTTACATATTTTTAAAATTTCATTTTAAAATCGCTAATGTATACTCATGGTTCAAAACTAAAATACAGAAGTTGTCGAGCAGAAGGTCTCCCTCCTAAATGTTCCATATCCACCAGGCTCCCAGGCACACAATGCATACCTGTAACGCATACATGTTCCCCTGGTCTCTTATTCCTTACACAGAGCCCCATCTTTTGGGCCCCCTTATAGGATTTCTTTATGTGAACATAAGCGGACACATATGCACACAGAGACGGGCGGTATCTATGTGCCTGCAATGCATACACATTCCCCTGGTCTCTAGTTCCTTACACAGAGGCCTTATCCTGACTGCAATGTGCTCCTGCCTTCCCCAAGCACCACACTCTTGAACTCACTCTCTGGCCATTCGGTCTCAGGCACAGCTCCCCGTGTGGACTGAAGACACAGCCAGGGGATGGAGGTGGCCTCTGCTTCACAGCTGCCCTCCCAGACCTGAGCCCCTGACCTAAAACAGTGGTGGGGGACACAGCGTATACCTGCTGGGTGCAGTGGAGGCCCCAGGCCAATCTTGGCCCTGTAGACTTTTCCATGCCCAATGGAGGGTCTACAGGACAGCCCCTCAACCCACAACACACCCTCAGAACCATGCTGCCCTCACACGGCCAGACAAGCACACACACAAGACACACCCTTAGCACCATACACATGCAGACACTACATGCACAACACGTGCAAGCAGGCACATGCACACGGGCTCTTCCAGTGAGTGGCGGGGAACACCCCACTGTCCCCAGCCCTGATCTTAGGTGGCCGAGCACAGACAGGAGAAGCACCTGGCACAGGGTCACACAATGAGCAAGGATTAGGCTAGGATGGGGCCCCAGACACCCCGCCTGCCAGCCTGGGGGCCCTACCACTAGGCACAGTGAGATGATTGTCCCAGAGCTGGCCTCCAATGCTCCTCCATCCTGCCAAACTGCCCTGCCCAGGAGCTCAGCCCGCCTGAGTCTGGAAAACTCCCTGCTGTTTTAGGGCTCTCCTTACCCACTCCCCCACCCCATGCCTGCACTCAGCAACCACATGAAAGGAAAATCTGCCCCCAGGCTCCCTGCAGCTGAGGGCCAGGAACCCAGACAGCAGGTGACAAAACAGCTCAGGCTTAACTCACATATCCTTCTCATTAAGAAAAAACATTTTCAGGCCTGGCACAGTGGCTCACGCCTATAATCCCCATACTTTGGGAGGCCAAGGCAGGCAGATCAATTGAGGTCAGGAGTTCAAGACCAGCCTGGCCAACATGGTGAAACCCTGTCTCAACTAAAAATACAAAAAACAGCCGGGCGTGGTGGCAGGTGCCTGTAATCCCAGCGACTCAGGAGGCTGAGGTATGAGAATTGCTTGAACCTGGTGGGCGGAGGTTGCAGTGAGCCGAGATGGCGCCACTGCACTCCAGCCTGGGCGACAGAGGGAGACTCTGTCTCAAAAAAAAGAAAAAAGAAAAAATAATTTTCAAACCCCTGTGGGCCAGACACTGGGCTAGGCACTTCCACACAAACCCCACAGGGGCATGAAGGTTAGGAGAGGCCAATAAAGGCTAGGGCCACGATGTGCTGAGTGCCACTGTGTGCCTGGTATATGACCTCTGTCCTTCCAAACATCCTTGGGGGCAGGGGTTGTTATCTTTCCCACCTCGCACAGGAGCAAGCTGGGGTTCAGAGAGGTAAAGGGGTTGTCTGAAGTCACACAGCAGGTGAGGGCTGTCTTTGTGGCCAGTCAGCACCATCCAGGGGAGGACCTGGAGGGCAGCTGCAGGGGACCTGAAGCCTTAGTGGGGCCCTGGAAGGAGAACCCACCCCCAGCCTGTGGGTACAAGGGTGTGTTGGTTTCTGGATAAACAGAGAGCCCAACCTGCCTCCCATCCCTCGCCATGCATGAGAGGAAGGAGCTGGAAAGCTCGGTCTGAGTGTGGGGGCTTCTATTTTAGGGGCGCAAGATGCTGTCACGACACACAGTGTTCCCCATGCATCTGTCTCCACTTGGGACACAGAGCATTTTCCTGGCAGAGAGCTGCAGCAGGGCGGCAGGCCTTGGGTGCCCTTGGCCCACGGGGTGCCTGGTAGCTTTGGCCAGCGGCGGACAGCGCTGCCCTCAGCCAGGTGGGTGGGCTGAGCTCTGGGTGCAGGAGGTGGATGGGGGGGTAGTGCCCTCACCAGGGCATGAGAGTGGGGATGGTGCCAGCCTGTGACACAGCCTCTCCTGCGGTAGCCATCTCTTCCTGGGCTCCCTCCACCCTTTGGTGACACCAAGGTCACTGTCCTGAGTCTGACCTCCTTCCACCCCCGACCTCCAGACACAAGGAGCTCAATGCTCCCAGGCTCCTCCCTGGGTGTCCCATAGGGCTCTCCTTACACCAGCAGGCCCCACCCCAGGGGCCCATCTCGGCAATGGCACTGCCACCCATCAGACCCCCAGGCCAGACCCCTGGGCACCATGGTCTACTATGCCCTTGATGCCCTGTTCTCCCCTGTTCCCTCCCAGTCTTGGGCTGAGTCTCTGTGGGCACCCTGGGCACCTCTGCTCCAGCAGCTGCCTCGGCCTCCCCATCAGACCACCTCCGGCTTTTCCTATCACCCCCTGACCACACAGCACAGGCCTGGCACAGGGTGCCCTCTGGGTGATGTGAGAGAGGCAGCATGGGGGCTCATGCCTGGAATCCCAGCACTTCAGGAGGCTGAGGTAGGAGGAACCCTAGGAGTTCAAGACCAGCCCGGACAACATGGCAAAATCCAGTCTCTACAAAAAAATAAAAAAAATTAGCCAGTGTGGTGGTGGGTGCCTGTAGTCCAACTACTTGGGAGGCTGAAGTGGGAGGATCACCCGAGCCCAGGAGTTCAAGGCTCCGGTGAGCTGAGATTGGGCCACTACACTCCAGCCTGGGTGACAGAGCAAGACCCTGTCTCTAAAAAATGAAAGAAGGAAGGAGGGAAGGAAAAGAGAAACAACAGACTTCAGGCTAAAGGAGACAGTGTGGGTCTCTGGTCACTCTGTTGGTCCAGGGATGACTTTGGAGCAGCGGTGAACTCGACAGGTATGGCCTGCCCTCAGAGGCCACAGTCTGATGAGAGGATTGGGTACGCTCAGGGTTGCTGTGGGGTGCTACATGCTGGATTGGTGACGTGCTCAGCACTGGCCTCAAAAGGGATGAGGCGCCGGCTTGGGGATGGCATCCAGGCAGCGGGAACGACTGTGCTGAGTGCCACCACGATGTGCTGAGTGCCACTGTGTGCCCGGTATATGACCTCTGTCCTTCCAAACATCCTTGGGGGCAGGGGTTGTTGTCTCTCCCACCTCGCAGAGGAACAAGCTGGGGCTCAGAGAGGTAAAGGGGTTGTCTGCAGTCACATAGCAGGTAAGGGTCATCTTTGTGGCCAGTCAGCACCATGGGAGAGTAAGGCGGGGAGGTGGAAATGGTCTGTGCATGTTGGGATGCAAAGAGGAGGCAGATGTGGCTGAAAGGAAGGGAGTGAGGGTGGGAGTAGGAAGGCTGAAGAGGGCAGGAAATGGCTGAGTCCTACAGTGAACAGGCTCCTGCGGTGGGGCCCGGGACCTTACGGCTGGATCCGGGTTTGAAGTCAGTGGAGGCAGATGCAGTTGTAGGAAGAGGGGTGACCAGCTCCTGCAGTCTCAGGGCCTGACTCCATGCCCTGGCTTTCCACTGATGGGCGGGGTAGCCCTGGAAAAAGTCCCCTCCCTCTCTGGACTCATGCTGTCTGGACCTGGGCTTCCTGCAAGGGGGCCACCTGCCCAAGGCTGGATGACGGGCCAAGGGCACATCTAAGGAACAAGGACAGGACAGAGGCAAAGCCACAGCTGCTGGGGCAGGGTGGGGGCCGGTGTGTCTGGCCAGCAGCATCAGCCCTGCCCCCGGCAGGGCTCCAGGACCGGGAGACTCATCAGCCGGAAGTTCTTGGAGGAGGCGGCTGCCGTGAAGACAGGCACCCTTGCTCCTGAGAGGGGCACCCAGAGAACCAAGACTCGGCAGAGGGAACACAGGGCTACGCCCAGGCCCCAGGCCTGATATCCAGAGTCTAAATCCCATCTCAGCCCAGGGGGGAGCCTTGAGAGGAGCTATGTCCCTCATGGACCCCAGTTTCCTCTGCATACGGGCTCCGAGCCCTGCACTGCCTCCAGGGTAGTTCCCAGGGTCTTTTCCCATTACCTCCTACGTGAGCACTCTGTAAACCAACAAACATATACAAGAGTGACATTAATTCCAGCCACAGAATCCCAGGCCACGCGTGGCCTGGCCCTCCCTGAGAAGTTGCTCTTGCTCAGGAACCCCCTGTGCAGTTCCTACCCCGCGGTTCTGGCCCACGAGGCCGGGAATGACCCATATTATAGATGGGGACATGGGGACAGAGCCGGCAGCATGGGCGTGACTGCCTCTCTTCATCGTTCCTCCCCAGGGAGGCTCAGAGCAGCCAGGAAGGGTTTCCCCTCCTTGAGGTGCTGGTAAAAAGGATTTCAGGTTGATCTGGAATAAATGATGAGTTTTCTCATGTAACATACAATGCCCTAGGCAGTTTTAAAAAATATCTATCACTAGGAAAAGAGAAAAGATAAAATGGTAAGAAAAAGTGCTCGTTTATAGGTCCCAGTTGGCAAAGCAAGAGGGGGATGTGCCAGCCCAGTGGTGCAGCTGGATCCTGAACATCAGGGGTCCCAGGACTTACCTAGCACATGCAGTCCCCAGCCCCCACCAAGGTCCACAGAGCCCCTAATATACCGAGCCCATGACTCCAGGCCCTGTGCTGATGCCAGGGGCCAGCCGTCCGGTGGGGGTGCTGGGCTGGCCTCCCTGGTGCCTAAGCCAGGGCTCTGGCTGCCCTGGGCCTCTGCACACTACTGAGGCTGCCAGCTCCGTCCAGACTTGCCCCAAACTGCCAGGCTCTCCTCTAACTCCAAGCAAAGCCTGTGGCCTGTTTCTAGACTTGGTTTACCCCCGTCCCAACAAACACACACATTTGAATTCCCCTAATTCCCAGCCCAGCGGTTCAGGGGGGCTGACCTCATGCTCCAGCTACAGGTGTGGCCAAGTGACAAAGAGGCTGGCCAGTCAGCACATGGCTCCTCTTGGGGATGGAGATGGTTTCAGGAATGGCCATGAGTCCCAGGGCTGACCAGGGGGACTGAGGCTGCTGAGGGGGCTAGAGCCTCCACACAGGAACGTGTCCTGGGGAAAGGTGAACAGGACACGGCCACAGGAGTGTTGGAGCCCCTGGAGCCAGCCACACTGAAGCCAGATCGTGGGCTATTCACTGACAGTAATCACGGAAATCCCTTTGACTTGAGTTTCTGCCGTTTGCCACCCAAAGGCTCCTGATGGATACACCATTACAGCCCAGCTTCCCTTCCCTTCCCTTCCCAGATGTTCACATTTCTTAAGTCCTAGCACGTCCTGAAGCCCAGCCCTGTGCCGTGAGAATCCAGGGGAGGAAGGGGACAGGAATAATCTCTATAGGTCACAGAGATACCACAGGCCTTATTACCTCATTCTGTCCTGATGGCCACCGTGCAAAGCTGGAATTATTAGCCTCATTTTACAGAAAAGGAAATAGGTTCAGAGAGGTTGTCGTCTGCCCCAAGTCACACAGACACTGGGCAGCAGATAAGGAGTTCCATCTGAGCAGCTCCTTGGAGAGTGGTGGGGTCCTGGCAGGGGAGGCACAGAGAAAGGTCTTGATTACCCCCAGATCTTGGACCCCACATCTGCTGGGCTCACCTGGTCTTGGAGAGCTCCTCTGAGGTGGCCCGACCTCTCTGCAGCCCAGAGATGGCCAGGGGACAGACACCCGAACAAGGAAGGGGGTTGGAGAGACTTGAGGGCATTTCTCTCTCATCTGATGGTGGAGAGCAAATGGGAGGAAAACGCTCGGTTTTATCGTGGGGCCAATGAGAGCCTTAAGACACAGGCAGTGAATTTCAGCCAGGGCCCTGGTGATTTAAGATGCATCACTTCCCTTAGTAACCACACCAAGCAGATGTCAGGGACATCTTGATGAGGGATGAAGCCATCGGTGCCAATAAAACATTTTTCTATTAGCCACGCTCAGGTCAGCCGCCTGCTGAGCCACAGGGGTTGCTCCGACAGGACCTTCATCCTTCGGAGGTCGGGCCAGTGTGGCAAGGTCACGCCATGGGATATAAAGGGGGACGGGCATCTCTGGTGCAGCCCCAGCTCCTTGGAGCCCTGATATCCCAAGCTCATGCTCAGGAAATGGGATGCACAGGGGAGGGACAGCCGGGACTCCTGGGCTGGGCAGTCTAGTGGGCAAAGCCTGGCCCCTCAGAGAGCCGACACCACGCCCAGCCTGGCTTCCCCACTGCCCTGTTCACTGCCCCAGTCCTGCCCACAACCTCACCAGCCATGTCCCAGCTTTGCTTCAACCAGTGACAAGTCAATTCACTGAAAGCTAATTCATAGAACAGTCAATTTGTAGAATGACAAAGTCATAAAAAGTACTTGCTTCCTTCCCTTAACCTTTTAGCTTTAGTTGACTGGTCCATTTTTGTCTTCAAAATGGCATTTGATGGAATGTTATTTGTCTCTGTCCCAGCTGCCCACTGTGGTGGCAGGAGGCAGAGACAAGCATGGTGACTGTGTCATCAGGAATGCTGCGGGCACAGGGCAGAGGAGGGCAGGAGTGGCCGTCAGCAGGGCTGTCCTGCAAGCCCAGGGGAGCAGGAAGGCCCACCTGAGAAGAGGCCTGGGCTGGGGCTGGGGCCTCGGTTCTGGGAGGCATCGGGGGACAATGGATAAGACCTCTGCTCCATCAGCCAGCTGAAACCACTGCCTGCTGGCAGAGCAGGGTCTCAAACTCAGAACCCCTGGGGGCCAGCCAGGCCCCAGCTGGCAGCAAAAGGGACTTGTGTTTCCTTTCTGGGGTGAGGGGCCGGCCCCAGTGCCCCTGGTGGGACGCAGCCTTGGAGAGAAGGGCCCAAGGTGTCTCAGGTGTCAGGGAGGGGAGGGCAGTAGAGGTTGGTGACCATGGCGCACCACCAAGGAACTGAGACTGGGAGGTCACTGGCTGTCTGCTGTCCTCAATCACCAGGGATCTCAGCCTGTCAGACCTGATACCTACCCTCACCTTTTAAAAATTAAACTTTTTATTTTGAGATAATCATAGATTCATTTGCAGTTGTAAAAAAAAACCCAAAAAAACAAAAAACAATACAGAGAGATCTTATATACATCGTTTCTCCCAATGGTAACATCTTACAAAACTATAGGATCCATCAGTACCAGGATTCTGACACTGCACTGTCCTCCCATCTTAGGCAGCTTTCCTATTTTGCTTGTACCGTGGAGCCTGCATACATGATACACCTGCATAGAACTAAACACACGCATGCACACACATACAGGCACATACAAGTGCCACCACAGTCAAAATACACAATAGCTCCATTACCACAAAGATCCCTTGTCCAGCACCCCGCTCCTTAAATCCAGAGCTTTGCACTATCCTCTTCTCTCTTCTCAAATGAAGCTGATGACTCATGTGATCCATCCACACACATATTTAAAACAGAACCAAGAGAATGGCTGAATGGTAAAATTACAGAGAAAAAAAAGAGGAAAATAATTTAGAATAAAATAAAGGGTAATTTGTCATGTTAATGGTGGGTGGGCCTATCCTATAGCCACCTGCCTGGTCATGTGACAGCGACCATAAACGCAGATGGATGCTGGAGTTCGCTGGGCACTCTGGCACCATGAGAGATGCTGTCCTTGGTGATGTGGTGCTCTGAATGGTGGCAGCTCTTGGCTGAGCTCCGAACATATCAGAGTCTGATCTTCCCTCGACTGCGAGAGCAGTTGCATTCCTGGAAAACTCAATGCATATTCAAATCATACAAAATGCATTTTGTGGTTTAGATGTCAAGAGGAGTGAGGACCAGACTCGGATAGTTGCTCGCAGATTTTCACGCCCATAAATATCTGTGCGGATTCTTGGTGTGGGGGCCTGTCCTGCGCAACCTAGGCTGGCCCTGCTCCCACATGCCCTCTGGCAGCTCTGCCTGAATCTGGGGCCCACTGTCAAAGAGATGCTGATAACTGTGCCCAGGACTGACCTGGACGGGGAGCCAGCTAAGGTGACAATGATGAAGGCTCAACGCATAGGCTTCCTGGAGATGTGTGGGGGTGTTCATCTTGGAACGTTCAGGCCCAGTCCCGCCAGCCTCCCTTCTCCTGCCTGGGGAAGACACACAGGGCTTGGCTTCCTTCATGGAGGCCCCACTGCAAGCAGCTGGCCAGGGCTTCCCATGGAAGGAGACCACCACCTCCTGCAGGGGCCGGCTGGTCACACGTCCCCCAAGTTGAGCGTTTCATTGGCTCAAATCCAGAAACCACAAAACAGTGGTGGGAAAACTAAACTGCTCTGTGTCACCAGCTTGCTGAGGGAGCACTTCAATGATGAAGCACTCATATAAATGCACAGAAATTCACCAAGGACCCAAAGGAACTGGACACAGCCGTGGCCTCTGGGCAGAAGAACAAGAAGCAAGGGAACCAAATAGACAATATGTGCAGCCTTTTTTTGTACCATGTGGATGAATAATCTCTCAGTTATATGACTATATTTGAAAAACAACAAAGACGTAACCATCCCTTTTGTAAGCTAAACTTCATCACTCACACTTTTATTCAAGAGGGGGAAATTTAAAAACACAAGATACCACTTCACACCATTAGGATGGCTATTATTAAAGAAAAACAGAAAGTAATGAGTGATGGCGAAGATGTGGAGAAACCAGGACCCTTGTGCAGTGGTGGAGGGAAGGTAAAGCAGTGCAGCTGCTGTGGAAAACAGTATGGCGGCTCTTCAAAACAGTCAGCATCCAATCACCATCTGACCCAGCAATCCCACTTCTGAGTATACACCCAACAGAAATGGAAGCAGGGACTCGGAGAGGTATTTGCACACCCATGTTCACAGCAGCACGATTCACAATAGCCAAAAGGCAGAAACAACCCAGTGTCCATCAATGGGTGAATGGACAAACAAAATGTGGTCGATCCGCACAATGGAACAGTGTTCAGCTTTAAAAAGGAAGGAAGTTCTGCCCATTGCCGCAGCACGGATGAACCTTGAGGACATGATGCTAAGTGAAGTAAGCCAGTCAGGAAAGGACAAATGCTGTCTGATTCCACTCACATGACATCCCCAGGGCAGTCATATTCACAGGGACAGAGAGCAGAATGGTGGGTGCCAGGGGCTGGGGATGCAAGATGGGAGTCTGCGCTTACAGAGCACAGAGCCCTCTTTGGGAAAGTGAAGTTCTGGAGATGGATGCTGTGTTGGCTGCACGGCACTGTGAATGCACTTACTGCCGCTGAAATGTGTGTAATTAAAAAAGGCAAACATGTGGTCGATCTGCACAACGGAACAGTGTTCAGCTTTAAAAAAGGAAGTTTTCTGTCTATCTTACCACAGTTTTAAAAATGGTGATTTGTACCTTGTCAGGCCAGGCCCCTCAGGGATGCTAGAAAGCAAAGGCGGGACTTCCGGGCAGCTGGTGACAACAGAGGGGCCGGCACTGTGTCTGTCACAGCGAGGACTCGCCATGCGCCATGCGGGAGCTCTATGAGGGGGCCCATTTGCCTGGGGGAGTCAGGAAAGAGGCACAGGCTGGGCTGTGAGGTCTGAGGTGAAGGGGAGGAAGGGCACTCCCGGCAGAGGAGCCAGCATGGGCAAGAGTGTGGCAGGGTGAGCCTTCCAGGCAGGGCTGGGCAGGAGATGGAACGTTGTGGGATCGTGGGAGGCCAGGAGGAGCAGGAGAGAGGGCCTCAGGCCCCAGAGCGGCTGAGGAGAGAGGGGTGTGTGCAGGAAGGGGGGCCCACTGCCCCACCCCATTCTCTTCCCAGCTGTATCCAGGAGCTGCTCTGGCAGGTGCCACCAGGTCTTATTTACTGTGTCCCTTCTCTGGGTGGTAGCTCCATGCAGGCAGGGCGGGCCTGGTCCATTTACAGGCGTAGCCCACAGGCCTGGCGTGTGTCAGGACGTGGACTAGATGTCCAGTGACCATGGTGGGCTGAGCGAATGAATGGGTGAGTGATCGGCAGGATGGGCCCATGTGAATGAGCCAGCATGCCTGGAGCTGCTGTGCCTGGCAGACACCACTCCTCCCACTCCCAGTCCCCTGTGTGTCGCAGCATAACCAGGAACTTTCCAGATGAGGTCAGAGGCCCAGAGAGGGCAAGCAGCCTGCCCAGGGTCACACAGTGAGGCAGGGACAGAGCTGGAGTGGAGCCTCCTTGTCCTGCTCTGTAAGGCCCCAGGTGGGCCAGGGCCTCAGAGACCAAGGGGCAGGATATTTTCATCCACTCTGCCTGCAGGGAGCCTCCTGGGGGTAAGAGTGAGATTTGAGAGAACAGGAGCCATCCAACAGGCTGGAAAGAGCGGGAAGGGCAGACAGGGGCTGTGTCATCAGTAGGCTTTTGGGGGAAAGCAGCAGGCTCTAAGGTGAGCCTGGGAGCAGCTTAGCCAGCACCCAGGAGCGACGCCTCCTAAGCCCCCACTGGTGGTGACAAAACTGGTCTGGTCCACAGGCATTGGGTGGGGGGCTCCCAGCCACTGTGGGACAAGTACCCTCAGCACCCAGGACAAGCAGGCTGGGGGCAGCCATGCCACAGTGGCAGTGACCAACACATTCCAGGTAGTGCATGCAGTGGGGAAGGGGTGGGGAGGGACAGAGCCTTGCGACCAGGAGATCTGGAACCTGCTCAGGGTAAGGCGTCAGGTCCCCCAACACCTGGGCCCCCTGACCACCCTCCTTCCCTTCCTCATCCCATCTCTGTGCACTGGGTGCCCACTGGCCCCACCCACAAGGGCACACAGACCTGGCTGGGGAGGAGCAGGGTCTGGAGTCAGGCAGACTCACTGGCTGTGACCCTGAGCAAGGCACTTCCCTGGAAAACAGGATGGCACACAACCACCCTGCCAGAGTTGTGGGATTCAACAAGATAAGGCACTTTTGTTGTTATTCTTAAAGACCAAGTGAGTCAGTGCAAGGAGGCAGGCCAGGGCCCTGAGGAGACGGTGCCAAGTCCTTTAGGGGCACAGGGGGCCTTGGGGGTCTTCAACAAAGGGCCTCCAGGGAGGGACAAGGATGGCGTGACATTTGTTGAGCTTGGGGCCCAGCCTGCTCGCTGGCCCGCAGGCAAACCCTGGAAGGGGAGTATCAGCCCCGCCACATAGAGCAGGAGGCTTAGGCCCAGTGCCTGTGCTTGGGGCACTTGGGAAAAGATGCTGACCATGGGCTGACCAAGGCCCAGCAGGGTCCTGCCCCGGGGCTGGGGCCAATCCAGGCCTTACGCTTCCTCTGAGGCCCAGGGAGTATGTGGATGTCGGACCTGTCCTTCACGGATCCTTTGGTGGAAGATGGTGGCAGGTGGGTCAGAGGTAGGTGCTTGCCTAAGCAGACGCTCCTTGTTGCCCTGCCTGTCCAGCAACTACCAGAAAAGTCTGTTCCTCTCAGTCTCTAAAATTCACCCCAGACAGGGTCTCTAAGTCCCAACATCATGCCAGGCCGTGCCAGCTTTGGGTATACAACGGGGAGCAGGCCTGGGCCCTGGCCTTGCAAAGGGGCAGAGGCAGTGGCCAGGCCTCTGAATTTTCAGGCCCCAGGCTCATGACACCCCCTCATGGTTGGGAGGCCCCAATGCAGTTCCCCAACCTCTTTAACCCCCAGTCTTTTCTTCATATCTTTAGCTTCCAGCATGACAATGCGACTCTTTACTCCAGGGCCTCCATGAACAGCCCCAGCCCCTTTACCTCTCTTCCTGGTCCACTCTGCTCCAGCAACACCATCCTCCCTCTGTGGCCCAATCCGGTCAAGCATGCCCTCACCAGGGCCTCTGCACTTGCTGTCCCCTGCACCCGGGGCCCCCACTCTTCTCCTGGATAGTTCCTCCTAATCATTTAGGTTTCTGTTCAAAGGTCACCTCCTCCAGGAAGCCCTCCTCACTTCCTGAGTGGCCACACAGTTCACTCAATCCATTCCCATTGGGCTCTCTATCTTCTTCATTTCTCTGTGTCCTTCTCCCCTGCAGTATCCCCTGAGAGCAGCACCCTCTCGGTGGTTCCCAGCACTGAGCTGGACATACAGCAGGTGCACCATGAACACTAGCTGAAGGCAGGGAAGTGAAGGCCCAGGCCTGGTTATGCGGCCTTGGCTGCATATCCCAGTCTTTCTGAGTTATAACCAGGACCTGCCCAATGGCCTCCTGGGGCTGTAAAGGGTGGATAGATGCTACAGCATTCTTGGAAAATAGCCCAGTGCTGCGTGGGTCATTCATAATAACCATTTTTAATAGTGATCACTGCATGGCAAGAAAGGCTACCGGTCATCACACGTGCTTGAGTGAAGACTGGGCCTCCGGTTCCCTCCCTGCATCTCTCTCGGTGGGCTGGGGCTGCTCTTCCCTGGCATCCAGCCCAGGCCCACTGTCCAGCAGATGCTGATAACTGTGCCTGCAGAACTGACCCAGCCAAGGTGATAATGGTGAAGGCTCAATGCACAAGTTTCTTGGAGGGGTGTGTGTGTGTGTGGAATGTTCCAGGCACAGTCCCACCAGTGTCCCTTCTTCTGTCTAGGGGAGACCCACCAGGGCTTGGCTTCCTTCATGAAGGCCCCACTGCAAGCAGCAGGTCAGGGCATCCCACCAGAGGGAGACCACTGCCTCCTGCAGGGGCCGGCTGGTCATCATGTCACCCAAACAGAAGGAAGAGAGGGGTCGGGACAGTTCCAGGCAGTGAATGAATGACTGAACAGGCATGGGTAGGCGAGTGCTCCACTGGCCTGGCCAAGCAGCCCACATCTCACACACCACAAACTCCTCACAGCCTCACTTCCTGTGTTCAAGTGACAGGATGTGACATGCCCATGAGGACAGAGGGGCCCCTTGCAGAGATGATGAAAAGGATGCTGTAGTTACAGAATTGAGGGCCATCCTTCATTCAGACACCATTCATGAAGCTGCCAGTACAGCAATGACCTCAGGTGTTAGCAAGTTTGATTCAGGGTCTGATTCTTGGAAGCCTCCTGATGTTCCCCCATTGGGTTAAGAAATCTTCTCCTGCTTTTGTTGTCATCCTTTATCCCATCCAGTGTGCCACCTTCACGATGGACTGAGCCCTGACCAGGACAGAGTCTCGATTCCATAAAGCTCCCTTGGGTACACACCAGGGGCCCAGAGAGTGGAAGTGGCGAAAATGGAGGCTAGGGAGTGAGGACGGTGGGGTGGGGGTGGGGGCCCGCCGGCAGGGCTCCACTAGGCTGAGGATAGCCTGGCTGTGCCATGCACAGGGCCGCTGGAGCAAGTCTGTCCCAATTTGACATGTGGCATGTTGGGGAAGGGACACCACTGCCAAATGTACGGCAGGAAACAGCTGTGTGACCCCAGTCACGTTCCTTCCCCTCTCTGAGCCTCAGTTTCCTCTTCTGTAAAACGGGATCGACAGTATCACATTTTACAGCAGTTGGTGAGACCCCATGAGGCAATAAGCATGAGAACGCTTTGCAATCAAGTTGGGCAGCTCTGATAGTGGCTACAGTGCAACTGTTGGGAAAGTTAAACATCTAGAGATGCTCAACACCCCATCTCCTTTCCACACTGAAAGGCAGGGTAACAATAAGGTCTGAGCAGCAGGTGCTGGGAGAGCCTGGGCCTAGAAGTGGGCCTGCCGCGGGTTCTAGGTGGGGAGTAATGGTGGGCAAACACAGGCTTATCAAGTGCAGCAGGGTAACCTCAGGAAAGGCCTGCTCTTGGTTACAAAATCCTTGCGTACAAACAGAGCCACCCCCTCCAAGTATCTTTGGTATTTCTGGTGCCAATAGGTTTGGTGGCAGAGTGGGGATGGCCTGGAAGTCACAATGCTCAGACTGGGAGCCTGAGAGCTGGAGAAGAGTGAAAAGACCCACAGAAAAGGAAGACAGTGAGCGCTGAGCCCCCTCGGGCCAGCCCCTCTCTTAGGCAGGAAGGCTAGACGAGCTTATTCCAGGAATCAGCAAATCCACCAGAGCCACGTGTTGAAATGCAGGTGGCTGGGCCCCCAACAGATTGAAGCAGACTCTCCAGGGAAGAGTATTGGAATCCATATAGAACATTGTCCCTGCAAAACTGCAATTGGATAGGCTTGGGCAACGCAGCCACAGTGAATAGCTGCATCACGGGAACATCAACCACACCTGGACATTAAAATCATCCGGAAAATGAAAAAGATCCTGAGGCTTGAGCCCTCCCCCAGACCTAGAAACCAGAATGTCTGGGGGTGGGACCCACACAGTTTTTTTTTTGTTTTTTTTTGTTTCTTTAACTGCTCAAGTGATTCCAGTATAGCTCCTGGGCTACAACCCCCACCCCAGGCTAGTATACTCCAGGGTTCCAGTAGAACTGTGCTGAGCCTCAGTTTCCCCATCTCTAAAATGGGGGTCTTAGTGCCTGCCCAGACAAGGCCTTTGTGAGGATGACATTTCTGAGCACTGGAGGCAAGCAGGCACTGGGCCAAGTAATCCGAATATGAATTGTCACATTTCATCCTCATGACATCTCCCCTCCCCGATATAACAGCCCTGAGAGTTTAGAATTTCTCTGGCATCAGGCTCCTGGGCCCAGGCAAAGGTGTGGCAGGGAGGAGACAGCTGTCTCAGGAGGACCTATTCCCAGCCACTGGGGTGGAAGTTCCACGCTGGGAAAGGATTTACTATTTGTTTCAGAAAATGCAGCGAGGGCCTTGCCACAGGGAGTGAGAACTTTGGCATGCTCTGCTCGCATCAACAAACCAACCTGTGAGCTTCTCCACTAAAAAAGCAAGTGAGCATCACAGCGAACCAGAGGCCACCGTCATCCCTCGAACCAGAGGCCACCGCCATCCCCCAAACCAGAGGCCGCCATCCCCCGAACCAGAGGCCACTGCCATCCCCTGAACCAGAGGCCACTGCCATCCCCCAAACCAGAGGCCACTGCCATCCCCCAAACCAGAGGCCACCGCCATCCCCCGAACCAGAGGCCACCGCCATCCCCCGTGGGTTGCCGCCTGGCACTGCTGACGCAGCAGAGGCAGAGGTGTGTTTACTTTCCCTCAGTGGAGGTGACGGGGAGCTGCCACTCTATCAGGGGTTCCACAGGCCCCTGCCATGGTAAGGGGCCTCCGTCGAGTAGGGAGGCCTTGGGGTAGCCCCCAGAAGGCTCCCCACATACTGCTCCAGGCCTCCTTTTCCTAGCCTTGCGACTGAGCCCAGCTCAAGAGGACTCAGCCATGCTCTCTAACCTCCTAAGGTCTGAGGTCACTGCACAGCCCCAAATGAGTGGGTCCTGGGCAAATAGTTTAGGCAGGTGGAGACCTGACGCTGGGCCTCAACCCCCGCAGCCGAGGGTCCCAGAGGAGGGCAAAGGTTGCTCCTCCTAGAACAGCACAGTGCAGCGCCCAGAGAGCTGTGAGGGAAGCTGGCATTCGAACCCCACTGCCCCCTGGGAAGCCTGGCTAACCGAAGCGCAGGCTTTGGTTTCCATAAATACCCGGGCCCGTGATGTCACCACCCCGTGCAGACTTTCACAGCCTCTGCTGCTGGCGTGAGGCCCAGCACACAGCCGCTCTGCTGCCAGCCCACAGAACACCTGGGCACACAGCTGGACACTGATGCCACCGTGCTAGGGACGGTGGGCTGGACCTTCACCTGCCCTTGGAGGACGCAGCAACCTGCCCACTGCCTCAGCCTGCCTGCGACCTTCTATCAGGCATGGCTGAAGGGCTGGCCATGGGCGTGCTGGGCAGAGAGTCTCTTCCTAAACAGGCTATGGGCTAAACCAAAGCCAAAACAGTAGGAGCCGGTCTGGGCACCCTGAATGTGGATCTGGGAGGGGGGATACCTGCTCTCAGAGTTGGGAATTTCACAGCCTGCTGAAGACCTGCTGACTAATAGCCTTTTTCTCATCGTCATCACCAACAAACACCTCCGCTGCAGGGGCCGAGCGCCGGCATCCCTGCTGGGTGGCCAGCTCCCTCTGCAAGTCACCTGCACATCCACCTGCCCCTCCCCCCACGATGCCCCTCACTCCAGCTCCCAGCTCAGCCGGGCCCCTCTGGCCTCTGGCTTCAGGCAGAAACCTGCCACATATACTCACAAATAGCGTCTTCTGCAAGCCATCCTGTGTGAATCCGTTCTTCCCTGTTCTGGCTCCCTCTCCAGCGGGGAGGCTCAACGTGTTTGCAAGAGGAGCAGGCGGCTCAGGCAAGAAGTGGAGGGGAATAAAATTAAATCGCGGGGCGAGTCACATTCCCGGGGGTGGCGGGCTCCTCCAGGGAGGCTGGGGCGGGAGCGGGGGGCGGCGCCAGCAGCGGGCTGTGGAGGGCCCTGGCACGTAGCGCGCGCTCACACCGTGCCCAGGAGCGAGCGAGGACGTCGAGTAACCGTGGTCGCCAGGCTGGGCAGGGGCGTCCACCTCACTGCTACCTGGGCCCACCTTGGGGTTTTTCCCTCCCGTACATCCGGGGTGCGGGGCGCGGGGATGAGGAGGGGAGGGTCGAGAGAAGGCTGCCCCGGGTTTGCTCTCGCAGCATCCGGAGGAGGGGCGGGCGCGCCGGAGCCTCCCCCACCCCCCGCGCCCAAGGAGCAACGTAGTGCGGCCGCGCCGGACCAATCGCCGAGGCGCTGGTCGCCACGGCAACAGCAGCATCAGGCGCGGCCGCTCCGCTGCGCCCTCCCGGCAAAGTCACACACCCGGCGGGGCGGGGGGCGCCGGCCCCTAACTGGCCCGCGCTGGAAACCTGGAAGTCTGTTGCTAAAATGCACGCGCCGCGCGGAGCCTACGATGACACTACTTTCCAAGGCGGCTTTTCTGCCTTCGGCACTGGGACACGCGAGCCGCGGAGCTCTCGGGGCTCTGGCCCTGGAGTGAGGCCGGCCGACTCCAAGGCTGGCTCTGCCACTGAAGGGCGATGAGACCTTGGCAAGCCGCGTCTCTCCTGGGAGTCTTGATTATGCTACTGTGAAAGGGATCATAACAGCTATACCACGGGGTTCCAGGAGGGCGCACCACGCCAGTAGCTGCACGGTGGATGGCAGAGCAGTCCTCGTTTGTGCCAGTCCTGTCCCAAAGGGGGCTGCACGTGGCTAGGGAGAATTTCTGGTCTAGCTATGGTGCCTCTTCCTCTCCCGAGGACCTTCCATGTGCCGGGCAAGTATCTGCCCTCATGATGTTTACAGTCTAAGGGGAAGCCAGGAAGTAAGTGTGCAGATATAGGATTGCACGTGGTGATAAGGATCAGGATGAAAAAAGAGCAGGAAGAGGGGAGGCAGGGACCCCAAGAGAGGCGGGAAGGAGGCTTCTGCCATCAGACGGGGTGGTCGGGAAGGCCTTCTGTGAGGCACGTGTGGCTGAGACTCGGATGACGCAAGAAGCAGGGGAGGAGCTGGCGTCAAGGCTCTGAGGTGGAAGGCAGCCTGGTGTATTTGACTGGCCCAGAGGAGGCCAGCGTGGTGCAGTGGTGCGACAGGGAGGTGGAGGGGAGAAGCGCACATCCATCCTCGGCTCCCACACCTGCCTTTCCCACACAGATTTCTCTCTTCCTATCTGATGTTCATCTGATCCTCTCTGCTTCCTCATCTGTAAACCAGGAATCCCAGACCTATCTCAGAGGCATGTAGATAATATTCTTCCGTGCACGGTAATCCTCAAGACAACCCCAATGAGGCCTATTATTATCATCCTACTTCACGGGGGAGCGCACTAAAGCCAGAGGTTCAGCAACTGGCCCAAGCCACATAGCTGGCGGGCAGTCTGGCTCCAGAGTCTTGGTTCTTGACTGCTTGAAAGCTGCCTCACTGGGAGGAATAAATGAGAGAGGGAGTAGTTGAGACTGGGAATCGGCTGGATGTGGATGGCAGCCCACAGGGCCATTTCCCTTCCTCTTTCCATTCTCTCCAGATTCACACTCACCGAATTTAGAAGGAGTGATGCTGCATCCTTGAGTTCCATTCCATCCTTTACAGGGGAGGAAATGAACCTCAGGGGGTGAGCGATTTGCCTAAAGTTGCACAGCAAAGAGTGGCAGAGGTGGGACTAGGACCCCATTCTTCCAGCTCAGCGTCCTGGTAGGGAGCAGAGGTTGGAGCTGCGGCCTCAGGTGGCTGAGGTGAGGCATCGATCAGAACTGCATGACGCTTCCCGATCTGCCCTATCCATGTGAATCCATATGCATGACCAATCTTCCTGTAGCACGGACCTCCCTCCCTGAGTCATGTGAGGAATTCATATTTCTGTGGGTTAACATGTTGCAGAGCCCACCCCACCCCTCTCCTCACTGGAGTTTCAAAAGATTTTAATAACATCAAAATTCAGCCACTGCATCAGGAGGGCTCACTTTGTGTCAGGTCCAGTTGTTTCATGGTCTCAGTGAATTCTCAGAAGCGCCCTACAAAGTGAACATAATTACCACTCCTGCTTAGATGGGTTGCACCACATACGGGGGTCTCCCATCAAGGCAGCAGCAGAGCCCAGACTCTAACTCACAGCCTGGCTCGGGCTAGAGCAATGCCCCTCTCAGCCGCCTTGCTCAACTAGCGATTCTCTTCTCACTTCCATCTTCCAGAGGAGGAAACAGGCTCAGAGTGGTGAATTGGATGCCTTGAGTGTGGAGCACCCAGCGTCCCTTTCCTGGGCTTCCTCTTTTGCTCCCTGGGAGGCCCATGACATGCATCTGCACATCCGTTGCTTCTTCAGCACTTCTTCTTATAAACGTACTCTCCTTTTCCTTCCATGTTATGCTGTTATTTCAAAGCAGAGGAAATGGCAAGGACCCTGGCATTCAGATACAAATGCCAAGATTTTAGGCTTTTACAAAACATCATTTACAGGGCACTTGGGTAGTGCCTACAACACAGCTGCACTGGCACGGTTTTGATTTCTGACATTCAATATCCGGTGCCGGACCAGGCACAGAGGAGGCTCCAAAAAGCGTGGAGCTGGGATTCCAACTCTGATCTCTGACTACGGAACCCACAAGTTCATCCCTTCAGGCAGTGAGAAGTCAGAGAGTCTCAGAAAAGGGGCGTGCCCACCTGTGCAGGCTGAGCTTCACCTACCTCATGACCCCAAGCCCTCGACATCCAATCTCAGGGCAGATTTGTCAGCCGCACCTCCCAGATGCAAAGCCTGTGGTCGTGAGAGGGTGCTGATCACATAAGAAGTGGAGCTACAGAACTCTGGATGGAATTGTCCACTTTCCTCACTTTCTCAGTTGTAACCAGATGTCTGGAGTGGGAAGCAGGGGCAGCCAGCCTTGGGGTTGCTGCCCTGTGACCCTGGTTGTATCACAGAATCATCCACCCACTCACCCACCTCTGCAGGCTGGAGACTAAGGCACAGTGGGAACCTAGCATTCAGACAGCGTTTTCATCCCCTGGAGTTTCTGTAAGTGCCCAAGTTCACCCCTGCCCTTGCCTCATCATTGTGGACTGTGGGAAGCCACTTGGATCAGAAGGTGAGAGCAGCTGCCAAGGGGTAGGTCCAGAAACATCTCACATCCATCTCCCCTCCCTCAACCGGAAAATTTCCACCCTGCAGGCTGGCAGGAACATTCCTGCAGATCTGCTCACTCCTGCAACCTGCGGCCATCTGTCCCCAAGGTGGGAGGAGCATGACAGCATTTGGGAAGAGGGAGGACGGAGAAGGTTGGAGCATGCAGTCCACAGATCTGACAGTCACAGAGCTCTTCAAGGCAGGGAGCCCCGAATCCCAGGGATTCAGGATCTTCATCCAGGGCTGGGCGGAAGTGAACCCCCCACCCCCGCTGCTCCGTTCCAACTGTGGAACTGCAAAGCCGTCAACACTCTGACTCTAAATCTCAGGACCACACAGTCTTCAAGTCTGGGGACTTTATTTTCTTTTAGCTGAAGCTTCACATTTTAAAGAAATGAAATCCTAACTGCACAAATGATAAGAAAATGTATTCTCTTTAAACAAAATAAAGCCCCCTTTACCTCCCACCCTCCTAAATCTTATTCCCCTTTCCAATCTCTGCAGAGGTGACCGCTGTCATCTGTTAGGAGTGGATCCTTCCAGAACTTTTTCTATGCATTTATCTACATATATATGCTTATAGAAAATAGGAAGTATTACATAGACCCTAAAAAATGGCATCATTTTACAAATTTCTTTCTTTCTTTCTTTCTTTCTTTCTTTCTTTCTTTCTTTCTTTTTTAAAGACGAGGTCTCACTATGCTGCCCAGGCTGGAGTGCAGTGGCTTTCACGGGAGCAACCATAGCACACTACAGCCTCAAACTCCTGGGCTCAGCGATCTTCCTGCCTTAGCCTGGGACTATGGGCATGCACCACCAAACCCAGAATATTAAGAATTTTTTTTATAAAAGATTTAAAATGTGCCAAAAGGCATAAAGATGAATACCGTGAACTCTGATATACCCCTGACCCACTACAAGAAACAGAACATGACGAATATGATGGAAGCCCAGGGTCACCACCTCTGTTAAATCCCCTCGCCAGCCCTGCCCTCCTCCCATCCCCATGGTGAATTCACTCCGTAGTGAATCTCCTGCATAGAGAGGTATCCACAAACCATATAAACACTTGTGCACGTTTTTAAACTTTACATAAGTAGGATCACATTGCATATCTTTTTCTGCAACTCTTTCCCCACTCGGCATTATGTCTGGAAGACTGAATCATGGAATCTCTAAACCACAGACTCTTCCATGCTGAGTTCCCAAATCACAGGCTTTTCTAATCATAGACATGGGCTCGGGCTCTGGTGCTGGGGGGACCTCGCTGGCAGGCTCGTGCAGGGCCCTCCTAACATCTCTGCCCAGCCCCACTCCTCACGTGCAGGTGGCTGACGGAGGGAGGAAGCAGCCGGAAGCAATTATCTCTGGAAATGTGTGTGGGCTTCTGGAAGCCTGGCAAACACCTCCCTCTGCAGCAAACCAAGTATCACTGAGGTGCCCTGTCTCCTGTCTTGGGGGAGAAGATCGGACCCTGGCCCTATAACAGTGGAGCAGCAGTCCCTGATATGCTCCTGAAATGGAGCACATCCACTGCTTCTCGATGCTATTTTGGAGTCCTGGCTGATGGAGATCTGAAAGCCACGAGGGCTGGCATCGGTCCCCACTTGCCGCCTTGCCAGGTTTGCTGCTGACTGTGCCAAGGACGGCCGTGGCCAATGGAGCCTGCTGGGGCCGCGGATAAGTGAGGGAGCTGTGGCCCTGCAGACACTCCCTGCAGGAGCTCATGCTGCACGGGGCCACGCTGGCTGGAGGAAGGGGGGGTGGGAGACAGACGCTGCTTGAGATGCTTCGGCTGCTGCAGGACTCAAGAGTCCTGCTCCCCTGGGGAGAGAACCAGTGAACACATGAGCAGAGGGCACCTAGAGCAGCCCCTGTGCTTCTGAGCCTCTACTCAGGAGCCTGTGAGAGGCCCCTGAAGGTTGCAGGGGGGTGTAATGTGAGCGAGAGAAGGCATCATTAAAAAGTGGTGGTCAATGGCAGGACAGGATGGAGCAGTCACAGACACTAAATCAGAGATGCTGGGCCCTTGTGTGCAGAGACAGAGCCCCAGGATGTGGGCTCCCTCCCGCACCCAAGGGCTGCCATACCCCTCCTTTCTCCCCTCAAACCCTGCACCTCTCAGCAGGGAGTGTAGCCTTGGGGGGAAGGCCAGGAGCCTCCTCTGCCACCAGCTATGGGATTTTGGAAGGGGACCCCACTGCAGCCCCTCATCTAGATGCCGGGATTAACAGGGCATCTACGTCCACCTGCAGGTGAGAGCTGCGTGAGTGCACACAAGTGGAGCAGTCAGACCAGGGCCCGTCCAGCTGCGTGCTCTGCCGATGTTTGCTTTGTTGTTGCAGTTGTTTTAGAGCCAGGGCAGCTGGAGAGTTCACAGGAGGGACATTCATGGGGCGCTGGAGCCGGAGGTCTGGGCTGGGCAGGGCTGGTGCCTCCCTCTCCCAGCTGCCCCAGGGGGTTCTTCCAAGCCTGGCGTACCTTGTGCCAACCGCCCTTCTGCCCCTACTTCTCACCCTTCCTGTGTTCATATTGGCCTAATATGTTTATCTCAATTTAAAATAATTTTCACTAAAGCAGAACTTTTCTATCAGTATTGTAAATTGTGCATTCCATGTGCTACTCACTTTCCTCCACCAATAAACATTCAAAGAAGTACAATTTAGAGAGAAGCATCACTCTCCTGAGGCCCTCGCAAGGCCCTGGGTGTCCCAACCTGGGAACTTCTGCACTGATGTTGGGGTGCCAGACAGGATAGGTGCAGAGCAGGGCCGGGCCTGTGGAGGCTGAGTCAGCACAGATGTGCACATGGAGTTGGGCTGTGTGTAGGGCGGAGGGACTGGCAAGCATAGGCCACTGGCTGCCTAGCCCCATCCCTGTGGCCCTGAGCCTTCCTAAACCTCACGCTCCATCTGCCCAGTCCTGCATCCGTAAGTGCTGACCAATGCTTGCTTTGGGTCAGGCCCAGGCCAGGCATGGGAAACAAGGTGAGCCAAGGCCCCATTTCCTGCCTGGAGGAAGGGAGCAGCATGCCTTGGGCCGTGGTGGACACCCAGCAAATTTCCTGCCCAGCCACTTGCCTCCTTCTGGTTGCCGCTTCTTTAATCTCTGGGACTCTGGGGGAGCCAGGACCAGGGCGTGACTCAAGCAGGGCTGTGAGAGGCAGGCCCAGACGTTTGCCAGTGTCGTGGAGACAGAGAACATCCCACCTTGGACCTGAGCTTACCCCTGAGAGATAGAGGCCCCTTCTTTACTGGGGCCCCCATGGGGAGGAGCCTGCGTGAGAGGCTGCAGGTTCTCATCACCGGAGCCCTGGGCCAGCCACACCTGAAACCTGGAGGTTATGCCGCCCGTATGCCCATTTTACATGAGCCAGTTTGAAGCGGGCTCGCTGTCACACAGAACCAAACGTTCTAATGCAAGTACCTTGTAATAGTCACAATACTGAGTGAACATGATCACAATTATAATATGGTAGAACTGACTGTTTCGATGGAAATGTAGATCAAATAATACTATGTAAGATGAGGGAAGGAGGGGCAAGGTTTTTGAGAAAAAGAGATATAGCAAGGAAAAACAGAAGTTTCCTGGAGGACAAGATGTTGAAACGGAGTCCTGAAGGGTGGCCAGAAGCTTGTTAGGCAGACAGTGCATGGAAAGGTATTGCTTGCAGATGGAATAACATGTGCAGAGGCTTGGAGGTGAAAAGCAGCAGAAAGTCATGAGACTTAACCTGCCAGGGGTTTGGGCTTCATTATGCGGGTAATGGCGTCCCAGCAGGTTTCTGAGTAGAGGAGGGACATGGTGAGGTTTGTGATTAAATAGATCCCCTCATGGGGGAAGGATTAGTGGGGAGAGATTAGAGGCTGGGATACCAGAGGAGAGGTTGGGATGGTGAGTCTGGAGGGAACAGGTGGAGGCCTGCACTGAGGCATGAGAGTGGGGATGCAGAGAACAGGTGTTTTGGGAGAAGTGTGGGTGGGAGAGGAGAGATGGGGTGGGGACAAGGCATCCACTTGCTCGTCGACTGGGTGGATGGTGGCACCCTTTGTCCACACAGGGACACAGGCAGAGGTGCAGGGTGGAGGGAGACATAACCCCTGCCCCCTTTGGATGTGAGGTGCCAGGGAGACCCCTGGGGAAGAGTCCAGGAGGCTGTGAGGGTCTGGCTGGAGGCTCAGCCCTGCAGGAGAAGAAAGGAGAGAGTGTGAGGGGTGAAGAGAGGTCAGACAGAGCCCTGGGGACATGGACATTTAAGGGAACAGCAAAAGCCGCTGCAGGGGTGGGAAGAAACCCAGCAGGCATCCTTACCCACAGCTGCCCACCTACCCTCCAACGGCCACTTCCCTGGGCAAGTGCGCTCCCTCCCTGCCTCAGCCTCAGCCTGGGAACTGGGCTGTGCTCCCTGGCCCCCGCCCTGCCGCTGTTCCAGGGGATCTGCCATCTGTCCTGTCCCGCCACAGTGACTCAGGCCCTGCCCTCCTCCCCGGGGATCAGAGCTAATACAAGAACAACATTCTTAGTAAAAAAGAATCCAAAATAAGGGCTAAGCTTTATGCTCAAAGAAGTTCTTCACAGCATTATTTATAACAACAATAAACAAGCTAAAACCTCAAACAAATGTTAAGGTAAATGTCCAATATTGGGAGCTGGCTAAAAATGCAAGGTTTCTGCATACAGTGGGATATTATACAGCCTTTAAAAGAGATGTTTACAATGTTTGGGAATAACCTTGAGGACTGCGTAAAAAAAAGCAGCTTATAGAAGTGCATAGTCAGTATGAATATAACAGCATGTCCATAACACACAACTAGAAAAACGTCTGGAAGGACACACAGACATGCCACCAATAAGAGCTGGCATCTCTGGGTGGCAGAATAACTGGTCAGCTTTATTTATTCCTTCAACTTTATTGATTTACTTTTATTTTAGAGACAGGATCTTGCTCTGTTGCCCAGTCTGGAGTACAGTGGCACAATCATAGCTCACAGAAGCCTCAAACTCCTAGGCTCAAGCAATCCTCCCACCTCGGCCTTCCAAAGTTCTGGGACTTCAGGAACATGCCACTACATCTGGCTAATTTTTAAATTTTTTATAGAGATAGGGTCTCCCTTTGGCGCCTGGGCTGGTCTCAAGCTCCTGGCACCAACGGATCCTCCCACCTCAGCCTCCCAAAGTGTTAGGATTATAGGCATGAGCCACCATGCCTGGCCTCAATTTTCTTTATTTTTCAAAGTTTCTACAACAGGCTTAACAATATATAAAAAAGTAAAATATATTACTACAAAAATTTTTCAGTCATCTAAAAATCACTGAAAACACCAATGAACTAATTCTAAAAGGGAGAGGAGGCTGGGATTCTGCAGGGACCAGTGCACGGGTTGGAGTCGGATGTGGGTTTGAAGCTGGCTCCAGAACCGCCTGGCCCAGTGACCTTGGGCGGGTCTTCGCTCCTCCCTGAGCCTGCTTTCCCTCTCTAAGAATCTATTCTGGTCCTCCCGTTCACAGAGGGTTGACGTGAATACCAAATGACTGAATGCACTCGATGTGCTAAAGGAGTGGGTACTGCATGACAGGTGCTCAACAAAGGCGACCAAAGACTGCAGGGGTCGGTAGAGTGGGGTGAATGAGAGCAGGGCCACCGGGCAGCACGAGGGGTGCAGGCTGTGCACTACCCAACTCCATGGGTGCAGCTCCTTTATCCTTGAGTGGAAGCAGTGGCCCCCGAGTCGCGCAGGGCAGCAGCGTGTGGTCATGTGGACTCTGGAGTGCTGCATCCCAGCTCTGTCACCTACTAGCTGTGTGACCTTGGGCAGATCTCCAAAACTGAGGATAATAAGGGAATCAACGTGTCGGTCGGCTGTGACAGTCTGATGATCTAATGTGTGCAGGTGCTAATCGCAGCAAATGGCTGCCGAGTGCTTATCATCACCCTGCACACCGCTGGGCACACACAGTCTCACCACCCCTGACTCTCTTTTTGTCCCCGACAAAGGGCAGTTAAGCTTCTTCTGCAGTTCCCTCAGGTCAGGGCTGGGGAGGAAGGTGCAGGCCTGGACGGCTACAATGGCTGGGGTGCTGAAGTCAGAGTGAGACCAGCCTCTCAGCTGGCCTGGTGCCCAGCGGGCATTCTCTATGGGCTTTCACACTGAGCACTGCATGGCCATAGGGCCCAGGTGCCCACCTGGCCAGCCGGGAGGTCAGAGGCAGGAGCTCTCTGCCTTGTCAGTCACTGGGCTCTCAGCATCACCTTGCAAGGTTGGCTGCCATGCTGGGCCCCTTCCTGCCTCCCCTCTTACTGTTCTAAACCACCCCTAGCCCCGCACTCAGAAGGATCTATTTAACCTGAAACCTGACCATGTCGTAGCTCTGGTTCCAACCCAGTGCTGGTCACCCTTGGCTCTCGGAGACCTGTGCGGACGCCTCCCCCTGCCCCTCCTGACCTTCATCTTCCTTTCCGGCCATGCCCTGACTCATGCCACTCCAGCCAAGGGGCCCACTGTCAGCCCCCCACTCCCAAGCTCTTCCTGGCCCCAGGGCCTTTGCATGACTGCCACCCTCATTGGGAATGCTCTTCCTCCCACACTCACTGCTGGCTCCTTCTTGTGGCTCCAGGCACGGCAGAGTGTCTATTCCTGCCCCGCCAGCTCCCTCACAGTCGTCGACCTGAGAAGGGACTCTATAATAATTACACACTGGTTTACTATCATGTGGCCATCTCCCCCACTGGAATGTGAGCCTGGTGGGGGCAAGGACAGTGTCTGTCAGTCACTGCTTTATCCCCTGTGCCTGATAACTTGCAGGTGCTCAACTAATGCCCGTGGACTGAACAAGTTGGCAGCTGAGTGACACTAGTGTTCAAGGAGAGAGAGGACCTCCGTGCCTACCCTGTCTCCCATTAATGCAGATGGGGGCTGAGAGAAGGTGGCAGTTCTCACATTCTCCCAGGATCTGAGTCCCTGCCTCAGTCACTCACTGGTCCTTCACTCACTGAGAGGCAGTGTGGCAGCAGATAACAACCGTGGAGTCAAGAAGACAGGGCTTCAAATTCCAGCTCTGCCACTCACCTGCTGTGTGACCCTGGGCAAACGACTCAGCCTCTCTGGGCCTCTTCCTCTTCCTACTCTGAACAATGGGGTGGCACATTCGGCTTGCTGGATAAGTGTACCTGGGAGGGTACTCTGACTGGGTGTGCATTTCCCACTGCACAAATGCCCATCCCAGACTGGCTGAAAGCAGAGGCCTCGGGGCCTGCGCTGCAGTCAGAAGCCTGGCCTGTGGCCGCAGGGTCTCTAGGCAGCCTTCCTAGATGCTTCGTCTGGAGAATAGGCATGAAATGGTGCCTCCTCCAAGAGCTGTGGTGAATAAATGAGGGGACACATGTCCCGTGCGTAGCTGGGACGGCGCCTGGCGTACACCTCGCCAGAGTGTCAGCGACCTGAGGATGAGACCTCGCTCCACTTTCTCCTTGTCTCCCCAGCACCTTGTGCGGAGCCTGGCATGGAGCCGAGCTCAGCGACTATTTGTTGAGTGAATATCTCTCGGTCCCCACTTCATGCCAGAGTCCTGCCCTGGAGGAGTAGGCGGTTTTCCAGTGAGAGAGGCTTCCCCCCACCCCCTAGCCTTCCCCAGGGAGGTGGGGGGAAGGGGTGGACTGAGGGGAGGGCGGAAGGCCATATGTACCAGGGGCTCCAAGCGCATGGCTGAGTTCATGCCTCCTGCAGGGTCTCTGTTCCTCTTCTGGTGGTTTCTAGGGTGGGGTGGAAGGTAGAAAAAGAAGAGAGCTCAGCTGGTCCCAGCTGCGGTGGGGGTTGTGGGTTTTTCCAGCTCAGGTGGGGTTTTCAGAGGGCAGCTGCACCTGACGACCTGGGGCCTGGCTAAGTAAGGCGTGGGGCACACGGCAGGTCACCCAGCCCAGGGAACGGGCATCACTACATAGGTGGTGTGGAGCCTGGGGCCCCCAAAGCTCCTTCCACACCCCACATCCCCCCTGACATACTCAGCTCAAAGCCTGTGTCCGGATGCTCTTTCTGGCCTGGCAACATCCCAGGGGGTAGCCTGTTCATTCATTCATCCAAACTTTACTGAGCACCTACTGTGTGCCAGACAGTTTGAGGCACCAGGACTTAGCAGTGAATAAGACAGATATAAAAATCTGCCTCGTGGGGCTGACCGTCCAGTGGAGGAGACGGACATCAGATGATGACGGGTGCCATGATGGCCCTGGGCACTCTGATGGCAGAAACAGTGTCAACAGCATCTGCCAGTCCCATTCTCCTGCCTGCCATTCCAGATGCCTAAGCCTAGAACTCTGGGATGGGCAGAACTGAGGACAGGGGAGATAGGCCCAGCTTCAGGCTCTGAACCAACTCAGCTCACCAGAAGTCACTGGTACAAAGCAGTTTCCCAGGATCATTGGCCGTAGTAACCAAGATCTATGCCCAGAACTGGGGAGGCGATAGTCTTCCCAGTCCTGCTCAGACCCTGTCTGGGTTTCAAGCTCAGCTCTGGTTCCTGCCCTGAGAAAGTGATAAGGGCAGCCTGGGCTATGATTAGAGGGAGTGTATGGGATGCAAAAGGGCCTGAAGATGTCACCAACAAGAAGAAACAGCCTCGGGGTAGGGTGGGGGGGCAATTCTAGCCCCCAAGTCCTTGGGTAGGGTTGTCCTGGGACAGAAAAACAGGTTGTTGGGCTCAGAGGCCATAGATAGGACCCTCGAACAAAGAGGAACAGGGAAGAGTGCTAGCATTTATCGAACTCCCGCTTATTACGACATCTCCTCGGATGCCCCAAACAGCCATATGAAGAAAGCTATTACTGAGTCCATTTTACAGATGAGGAAACTGATGCTCAGAGACGCAAAGAGACCTGCTCTGTGTCACTCAGCCAGCACAGAACTGAGCCGACCAGAGCAGCCCCAGTAGCAGCAAGGGTGATGTTAGGAGGATGCTGACTTCAGCTCTGGTCGGGGCAAGCACCCTCATCAGAGCTGCCTGGTGAGAGAGTGAGATCCTTGTCATGGGAACCGTGCAAGCAGAGGGGTCACGTGGAGGGCGGGGCTTCATGGCAGACAGGAACCCATCAATGCGTAGGGTCACCTTCAATACTCGTTCAATCCTGGGATTCTGACGTAAGAAGGATAGTGTGTTTAAGGACCAGAAAACTAGGTCTCCGTGACGGCAGCCCTGCCAGCAGAGCCTGCAGGAGACGGGGTGTCCAGCTGCAGCCAGGTGGGTCCTTGCTGGAGTGAGCACCCACGGTTGACAACAGCGCCCCCTTCATAGCCTCTTTCCAGTTTTACAGGCTAGTGGTTGTGACAGAATAGCCGTTACCAAAGTGAACCCCTTGAAGCCTTCAGGCCCACGTGCTGTTACCCCATTTCACAGACGGACAGGAGGCCCGAGGCCACGTCTTGGACTTCCGTCTGAGACTCGTCGCTGGCCTGAGGGGCATGTGGTTATCGGCCAATGCGAGGCTCTCGAGGCTGCCCAGGCCCTTCCTGCGGGGAACACAGACATAGTGTCTTCACCTCTCTCTTCAGACAGTCCTCACCTGCAGGTGGCTGTCACCCGCTATCCTTACCCAGGGAGGGAATTTGGAAGGTGGCTCCACGCGGCCCCTCTGCTTGCACACTTCTCCTCTACCCCCAGTCTGGCTGGTAACTTGGGCCGCCGCAGGGCTGGCGCTGGAGGACTGAGGTTGCTGGTCACCCAGACTAGAGAGACTGTTTTGGGGCAGAGTGAGGTAGGCAGCTGAGGACACAGCAGGCATGGACGCTGCCCTCAGACCTCAGCTCAGATCCTGATCACCACTTGCCTGCTGTATGACCCTGGTCAAGGGGCTGCTGACTCTGAGTCTTAGTTCCTATATGGAAAATGGGAAAGGCAGATTCCTTACCCAGAATGGACAGACTGAGGAGGGTGACAGGAGATGATGCCGGTTTGTGCCCACCGTGGCGGGGATGACACAGCACATGCTCAGTGAGGGCTGCTTGTCACCATCATCATGACAGCACTGTTGGCCTTGGAAAGCCTACCTCAGTCTCCATGCTGGTTCAGCGCTGGGAGATGGGTGTGGAAGAAACTGGCACACAGAGCCACCTGCAGGGCTGGGAACCAGCGGGCGTCTTTTTCCTGGGAAGGTCAGGGCCTTTCTTCACCCTGGTTGGAGCCACTGCCTATTTCTGTATTGCGGTGTATCGTGGTAAATGCAAATCAGACCCATCCCGCCAGCTTCCCACTGCACTCAGAACCGAAAGCCTGGTTCTGCCCCACAGTTCTGCCACCCCGCACCTGCCTGCTCCCTTCCATGAGAGCCTCGTTCCTGCCTCAGGGCCTTTGCATCTGCTGTTCCCTCCCTCAGCTCTCTGCACAGCTCTCTCTTCAGGTCTCAGCTTAGCAATCACCTGTAAGGGAGGCCTTCCTGAGCACCCTTGAAGAAGTGGCCCCCAGGCACTGTCTCCTCACCCAGTTTACTTCCTCTAGGCCATTTACAGGCATCCTGTTTAATTGTTCTTTCTCAACATCTGTCTTCTCTCAAGAAAATATCCTGTTCACAAGGCAGGGTCACCCCCTGTCTTGGTTATCGTGGCATCCCCCAGTGCACTGAATGGGGCCTGGCACACAGCAGGTGCTAATAAATGTTTGCCAACCAAACGAATGAATGACCTCAAGCCACACTCCCTCATTCACCCCCAGCTGGTTCAGGGGATCGTGGGTGCCACACTGTAGCTCTACTTATTTCACATGCCTCACCCTTTGAAGGTTTGGTGAAAATCCCACCCCAGACAACATTCTTCCTACAGTCTAAATCTACACTGGGTAATTACTTTCGAATCCACACTAATAATAGGTCTTGTGATTACAGTTTATTTGCTGCGACTTTAGTTAATGGGCTGGATGGAATATTTGCATCTAGAAAGTTCCCCTGATGTTTTAAAGAGCTCCCAAATTCATCCACCAAAAGGAAGAGAAATAGCAAGAAAGAATAACTCAGAGAACTGCATTGTTGCCTCTTGGTGCAGGAGAGGCTCTTGGTGCAGAAAGAGCCCCAGAGTGTATGCAGGAGGTCTGCAGACAAGCCCCTTCGCTTCTCTCAGCCTCAGTCTCCTCATCTGCAAAATGGGTTGGTAAACCTGGCTGGCAGGGGAGGAGACCGTGAATCAATCCCAAACCTTGACAGCCGTGATGACTTTGCAATTTGCTAAGAGCCTCTGCACCACTATCCCAGTCATGTTTTTCTTTTAACTATTTTTAGTTAAATGCATTTGAAAGGGAGTTTTTCTTTCACTACCACAAACGGAAAACCAGGATCACTTGCTGTTTTCGTCTATTTTGTGCTGCTGTAACAGAATATCTGAGACTGGGTAGTTATAAATGTATTACTCACAGAGATTTATTGCTCAGTTCTGGAGGCTGGGAAGTCTAAGTTCGAGGGGCTTGCACCTGGCAAGGGCCACCCTGCTGCATCCTCCCGTGGCAGAAGGTGGAAGGGCCAAAGAGCACTACGGAGGGATGGGGGCTGAACTTATCCTGTTTATCAGGGCCCGCTCCCAGGACAACTACCCCACTTCTGAGTTAACATGAACCCCTCCTGGCCCAACCCCTTCTTCAAGGCCCCAACCCTCACCGCTGCTGCGCTGGGGACTAACTTCCCAATGCATGAACTTTGGGGGACAAATTGAAACCACAGCACTAGAGCACAGTCCCCCACCCTGTCTAACACAGCCCCTCCCTGTTTCTCTTCTCTGGTGCCTGGTGTTCTGTGACCCACTGATCACTTTGTGTGTTTACCATCTGTTTCTCACACTGGATTAGTTTCATGTCGGTCCCGTAACTGCTGAGTCCCCAGGGCTTAAAGCAGGGCAGCGTGCTAATGCAGTGGGTGGCGAAGGAACAGATGAAAGTGGAGGGGGAAGAGGAACTGCTGGCCATTCGTGCATGTGCTCACCCAGCACCTGCGTGCTGACGACGCCCTCGCTCGACCTCTGCTCACTGCAGGGCTGAGGTCCAGATACCTCCACCACATCTATGAGAGCACAAGCTTAGTATGCCGAGGCCCACCAGCTTCCCGAAGCCTGCTCCTCCCCACTCCTGCTCTCTCCAGGCCCCCACCCACTCACTCTCACTCCTCCCAGCCTCCACACCCCTCCCTGGTTCCTGTCGCCCTCCCCGCTCCTCTGAATGGCCTTAGTACCCTCCCTACCCTCCTTGATTCAGCTCTCAGCCAGACCAATCCTTTGGCTGAACCTACATGAGATGATGGCCCTCTTCTGCTCAGTACCCTCCCGGGGACCCCACCCCACTCAGAATAAAAACCCCAATCCTTGCCATGATCCACGGGCCCTGCTTTACCCCCTGGGCCTTATTTATCCTCCTCCTAACTCTGCCTCAGGCACACTGGCCTGTTGCAGTTTCTCCAGCTCCAGCTCCAGGCTCTCCTGCCCCAGGGCCTTTGCATGTGTCATGCTTTTTGCCCAGGGGGATATTCAAAATATTTAACACAGGCACTGGCCCCCACCACTCCAAAACACCTCCTGCTAGGCTAAGTATTAACTCCTTTATTGCAGACCCTAGGGACATCTGAAGAGGGCCAGGAGAAGGGCTGGACAGAGACAGCAGCAGTGGGAGCCCCTCTGGGGGTCCAGACAGTGGGCTTTAACCCAGGGGCATGAAAAGATTTCAGTATCGTAACGACAGGTGTGTAACCGCTGGACATATGCCCTGACTTGGCCTGGCCCACTCCTCTCCTATTGGCCAGGAGGCCCCCTTGGGCCCCTCCCCAAAATACACTGCCACACCCCATCCTGGCCTTTTACTTTAGCACTTGTCACTATAAAACCACACAGCCCTAAAATATAAACAACCCAAGTGTGCATCAACAGATGATGGATAAACAATGCGATCTGTCCATACTATGAAACATTATTTAGCTATAAAAAGAAATAAAATTCGGGGAGCACTGGCTCATGCCTGTAATATCAACACTTTGGGAGGCTGAGGCCGGAGGATTACTTGAGCCCAGCAGTTTGATACCATACTGGGCAACACAGTGAGACTCAGTCTGTACGGAAAAATTTTTTTTTTAATTAGCCAGGTGTGGTGGTGCACGCCTGTAGTCCCAGCTACTTAGGAGGCTGAGGTGGGAGGATCCCTTGAGCCCAGGAGATCAAGGCTTCAGTGAGCTGTGTTTGTGCCACTGCACTCCAGCCTGGGTGTCAGAATGAGACCCTGTCTCAAAAAAATTGTTTTTAAAGAAATGAAGTACCGATATATGTGGCAACATGGATAAACCTTGGAAACATGACGCTAAGTTAAAGAAGCCAGACACAAAAGGACACATCTTCTGTGATTCGAATGGTATGAAATGTCCAGAACAGGCAAATCCATAGAGGCAGAAAGCAGATGAGTGGCTGCCAGGGAATGGGAGGAGGCCTGGGGAGTATGTGGACGGCTGCGAATGGGTATGGAGTTTCTGCCTGGAGTGATGAAAATGTTTTAAAACCTATTGTGGGGATGGTTGTGCAACTCAGTGAATTTACTAGAAAGCACTGAATTGTACACTTTTAAAAACACTGTATATTTTAGGCCGGGCACGGTGGTTCACGCCTGTAATCCCAGCACTTTGGGAGGCCAAGGCGGGTGGATCACGAGGTCAGGAGATCGAGACCATCCTGTCTAACACGGTGAAACCCCGTCTCCACTAAAAAATACAAAAAAAATTAGCGGGGTGTGGTGGCAGGCACCTGTAGTCCCAGCTACTTGGGAGGCTGAGGCAGGAGAATGGCGTGAACCTGGGAGGCGGAGCTTGCAGTGAGCCAAGATCGCGCCACTGCGCTCCAGCCTGGGTGACAGAGCAAGACTCTGTCTCAAAAAAAAAAACAACAAAAACAAACTACTGTATATTTTAAATTTCTATATTCTATATTTTGGTTTGTTTCCCTACTGTTAGCATGCTAGCTTCATGAAGGTAAGGATTTTTGTCTGTTTTATTCACTATACTCTAGTGCCTGGAATACCACTGGTATTTAATAAAATGTGAAATGAGTGACTGAATGAGTGAGTGGATGTATGAATGAATGATTGCAATCTGAGCTCAAGGTGCTGCTCCCCAGTGAGTCCCAGCACTCAGGCACACCCCCATCCCGTGTTGCACCTCTCTGTGTCCATGTGTGCCACCCACTGGCTGCAAGTCCCCCACAGGACATGCTCATGGAGTCTGTGGGGTGATTGGTGACAGGCCTGGTGCAGGGGCAGGTCCTGGTAGAGGTAGGCCCCACGCTGGGCTGAGAGACTCTACAGCCCACCACATCCCGAGAGCCCCTTCTCCCTCCCCACAGCCTGGTGTTGATTTAAAGGGACTTTGCTGGGCTTCTGCCATGTGCCAGGTGCTCTGCTGGGCCTGAGGAGGCACACTAAGGGGACCTGGCACCCTGTGACTTGTATGAGCTCCGTAGAGATTTTAGACTTCGATCCTTGAGCTCAGAAGGACCTCAGCCGGGGACACTCAGGCACAGACAGGCTGAGAATGGAACCCGGGTATCCACAGTTCCCTTGACCAAAAGCCCTGTGAGGAATTTGAACCCCAGCCACGGGGACAGCACTGGAAGACTGCACGGAGCTGCCTGACCAGCCAGGAGGAAGATTAATTTGGATTTGGCTGGCCTGGCCTCCTCCTCAACGCCCACACTCCTCTGCCCTGATGACCCATTCTGTGCTCGGTTTCTACGGCCTTCTCCCAGAGAGGCTTGTAAAGACTTCTCATCACTCAGGTCTTGACTCAGTGGACACTCTCTCAGGGAGGGCTCCTGCCCACCTCTGTCCTGCACTCCCTACGCCATCGCTCACTCAGGTGCATGCCTTGACCCCGTCACCACTCTCCGAGGGCAGCAGCATCGGTCTCTCTGCCAGGCTGCTGGTTGCTGTCCTCCTTCCTCATTGGCATACAGACTCCAGGAGGCCAGGGGAGTCTGTTTTATTCACTGAAGCAGGCTCAAGCCATAGACCATGCCTGGCACATAGCAGGTGCTCAAAAAATATTTGCCGAATGAATGAGGGAGTTTGTTTACAGGACAGATGCTGGAATGAGACCCAGGACAGTGTTGCTGGGCCTTTGACTTGGGCTTGGGCCTACTGAAACCCACGCATCTTTTCTCCCATCTCTTCCCCTGGCCTCCTGGCCTCCCTGCCCTCCCTGAGCACAGCCCTCCTTTGTGACTACTGCAGGAGCAGGGGCTGGGGTGTGAAAGGACCCAGAAGCCCAGGTGGGACGGGCCCACAGTGCTCCCAGGAAGCCCGACTTGGCTGTGCCTCAGCCTTGCCCCCGCTGACCTGTCTGTTCACCCCAGCTGTTCCTATGACCAGGCCCTTGTCAGCCCTCCCTCTGTATTCAGGGAAACTGAGAAGTGCCTGAAGCTCCAACATAAAAAACAAAGACACAGGCAGGCAGACGACACGTGTGGCACATTTGGGGAGTCTTCAGGGGTTTTCCTAGGAAAGCCACATCCTCTGTGGAAGTCTAGACTGTTCAGGCTTCCTCCCAGGTCTTCTCTTTGGTCTGGGAGGGCAGCTTGGGTGGGGTCGGGGTGGGCAGGACCTGGAGGCGCTGGAGCAGCGCAGTCGTGGGGGAGGTGGTCAGTGTCCCCAGGCCCCCCAGGCAGTCCTGAGGGCCTGTGCATGGCCGAGGCCAGGAGGAAGCTAAGCACAGCTCTTTCTGGGGTCAAGCTACCCTGCACTGCGCGGGATCAATTGCCCTGCACTGCGCAGGGTCAGAACTGACTGCATCAAAAGGGGCTAGTGAGATGCCTGTGCCTAGGGTTAAGCAAGCCAGCAGGGACATACCAGGCAGGCGAAGAAGACCTTGTGAGCTTCTGCCAGCTCTGAGGACACCGTATCACCGGGGTGTTTCCATAAAGTGCTCAGGGAAGTAAGTTCTGGGGTTAGTACAGCTCAAAGGCGCTAGGTGTAATGCTCAGAAGTTCCAGCAGAGGGCAGCGCGCGGCTGCTGCAAAGTCCTGCAAAGAGATACCTGCAAAACACGCCCCGGCTGACCACAGACGTCCCAGAACGCTGTTGACCCGGCTCCTTCCCAGGCCTGCCCAGGCCTCATTCCCTGGCCACATGTCCTCTCCCCATCTGGGTTAGGCTAAAATAATCCCAGGAACTGAGATGCTGCCAAGAAGACACAACACAGAGACAGGACCCTAAGGACCAGGAGCAGCGCGTGCCTGGGTGCTGGGGGCCTCTCTGAGACGGCGACATTTAAGTCAAGAGCTAAATAATGGGAGGAGTCAATTTTAGCCCCTAACCCGAATTATTTCTGTTCCCTCACCAGAACAATCTCAATGGTGTCTCCTCTATCAACCCCTCTGATGGTGGCCTCTTCGCGTAAAACAGTCCACCAACACTCAGGCCCTGCGCTCTCTGGCCCCACCCACCTTGCAGGGTTCCTGTCCAGTGCCAACCCCTCCTCACTCTGCTCCAGGCACGCTGGCCAACTTTCCATCTCCAAGGCCGAACTTCTTCAAGTCCCGGGGCCTTTGCCCTTGCTGTTCCCTCTGCCGCGAGCACTCTTTCCCCTCCCGTAGCCGGCTCCTCCCATTATTTAGCTCTTGGCTCAGAGAGGCCCCCAGCACCCAGGCACAAGCTGCTCCTAGTCCTCAGGGTCCTATCTCTGTGTTGTGTCTTCTTGGCAACATCTCAGTACTTGGGATTATTTTAGCCTAACCCAGGTAACAAAAGTGACTAAATCACATCTCGGTGGCTCCACACAGGTCCTGCCCCTGCCCAGGGCACAGTCTGTGGTTTCACCAACTCCAGCTGGGGAGGCGAGAGGACACAGAGAGGCATTAAGAGCAAATAAACAAACTCACTTATAAAGGAGACATCGTCCCTCAGCCAGAGCCTCAGCCCCATACCTGACAAGACTAGTCGGGCTCAAGGACGGAAGGAGACCTGGGGCCTCCATCCCAGCCCTGCCCGCTGCAGGATGCATGCCCCTCCAGCATCCCAGGCGGTGCCATCTGAGCCCCAGCACCTTCAGTGATGCAGAGTTTATGTCCTCACCGGGCCCCAGGGGAGACCATTAGGAAGCTTCCTCCACAGGAGGAGCTGGGCTCCACCTCCTGCCGTGCGCAGACGAGGGGCTTCATCCAAGTAACTGGTCCCTGTGGCTCAGGGCAGGAATTGGGGAGGCAGGGCTGCCTCCTTCCCAGGCTCAGAGGATGCCACGAGGTAGGAGGTTATTCAGTGTGATTCCTACGTGTGTCCCTTTCATCCAGCACATGGGGTGTGTGGCAAACCCTGGACAAGGGGACACAAGATGCATGCAGCTACAGCCTGGCGGCAGGATCAGGCCCGAGCACTGATGACGACTGAGGCATACACAGTTGGATCCACCGTCTGGCATCCAGCCCCCCTTATCCCTGAACCTCCTCCCCACTGTTGGTCCATGTGACTCCGCTAGGTCTCCCCCTGTCCGTTCTCAGCACCCTCTAGGTCCAGGGATGTGCACGTGATCCAGCCTGGCCAATCAGAGCATAAATCCCTCTGTTCTTCATAGTGATTGGCTTAGAGATGGGCTTGTAACCTGAGTCAGGCCAATGAGAGTCAGCCCTGGCGCTTTTGCAGATCTGAAAAAGAGACCTCTTCCTGCTGGGGCCACTGAACTAACTGGCTGTGAGCCTGGGGTTCCTGGTGCCTATCGTGTTACACTGTAAGAGCAAACCTTCCCAAGAATGAAGAAACAGGGCTGAGGGATGAAGAGAGAGAGAGAACCGTGACATCCGATCAGGGTCCTCACTGATACACCGATGGTAGCAGGTGGCACCTCGTATCACAATGCAGAAGCCGGTGCTGTGGGAGTTCTAGGATGGAAGGCACTTGTGGCAGGGAGATCATGGAAGAGGCAGGGACTGCACCAGGCCTTGAAGGATGAGAAAGTTAACACAGGAAGATGAGTGATCAGGCATTCCAGATGGAAGGCGAAGGCAAGGCTTGCAGGGGCTGACCTTGAAAAGAAGGATTTCACTTCCACCCCTCTCCCGGAGCCACCTGGAAGTCCCATCCCTGCTCTAGACTCCCTCCCCCAATCATATACAAAACACAAACTACAGAGGCTGGCGAGATGCAGAGTGATGTCTGAGCCCCTTTAATTTTGTTCCTTTCTGACAGGAAGATCTGTGTCCACTCAACTTCTCTCTCCTCCTGACACCCCCCACCTGGTGCCAGACCCTGCACTAAGTACTGTTCGTGGATCAGCCTGTGAGACTGCTTCCACCATTCCCCTCATAATACAGTTGTGGAAACTGAGGACAGATAAATCAGGAGTATGGCCTGTTCCTGGCCATACTGCTGGACAGAGGGCTGCAGGGCTCAAACTCAGGCTGACAGGCTCCAGCAGCCACGAGCTCCGGGGTCTTCTCCCACTGAGCACTGTGTGACCTGCCGAGAGCACCTGACCCTTCTGGGCCTCCACTGGGAATTCAGGAAGATCAATAGTTGAGTTCAATTGTTACCTCCCCAGGCAAGGGATACATTTCAATGGACCATGGACACAGACTGAACCAGCTGCAGGCCACACGCTGAGAGAGGAGCCCAGCAAGTGCTCCTAAGCTTGTGGCTGTGGCTGTGGTTTTGTTCGGTGGTGATCATGACCATTTGTTGGAGCCACACCTGGGCAAACGCTATTGCACCGAGAGCCCCCCTCCTCTCCACCTTGCTTCTGGTTTACTGCAGTTTAATAACAATGCTCCACAAGTCAACCAGCCCAAGAATCTACCTCCATCTCTGCCTGTGGGTGGACCCCAGGCTGCGATGTGTAGTCTGGTCCACAGTATACACTGTCTTTCCCAGAGGTGAGCCTGGCATGGTCCCCGTCGTTCCTGAAGGCCCCAGGGAGTTGGAAAGGTGTGGTCGATCCCCTACCCCCACCTCCCAGGGCATCTCTGAGGAACCTGTGAAAAATGCACATTCTCAGGTCTACCCAGACCTCCCAATCAGAAACCCTGAGGTGGGGCCCAGTCATCTGGGATTTAACCAGCCCTGGCGACGCTGGTGTGTGCTCCTTTAGGGAAGTGCTGGCTTGGTGGAAACAGCAGCACGGGGGGCTGATGGACAGAGCTAAGGACATTTTAGACATGTGTTTCCTACTTAATGCATACCCAGCGCCTCCTCAGAGGCCGAGTCGCTTCCTGCTCAGTGATAATCATTGCCACTCCCCCCTCCTTTCCCAGCCATCTGGGGCCTTTTCCGCCACTCCATGACACTGGGTGGCTCAGTGGGGACGCTGAGGACGCAATCACCAGCCTTTTAGGAACTGGCGCTTGTAAAAGAGGTGGGGACGTCCTTCCTCAGAGGATGCTGAGCACGCCTGTCGGGACGGGCAATTTGCAGAGGGCTCCAGATGCAGCAGGACAATGGAGGCTGATTGGCAGGGAGCGGGCGGGGCAGCTTTTATTCCACAGCCCCACGCAAAAGCGCTGAGCCAGCTGCAGAGGAGAGAGGCCTGGGAAGGATGAGGCTGAGGGAGGGGCGGCGAGATTCACGTGAGACCTCATGCATTCGCTGATTTATTCACACATGCCTGCATTCCCTCATTTGGAAGACATCATGATGGGGTGGGAAGAACCCTCTGAGTCGTCCAAGCTCCATGGCTTCAATCCTGGCTCCTGCACATCCTTGGTTCCTCCTGCCTCAGTATCCGCATCTGTGATCTGGGCTGCTATGAGGCAGAGAAAGGACCCCATGGGTGAAAATGCCCAGCACCCTCCCTGGCTCTTCAAAGGTCCCAAGTGTAGACTCAGCTTTCCTATCCCCTCTTTTTCTTCTCATTCATTCAGACACGTATTGAGCACCTAGTGTGTACCAGGATCTGACCTGGGCAGTGGGAGGCACAGGTAAGACCTCCAGGCTACGCCCTAGCTCTTGGGGAGCTCACAGTCTTGGAGGTGGGGCATGTGGGGGACAGGCCTCTAAGTGATCTCAGGGCAGGGTCAGTGTTGTGAGAACCATCCATTCATTTATTCACTCATTCCTTTACTTATTCACTCAACAAAATTTACTCTGTCACCATACACTGGGCCGCGTAGGGCACACGCCCTTCCCAGGAGGGATTCGCAGTCTAGCAAGAATCAAGTATTTGGGGGGCATAGAGGGCAAGACGCTGACTTAGCATTGGGAAGACACCACAGAGGAGGTGCCATATGAGGTGAGTTTTGAAGGATGTATATGAGTTCGCTGTGGCCTGGGGTTTATGTGAAGAAAACACACCCCAGAGAGGAAGGAACATGAGCAAAGGCATGGCAGCCTCCTGGTGCTTCCGAAGACCATGCTGGCAAAGGGCAGCACAGTCCCAGCCACTTGGCTACATACCCAGAATAGCACTGTCACGCTTGAAGGAGGCACAGAAGCTGCCCCAGCTACCCTCCCACCAGTGCTGGGCCTTCGACAGACAACCATCATTTAATGAGCACCTGCTGTGCACCTACGGCCCTCTCCTAGGCCTTTCTTTCTTTCTTTTTTCTTTTTTTTGAGACTGAGTCTCGCTCTGTTGCCCAGGCTGGAGTGCAGCGGCGCGATCTCGGCTCACTGCAATCTCCACCTCCAGGGTTCACGCCATTCTCCTACCTCAGCCTCCCAAGTAGCTGGGACTACAGGCACCCGCCACCACGCCTGGCTAATTTTTTGTATTTTTAGTAGAGACGGGGTTTCACCATGTTAGCCAGGATGGTCTCAATCTCCTGACCTCGTGATCCGCCCACCTCGGCCTCCCAAAGTGCTGGGATTACAGGCATGAGCCACCGCGCCCGGCCTAGGCCTTTCTTTACATGGCATCCCTTCACCTCTGCAAACCTTCCAGAGGGAAGCGATCGCCCCTGGTTCACAGAAGAGGAAAGCAAGGCTCAGAGAGGGAAGGTACCTTGCCTCCCACACGATTGGAAGAGCTGGGATTCGAATCCAGATCTGCCTGACTCCAGAACAATGCCTTTTTCCCTCCCTGCTTCCAGACGTGGCTCTGGTCCCCTCCAGTCACTGAGTCTCCAGCTTGGCAGCCATACTCCACCTGGCTGTCCACCATAAGCCCTGCAGGTCCTGTGCCCAAGGCTCCCAGACCCTGGCCATGCTCCTGTGTTGGCGTCAACTTTCTGGATTTCACACAGCCTGCCAGCTCGAGCCTCAGTCTTTCCATCCGTGAACCGGGGCTGGGCCCCTCAGCTCTGCAGCCGCCAGCCCCCACCTCCCAACTCCCGCACTCATGCTGTGAACGCCTGATAAACCTTCTCTGGGCCTTTAAGGGCCTTTTATTTCTCCAGCCATGCTTTTCTCTACATTTTAATAAGCTGCTTACAAAATTGGTGATTAATGAGTAAGAATGAGGAGGATGCAGGGCTGAACACTTTTTTTTCCTGGAATCGCTTCTGGCTGCACATTCAACTTTAAATTGATTAATAACGTGCAGACCCAACATTAATTATCAACCATTTGTCACTGGGGAAGGCTGGAGTCTGCGCCTGTGTGCAGCCCCTTTCTTCATGACCAGCTCAGTGGTATAGGAGGTGCCCATCTGTCCCACAGGGGTGCATGGAAAGTCCTGGACACTTAAAGCCCTGGCAGCCTCAGCCTACTGTGCCCTGGGCATGTGAGGGCTTCTGAAGGCCAAGCCTGAGCATCTCAGGGCCGACCCCAGATGTCTGGGGCAGTGGTGCCCTCAATGTCTGTCCTGCCCTGTGCTGGCTCATGGCCTTACCTGACCCTAGGTCAGGTCTTCAGGTCCCCAGCAGACCCCAGCATTTCTTCATTAATTCAACAAACATTTATTGAGCAACTATGATGTGCAGCCTTCTTTCTGGAGGCTGACGGCACAGCAGAGATCAAAACAAGGTCCTTGACTTTTTGCAGGGGCAGCCTGGCAATCAATGGAACCAACGAGGAAGCAAACAAATTACAGTCTAGCAAGAATCAGGAATTTTTGGAGCATAGACGGCGAAATCTAACTTAGCATTGGGAAGGTACCACAGAGGAGGCGCCATCTTAAGTGGGTTTTGAAGGATGCAGAGGAGTTCTCCGGGGGTTGGGGGGATAAGTAAAGAAAGCACAACCCCAGAAAGGGAACGGTCTACAAAGAAAAGAAAAGCCAGTAAGAATCAGGAGGGTCAAGAGGAGGGTGAGGGTTTCCACTAAAATAGGAGGATGGAGAGGGCCTCACTGAGAAGGGGGTGAGGGAGGGAGCCAAGGAGATACCTGAAGAAGAGTGTCTGAGGCAGAGGAAACAGCAGTGGAAAGGCTCTGAGCTAGGGGAAAATGGATGGCTAAAAATAACATTATACAATGTGAAAGAAGCCAGTCACACAAGGCCAGTGTATATGGTTCCATTTGTATGGAGAGTCCAGAATGGGCAATTCACTAGAAAAAAGAAAGTAAATTCAAGGTTACCAGGGACTTAGGGGAAGAGGAAGTGGGAAATGACTGCTAATGGGTATACGGTTTCTTTCTGGATGATGAAAATGTCCTAAAACCGACTGTGAAATGGATTCACAACTCTGTGAATATACTAACATCCACGGAATGATACACTTTAAATGAATGAACTTTACAGTATGTAAATTCCAGTAAAGCTGTTACAAAATAACTTTGTCATATGTCAGGTAGCGATCAGTTCCAGAAAAGACATTGGGATAAGAGGACTTTCGGGGGATGGGGGGAACAGGCAGGGTGTCCCCAAAGAGGTGATATTTAAGCAGAGACCTGGGCTGAGCTACAGGTCCAGGAATAGGGTGGTGGCTAGACTAGCCTGTCCAGCACCTGCCACCTGGGGCACCACTGAGTGTAGCCCTGGGGGCCATGGCACCTGGAGAGGGGTGAGGAGAGGCAAGTGAGACCTTCGGGGAAGTTGAGGCCACAGTGAGGCACATCGGCTGTATCAGGGTCCACTAGGGGCACCAGAATATAGCTGGTGGGGCATGGGCAAATGAGGTTTCGGGTGTGCAGGATTGCATTTTATGAGAATTTGACAAATTTAAATCAGCAAGAGTTGCAACATCTCAAAGCTGGTAGGAAAAACGGTTTTTAGGCTCAGGCTACTTTCGAAAGAGTGAAGGTGGTGCTGCTCAGGGCTTACAGGCAATGGTGGACTCCTCCCCCGAGCTGGGTGTCCCCGGGTGCATCTGTGGCCCTCAGAAGCGCCCACCTCACTCAGGCTGGCAGAGCACGGTGGCCATGGAAACGCAAGCCAGAGTGCGCAAGAATCAAACAGACAGAAGTAAAAGGACCGTACCCATTGCCCGGGGCTGGGGCTCCCTCCTTCACTCTGGGTTTTAGGAAAACAGCCATCATTATTTCCTAAAAGGTGCCCTCTACTCCCCGCCAACCCAGGACAACTTCACATGCCAGGAAAGCCCTCTCTACCTCAAAGCAGTCCCTGTTCAAGCCCCTACCCCCAGCTCCTCTCTCTGTGAAACCACAGCCATCAGTGAAGGGGGCAGTTGCACCTCAGCACCCCTGGCAGAGGGCACAGCATGTGCAAAGGCCCCAAGGGAGCAGTGTGCCTGGTGTGATCCAGGAACAAGGAATCAGGGTGGCTGGAACAGAGGGAGGGATGGAGAGAGCTGGAGGAAAGGAGAGGAGGTCGGAGGTGACGGGCACAGTGGGACAGGCCTTGGAAGGACTCGGCCTTCACTCTGGCGCAGGAGCCTTGGGAGAGTTCCGAGTAGGAGGATGGGAGGAGCCCGCTGGATTTGTGCTGAGAACAGTGGCGTGGCGAGGGCTGCAGGAGCCATGAGAGGAGGTGGGGCAACTAGGCTCGGGAGAGACTCCGTGGTCCTAACCCCTCAGCTGTGCACAGGGAGTTGGGGGGTGTGGGGAGGTAAATAAGGCAGGTGCAGACCATGGTCCTCCCTCCAAAACAGAAGAATTGGCTGGCTCCTTCCTCTCTTGTTACCACACTCTTCCTACATCTAGGCCTTTGCACACGCTGTTCCTTCTGCTCAGAACACCCTTCCCTCTCTCCTTATCTTCCTGGTGAATGTTCATCCTCAAGTGCCTAACCCCTTGTATGAAGAAGTTACTCTCTCTGCTGGGGTTAGCACCCCAGGGTGGGGTTTCTCTTCCACTCACCTGGAGGGTCTGGGCTTTCAGCATGGACCAACTTCCTGAACACCTCCTTGAGCTCCACCTCTTGCAGCTAGAGTTGGGACAGCGGCGGGCGCCCAGGTAACTACAAGGTCTCTGATTTTCAGGTCAGCGGTTGGGAGTGGGTGAGTGGGAGAAACAGGCACAACGCCACCAAAGCACTGGTAAATCCAGCAAAACCCAGAATTCTGGGCCACGTCAGGTGGCGTCTCCAGCTGAATTCCTGCCGAGCCTCACATTTTGTTCATCGATTAATTCTACAAATGTTTATTGAACACTGGTCTGGGCCATGGGGATTGAGCAGTAAGTAGGAAAGACAGTTTCTGCGCCACAGCGTTGGGGGGACAGACAGGAAACTCATAAACAAGTGCATACAAAGGATGCTTTGAAAGGTCACTCAGTCAGTGCTGTGAAGATGAAGAGGGGCGGCCAGGGAGGGCCTCCCCGAGAGGCAATCTTTGAATTGAGACCTGAACGAGGCCTGCCATGGGAGGACCTCGAGCAAGAGTGCTCCAGACAGAGAAAACAGCCCATGTGTTCGAAGAGCTGCAAGGGGGCCGAGAGGCTGGGAGGGACTGAGCTGGGAAGAGGAGGTGGAAGAGGGAGGCTGCTGAGGGGAGTGTGGATTTTCTGCTAAGCGCAGCGAGGAGCCACGGGAGGGCTTCAAGCCTGACAGTGACACGATGCGACTTCTGTTTTTAAAAGCACCCTTCTAGGCCGGGCGCGGTGGCTCACGCCTGTAATCCCAGCACTTTGGGAGGCCGAGGTGGGTGGATCACGAGGTCAGAAGATCGAGACCATCCTGGCTAACATGGTGAAACCCCATCTCTACTAAAAATACAAAAAATTAGCCGGGCGTGGTGGCGGGCGTCTCCAGTGAGCCGAGATCGAGCCACTGCACTCTAGCCTGGGAGACAGGGTGAGATTCCATCTCCAAAAAAAAAATGCACCCTTCTACTGTTGAGAGGGCAGAAAGGAACAGAAAGGAAACAAGGAGGTCTGGGAAGGCCCCGGGAAGATGAGCGATGGTGGTGCCTGGCTAGATGGTGGGCTGGCAGGGAGAGGTGCTCAGGCCCAAGTCTGTCTGGAGGGAGCTCCTGGTTTCCATGACGGATTGCAGTGGGTGGGAGAGGAAGGGGAGTCAGGCTGGGCTGCAGGTGGAAGGGCTGGGAAGAGACTCAGAGTCCTGTTTTGGCTGTGTCCAGTATGATGTCTGTGGGGCCTCCAGGTAGAAACATGGAGGAGGCAGCTGGATGGGTAGCAGTGGAGTGGTGAGTGGTACAGGCTGGAGATATAAATTTGGGGCCATCTTTCAATTTTATTGTTTCAGAGATAAACCCTGATGAAGTCCAGGAATCAATAAACAGAGACTAACACTGGCCTCCTTCCCCATCCAGATCCTGGGAGAGGATTTCACGAGTTAAGTGCTTTGAAAATGACTCTGGCCTTGCAGGGGTGGGAGGGAGGGTGTGCAGTGAGCCAGGGGCCCACTCATGAGCCATCGATTAATAAACTCTGCCCGCTCATGCCTGTAATCTCAGCACTTTGGGAGGCTGAGGCAAGTGGATCGCTTGAGCCCAAGAGTTTGAGACCAGCCTGGGCAATGTGGCGAGACCCTGTCTCTACAAAAATGCAAAAATTAGTTAGGCATGGTGGTGTGCATCTGTAGTCCTGGCTACTCAGGAGGCTGAGGTGGAAGGATTGCTTGAGCCCAGGAGATCAATGATGGAGCCCAGGAGTCAGTGATGGAGCCACTGACTCCAGCCTGGGTGATGGAGCAAGAACTTGTCTCAAAATAATAATAATAATAATAAATAACCTCTGCCTTCCATGCGAACAAACACCCATCCTGGAGCCTGAGACTGGGATGGGCTAGGGAGCGGAGGCCTGGGCCCAGCCCCGTGTTGGGGCTGCCGGGGTTGGTGTTGGTGGGGGGCTGGATTCGAGGCTGGATTTCCTCACCCGTGTGGTTTGGGCCCATGGTTTCCTTCTCTGAGCTTCTGTTTGCTCATCTGAGTAATAGGCGTGAAAACCTGTGCTTCACGGGGGTCTGGCAGGAGGAAAGGAGCAGGTGTGAGCCCATGGTTCTCCACAGCACTGTCCTTCCCCGGTCGGGTGGGGATTGGGGATTTGAAGATATTTATTGGTAACCACGGAGCTCCCCTCACGTCACATGCTCCCACTGTCAACTGCAGGCCACAGGTCCCACCCTCCAGGCCTTTGCATGTGCAGCCTTCCCTGCTTGGATGCCCTCCCTGGCACTCCACTGTCAGCAGACTTGCTTGCTTGCCACTAAAATGTAAGCTCCAGGAGGCGGGTACTGAGCACAGCTCGTTCACGGCTGCACCCCTGGTGCTGAGGGCTGTGCCTGCCACGGCCCACATATTACTGCATTTAGTCCTTACAACCACTCTGGGAGGTCGGAAGTTTCCAGATGAGAAAACTGAGAGCTGAAGACAATTGGCACCTTGTCCAGCTCAGCCCCGTCAGAGGTGGCAGAGAGGGGCTCAGATCAGGTGCTTGGTGCCCCCCACCTCAACCTGTGGGCTGGATGTCGGAAGGGACTCTGACTCCTGCGCAGGGATGCAGCTTGCTCCCATGCTCTGAAGTAGAGCCAGGGCCCCAGGGCTCTGCCCCAGCCCCTCCCTGGCCCATGTCCCCGGCTGGCCCCAGGCAGGTCAGTTCAGGGAAGGGGCCTGCATCGAACTCTCGCCACCTCCCTAAGCCAGAGCTGTCTGCTTGCTCAGATATCATCAGCTTCCCATTAAGCAGATCAATAGCTTCCACTGGTTTCCAATTTGTGTTTCCAGAAATTCATCTCCCAGCCACCTTTTTAATTAACTCCCCCCCCAACACACCCGAGGCACCAATAGATCACCCTCTCCCCTCCACCTCTGTGGACCACAGACCGCTAGCTCCACCAGCCTCGGGGGAGTGGCAGGTGTGTTTAAAGCTGTATGATCACCATCCTCAGTCACTGGAAGAGCTGGTCGTGCTGCCTGGATGCCATCCACACCTGTCCCCGAGGAAGGGGCTGGGCCCTTCACCATGAGGAAAACCAAGAATCAGGGAGGCCAAGCAGCAGCTGGCAAGAGCCAGAGCCGAGTGTGCCATTGGGGTGGGCAATTTGCAGGATGAGCTTCACATGCAGCACGCACTGGGGGTCTGGCTGGCAGGGGAGCGGGGCTGGCAGCTGTGATTTCAGAGCAGGGGAAGGTTGGAGGCCTGACCCCCAGAGGGTGCGCCTCCTACCCCTGGGAGCTCCCCGGTATTCCATGTTGCCTACCACCCTACGAGGGCAGGGGCTGTGTCTGCCTCCATCACTGCTCTCTCCCCAGCGTGCGGCACATAGTAGGTGCTCAGTAAGTCACTAAATGAGCAGCAATACTTGCCAAAACTTAGGACATTACCTTTGTGCCAGGTATTGTTCTATTTAATCTTCACAGCACTCCCTGAGGTGGGTGCTACTAGTATCTTCATTTTATAGATGGGAAAACTCAGGCACAGAGAGTTTCAATGACTTGCCCAAGGTCACACAACTAGTTAGTCATGGAGCTGAGATTCGAACCCAGGCCCTCTGTCTCTAGAGCTGTTGCTACTAATCGCCCCACTCTTCCGTACCTGCTCCCCATGGCCTGTCAGCTCCGATGGGCAAGGACTGGGTCCTGTGCCTGGTGTAACTTCTGTCACACACAAACATAGCATGTTTGCTGAGTGAATAAATGGCGACTTCTGCACTCCCTGCTTCCCAAAACAACCTAGTTGACCAGTCTGTTGGGGAAAATCTGGAGTATTTCATCTGGAAATGAAGGGAAGAGATGGGGTGAGTCCCCTGGGTGACCCTGGGGTGACAAGCCTCCCAGTGAGTACACTGCTGGGGCCAACATTAGGGACCCTCTAATTCCACTTCCATCTCCCTTTTCACCCATCCCTTACATTTCTGGGCTCTCTGTAGTCTATACAAAAATACATTCACAGCCATGATGTTGTTATTCTGTGGACTCTTGCAGCTTTCCAGCCAGGCAAGTAGATTTCCACCGCTGACCCAGCACTCGGAACAGGGACCACCTGGGTGCCATCCTCTTTCCCCTGTGCACGCTGGGGCCACATCTTAGCAGTTTCATCTCCAAGTCTCCCTCCCCCACCTCTCCCCCTCCAGTGGCCCTGGCTCCGGACTCAGCTGCTCTCACGGGACCCCAGGTGCAGGGCCCATCATGGCCCCTTCCTCTTCGCCCCTCACTCCGGCCACTAGCGGACGCTAACCCAACAACCAACTAGGTCCTGCCTGGCCCCTGACCCATGTCAGGGGCTGTAGGAGCCAGGTCTGCAGGGGTTGGTCGGGGGGTGAAACGAGCAGGGTGTGCTGCGGCAGGACCAGGATGAAGATCATGGCTCTCTTCTAACCAGGAAGGAACCAGCCCAGGGCTGCTAGATTTTCTCAGCTGTGGAGAGAAGACGAAGCCCAGCGTTTAACCTGAAATATCCCAGTTTGCCAATGCTAGTAGTTGATTACATGACCACATTTAAAAAGTCATTTTACTTTTAAAACACATGCTGCAGGCCAGGGGCAGTCTGTCGGCTGCTAGTTTGTGACTTCTGCCCTGTGCAGTGTGAACTCTCTGGCTCGGCATTCAAGGTCTTTCATGGTCTGGCCCCTTTGAGCCCACAAGGAACCTCTACACGGGACAACACTTCTGTGTCTCCAACACCCTCTACTCAGAACAGCACTGTTCCTCTAGGAAGTGGGCCCTGATCCCCTCCCCTCCAGGGGACTCTACCACTCTCTACTTCACACCCATCTGGTCTCCTGACCAGGCCTCCACAGCCAGGGGCAGAGCGAGGCCTGGAGTCCAGGGTCCTGGCCACACATCCCAGGGTTCTCCCGCTGTCCTCTGGGATGGCCAGCAGACAGATGCCGCTGAGGGACAGCCACCCACTCCCACCAGTCCCACCCCTGCCGGCAGGGACAGAACCTCTGGCTTTGAGAAAACCAAGAAAAATCAGGGGCATGGTGAATCCTGAAAAACACGTGGAAGCTGGCAGTTGCATTTTAAAATATTACCCAGTTAACAAAATCAACAGCCTCCATGCACACACACACACTCTCCTTCCCTCCACTGCCCCTCCATCCCCTCCTCTCTGTATCACGGGCATCTAAGAGTCCCCCTAGAGCCATTCTCCCTCCTCTAGCCTCAGCAGGGCCCATGACTGACCAGTGAAAGACTGCATTTCCCAGCCTCCCTCCTCGTGAAGAGTAGCCATGAGACTGAATTCTGGCCATGGGGATGTGTGCAGCATCTGAGTCACACCCTCTGTCCCCTCTCCATGGGGGGAAGTGGCAAATCGGCCTCCACACCTAAGGGATGGCTGGCCTGCAGCATGTGGCTTAAAATTAAAATGATTTTTAAATATGATCATGCTATCACCTACTAGCACTGGCAAATAGAAGATTTCAGGCAAAACGCTGGGCTTTGTCTTCCCTCCACAGCTGAGAAAATCTGGCAGCCCTGGGCTGGTTCCTTCCTGGTTAGAGGAGCGCTGTGATGGAGGTGGAGCCACCAATAGAGGGAGCCTGGGTTCCTGAGTGACTCTGTGGAGCAGAGCCCCCCAGCTTCCCAGGCTGCCTGCTTCCTCTGCATTCTGAACAGAGAGAGGAATCCATATCCAGCTACTGCCCAGAAGCGTTCCATAATCTCAGCCTGGGAAAGCTCAACCCATGAAACTAGACTTCTCCAGGAAGCCTCCCCGTTTCCCCTCCCCTCCCCAGCACCTCCCTGGGCTCCCACTGCCCACACTCCATTGTGACTCTCTACCTCCCCCAGGCCTCAGCCACTGCCTGCTTGGCAGCTCCTTGGGACCCAGGACCCTGGAGTCCCCTTCTTATTTGGGAACTCAGCTTGAGACCTGGGGTAATCAGAGTCTCTGTTCCGAGCACTTGCTATATGTCAGGTGTGGTTCTAAGCTCTTTATCTCATGTAATCCTGAGGCCAAGCCCATGAAATTGTACAGATGAGGGAACCTGAGGCCAAGTGACATGCCCCGAATCACATAGGAGTAGGAGACAGAGAAGACTTAAACTTAGGCCATCCGGTGTCAGAGCTCCCTGCCCTTAACCCTTAGGCAGCACTGTCTCTCCACAGAACAAGGCCGATCCACATTGAGTGGATGAATAATAAATAGTGCATGAATCAATGCATGGGCACTGCCCTCCTCCTGCGGCTCCATGGGTTAGTGCAGGGCTGAACCCTGAGTACACACTCAAAACATGCTTATAAAGTGAGCAACTGAGCAAATATCCTGGGTGGACGATTGTTTTTGGAAGGTATCATCTCTTTGGAGTTTATGACCTTAAAATCGTTAACATACATTTTTCTATCCAAAATACATCACTTTAAGACTGTTTGAGAAGAGACACCACATGCCAGCTCCACGGCCCATTAAAGTTAACCAACCGTGCAGATTTTGTGGGAATGATGAAAATAGTAAAAGACTTGGGTGGTTTTCTAGAATGGCTTAAATCATCATGAAATGCCAAGGAAAAGTAACAGTGAACTTGTGAGACACCACAAAGCTGGCAGAAGCCCGGCCGTATCTCATGGCCCGTGTCCTTTTTGATGTGGAGAAGGTACAGAGTGGCTCTGGTGACCACCAGGGACAGAGACCTGGGGGCCTCCGTCCACTCCCGAGAGATGTCTATAGACTGTAGGATCTGCACAAGAGGTTATCCTGAAACCAGAAGACCCATGCACAGATGGTCAGGGCAGAGGCTAGAGAAAAACAAAGCCCTTTCCTACTTACAAGCTTTGAGGTCTAGATCCTCTATAAATTATTCAGGCAAGTTAAGGCAGCGGCCATTGCCAACAGGACCATGCCCCCTGCGGTTGCTATAGTTAATTAAGTGCCTACTATACAGCACGCAGTGTTAGATGCTTCCGAGATGTTTAATCTTTCCAGTACCAGTTCTGGCAAGTGTCATCTCCATATTACACATGGAGAAACAGGCTCAGAGCGGTTAAGTCACTTGCCCAAGGCCACAGAGCTGGTAAGTGGCAGATTTCGGATTTCAACCAAGGCTGGTTTCATCACACACATTCCAAGAAGAGGCTTTGCTCAGCACCAAGTTGGAACCCAAAATACAACAACAGGTATAATTTCTACTGGCATCATGGTGGTCTATAACCTCTTCCCAGTGGGCCCCATTTCCCCAGGCCCGAGACCCTGGTGGGGAGCACTCGATTGACCAGCAGAATCCCGCCCCTGGGCCGCTGGGTCTTATGATCCAGTTAAGCCCCAGTGGGCACAGACACGGTGATGCGGTCCTTGCTTCAAAATCAGGCCAGCCATACATGTCCGGAACGCCCAGCGGCCTGCTCCCTCCCCAGGGCACTTGCTGAGCTCATGCCTGCTGCACACCAGCCTGGCCAGCCATGGCCTGAGTGAGCTCTGGACTCCAGCCCAGAGGGCGCTGGGGAGCAGCCCCGCATGCTGCCACTCGTATCTTATGGCTATTTACACCTAGCAAACAAAAAAAATTATAAAAAAGCATAAAGGAAAAAAAGAATCACTCATAACCCCACCGCCTGGAACCCACCAGTCTACCTTTCTGCGAATTTCCCCAGGGGATTGTTTTTCCGTAATTGATGTCCACGCTATAGTTTTTAGCTTTGCCTTCTACTTTGTTCACTGACCATTATTTCACAAACATTCTTTCACCTCATTTTTTAAAACCCTAATTTCTAACAACTCCCTTATACCCACACATGTGGCTGTAATATAAATCATGACATGAAATCCCTAAGTTTTGTTATTGCTAACATTTTGTGATCATAAAGCAGTGTGGTGAGGCATTTTCTTATTTTTATCTAGTGGATTTCCTTCAGGAACATTTCAAGAAGCAGAATTATGGGTGGAAACATGTGGCCATTTTTGGGGCTCTCAGTGCAAGCGCCTGCACTGCCTTCCAGACACCTTGTCCGATTTGTATCTCCACCAGCGGCAATGGGCAGGCACATTCTATTTTTTTTTTTTTTTTTAGCCACATAGCACTCATGTTCCCTCTTGCCAAAATTCTCCTTTTGACGAAACACCCCCCTACATTGTGAGCCAGACTTGGTGGGCAAGTCAGCCAAGGCCCTGGGTGGACAAACTCATCCCTCTGAGTTTGGAATCCTGAGCTGAGTGGCTCCAGGGTAGAAAACCCAGCAGCAACCTCATTGCTCCTGTGTGTTTGCCATTTGGGTCTGCTTAGCATGGACAAAACTTAAAAACACATCAGTGAATCAAAAAGGGTAAGTCGCAAACAGATAAGCATCATCTGAGAGAATGTGTGTAAATCTCACAAATAAAACAGAAGCCTGTGGATCACACAGCCCCTCTGCTGGAGATGGGGTAGGGGGACCTGCAGGTCATGGCCCCCGAGTGAAACGTCTTGAAGGCAAATGCAGTAAACAGTGGACAGGACATCAGTCAGGGACAGTGTGGCCTCTACAAGTTCAGGCATCACATGGTCAATGCGTCCTGGGGCCTGGCCATGGATGCATGCGTCCAAACAGCTCCCAGAGGCAGCTCCAGTGGCCTCCAACCACCAACATGGAAGGGGATGGCCAGAGCGTGGGCAGAATGACACTCACTGGGGAATCGCGGGGTGGTGTACAGGCATTACCGAGGGGCTGGCACGCGCAATGCTGCGTGGTGAAGGTGGAGGCTGTGACATAAGGACGGTCCACCTGGGGGAGGGTGGGGAAGCTATGAGCAGCCGAGGCCCCCCTCCTCCCTCCCATTCTCCCACCACTCTTTTTTCTTCTTCTTTTTCTTTCTTAAAAGAAGAGAGATGAAGGAAATAAGGTGAAATACAAATACCAGCCAATCTGGGTGGTGAGTGTGTGGATAGACAGAGCCCTCGATCAGGTAACCTGAGCTCATATCCAAGCTCTGCCACTCCCCGGGTCCAAAACTGCTTAAAGAAACTGTACCTGCCCCCAGAGGCTGTGATATTTGTCCCCACTCAAATCTCATGTTGAAATGTCATCCCCAATGCTGGAGGTGGGGCCTGCTGGGTGGTGTTTGGGTCATACGGGTGGATCCCTCATGCTTGATGCTGTCTTCCTGATAGTGAGTTCTGGCAAGATCCGGTCATTTAGAGGTGTGTGACCCTCCTCTCTCTCTCCTGCTCCCCTCTCCTCCCCTGCCCTTTCTCTTCCTTCACCTTCCACCATGAGTGGAAGCTCCCTGAGGCCTCCCTAGAAGCTGAGCAGATGCCACCATGCTTCCCGTATAGCCTGCAGAACCATGAGCTGATTAAACCTTTTTTTTTTTAAAATAAATTACCCAGTCTCAGGAATTTCTTTATAGCAGTGCAAGAATGGCCTAATACAGGCTGTTACAAGGGTTAAATTCTTTTTTTTTTTTTTTTTTTGAGACGGAGTCTAGCTGTCGCTCAGGCTTGAGTGCAGTGGCGTGATCTCGGCTCACTGTAACCTCCACCTCCCAGGTTCAAGCGATTCTCCTGCCTCAGCCTCCCCAGTAGCTGAGATTACAGATGGGCACCACCACACCCGGCTAGTTTTTGTATTTTTAGTAGAGACAAGGTTTCCCATGTTGGCCAGGCTGGTCTCGAAATCCTGACCTCAGGCAATCTGCCTGCCTTGGCCCCCCAAAGTGCTGGGATTACAGGCGTGAGCCACGGTACCCGGCTGGATTAAATTCATTTTTGTTTATGAAGTGCTTAGAATGGTGCTGGGCATATAGGAGGTGTTATGGCAGTATTAGGCTATCATTTTTATTTTCCGTAGGCCTGAAACATTTTGTAGTTAAAGAAACCCGGCCGGGCGCGGTGGCTCACGCCTGAAATCCCAGCGCTTTGGGAGGCCAAGGCGGGAGGATCACGAGGTCAGGAGATCGAGACCACCTTAGCCAACATGGTGAAATCCCGTCTCTACTAAAAATACAAAGATTAGCTGGGCGTGGTGGTGCATGCCTGTAATCCCAACTACTTGGGAGGCTGAGGCAGGAGAATCGTTTGAACCCGGGAGGCCGAGGTTGCAGCGAGCCGAGATCGCGCCATTGCATTCCAGCCTGGCAACAGAGCGAGACTTCGTTTCAAACAAACTGTCCTGACTCTGTCTTCCACAGGCCTGATTCTGCACACCCACCACACCCCTTACCACCTGAGCCTGACATCTCACTCTGACCTTCTTGAACACAAAAGCCCTGCCTGCTACCTTGGGGACACAGGGGCTTTCCAGGCTGCTGAGCATCTGCAAGAGCCAGCTTCCCCAGCCTCAGCCGCCTGTGAGATTTATGCTCTGCACTTCCTGTCACGGGTGTGGAGATTTACACTGGGTGAGTTGGGACACCAATTAAAGGGCCGAAGTAAATGAACCCTGTCTTAAAGAGCTTACCCAGGAAACAGACAGCCAGCTCAGCAGTAAACAATGACGATGCCTGGGGGGAATTACCGCACCAGCTGTCACCCCCATAAGAAAAAACAGGGTGGTTGGAGGAGCGTGAAGATGAGAGTTCAGAAAGTGGGTGAGAAACTAAGAGGAACGGCCAGGGCCCCTGCCACCCAGCAAAGTGCACCAGAGAGTGCTCATGCCCACTGCCCCAGCACGGCTCCTGCCCTGCAGAGGCTGGAGAGCAAAATACTGCATTTCCCAGGTACCATACAGCTGAGTCTGGGAGGAGAGTTCTGTCCTGACTTACGTTTTCTGATCCTCAGCCCACCTCCCCAGTGTGCCCAGGGCTCACCACACCCCACTAGCTTGGCTCCTTCCTGCTTCTCATTAGAGAGAGCTGTAATGCCTAAGTGAGGTGAGGCTACTGCTCTGCTACCTGGGCAGCCTCGTGGGTGGTGAGGGGCTGCTGGTGGCTTTCTCATCCTTAGACTGACAGCCTCCTGACCCCACCTTCCTGATGGGGCCGAGGCTGCAGCTCCCTGGCCAGGCCAGTTCTGCAGGGCTATTCTGGGATTGTTCCTGGAGGCCCTCCAAGAGTCTGTACCTGCAAACTTCCCACTGCGGGTAAGCACCTGACCCCTGGGCTAAACTCCTTCTAATTGAGAGCTGAGTGTTAGGGACTGAATGTTTGTGTTCCTTTAGAATTCATATGCTGAAGCCCTAACCCCCAATGTGACAGTATTTATTTGGGGGTGGGGCCTTTGGGAGGTGATTACGCTGAGATGAGGTCATGGGAGTAGAGTCCCCATGATGATATCAGTGTCCTCATAAGAAGAAAAAGAGGCATCAAACTTCCCTCTCTCTGCCATGTGAGGACACAGCGAGAAGGCAGCCGTCTGTGAACCAGGAAAAAGGCACTCGCCAGGAACCCAATCCACCAGCAACCTGACCTTGATCTTGGACTTTCAGCCTCCAGAACTGAGAAATATATTCCCATAGTTTAAGCCCCCACAAGTCTCCAGTAGATTATTATAGGACTCCCAGCAGACTAATACACTGGGTGATTTTGTTTTCTACAGCATCCCCTGCCATTGCCCTGGGCAGCCCTCCCATCTCCTCTCCTTGCCCCAGCCCCTGCACCCTCATTGCTGTTCCCTGCACTTGCCCGCTTTGCACATGCTGTTCCCCTGGTGGGCTGCCCTGCCTTCCATCTCCCAGCTGGACTCCTACTCAGCCTCCAAGGCACCTGAACTGTCACCTCCCCTGGAGCCATTCCTGACATCTGTAACCCTAATGCAAACACACAGAGGGAGTTAGCGGCTTCCTCCTGGCCCCTGCTCTAAGTTCAACATTCACCACAGCAGGTGCCTGGAAGGACTCCCATGCTGGAGATCTGCAGTGGACAGGGCAGCAAGCGTGGAGGTCACTAGCCAGCCCAGCCAAACCAGCTGGGTGACCTTGGGCAATTCCCCGACCTCTCCCTCTGAAAAGGGAGGCAAGACTGGTAACACCTGCCAACAGCCCGGAAGAGTCCCCGGCACATGTGCAGTGCTGCATGGGAGGTGGCGCTCACTCTCAGTGAGAGGGACTGACAACCAATCAACAAAGAGACGTCCGGAAAAAGCTCTGCCCAGCCCTGAGAGCCAGGAAGAGGACAGTCTCTCTAGGGTGGTCAGGGAGGGCTTCCCAGGGAGGGCACTGCGTGCTGGCCCCCAGGCACCTCTGAGCACCTGCCATGGTGGATGCGGCAGGAGCCTCGCACAGACAGTGGGCCAGGTGGTCCTGCAGCAGAGTGTGGGCTGCAGGGCCAGGGAGCTGCCTGCTGGCCTGCAGCTTTGGGTACGGGGGCGAGCAGGCCCACCTGCCCCTATGCCCCTCCCCTGACCTGGCCACACAGGCCTGACCACAGGGCCCAGGTGACACACGGAGGAGGAAGCCTGAATGACTCTGGAGGCTCCCACGAGTGGAAGCCACCACTGAGGTTCACATCGTCACCGAGGCCAGGCCAGGGAGAGCCTGGTGAGACATGAGACAATGCTGTCACATGAATCAGTTCTGAATGTGCCAAATTTCATTCTGCTGTGATTAAAAAGCGGCTGGCGCATCATAAACTCACTGTGAGCATCAGTCACCGGGTCGCAAGCAGACGCGCCTAGAGCTGCTCTGGGAGCTGCTGCTCTTTCCAGGCTCCTGCTGCATGCCTGGTGTGGCAGGTGTGGGCTGCCACTAGCTGCCTTACAGTGAGGAGACAGAAGCCCAGAGAGGGCAAGTAATCAGCTGAGGTCACACAGCTTGGGGGAAGCAGAGAGAGGGATGTGAATCTTGGTCGGCTGCCCCTTTGCCTTGGTCTGGGGGAGGCAAAAAAAAGTGCTAGTCAGGAAGGGCTGATTGATGCTGAAGCTGGGGACCAGGGTGGGTTCAATATGGAAGAGGCAGCAGGTAAACACATAGGCCCTGAGGCCAATCTGCTCACCCCTTACTGCTATGTGATATTGGCCAGCTCCTTGACCTCTCTGGGCCTCAGCCTGTGCATCTGTGAAGTGGGGATGACGCTTGCCCACCCAGGGTGCTGTGTGAAGATGAGGGAAGTTGCAGCAGTGCAGCACCTAGAGGAGAGCTTGGCACACAGCAAGAAGCCTGCACCTGCCGCCCCTCAGGACTGTTTCCTGGGGTGGGCACTGCCCTGGGCATAGGGAGGTGGGGCGGAGAGAAGACGAGGCCTCCACCCTCTGGGAGGGGAGGAGAAGTGCACGCGGCGGTGGGAATGTGAGGCAGTGGTGATGGTGTGAGGGGCCAAGAGCCTCCTACACTGTCGAGAACGGTCACCAGGGCAGCCCCCAGCGTGGGCAGCATGGCAGGGGCTACTCAAATGACAGGAGTGTGCCCGCACTCTGGCCAGGCCATCCCGTCTTGGTGGCTACAACACGGAACTGTTCACACGTGTGCCTAGCTGTTGGTGAAAGCGAAACAGTGGAAGCACCCCGATGGCCATCCATGGGGGACTGGCTAAAATGTGCTACAGTGCCTTTGCTAAGTTGCAGGTCACCAAATGACTCATGTCAAAACGTGCTGGGAGCACAGAGCCAACTGCAGAAGTCTCCACATACGATGAGACTCTGTTCACGAGAAAAGAAAGCTTACATGGGATACAGTAGGCTTAGCGTGTGCACACACTGTTGATGCAAATGCACAGAAGATTCTGGAAGGAAATGCTCCAGACATGACAGCAGACACCTGTGCTGAGGGGCCAGGCTGGGCCAGAAGTGACTTCAGCCTCATTTTGGCTTGAATGAGTCTTAAGGAGAACCCACGCATGTGCTGCTGATTACACCTGCAGGATGCGGGTGGGGATACAGAATTGGTGGTGTTTTTCTCGGGTGTGGCTCTCTAGGACAGTGTCCCTGTTCTCAGGGGATATATGCCCAAGAACTACAGGTGGGGTGTCATGGCACTCATGGCCTGCAGGTGGGCAAAAGGGGGACACAGGTGAATGTTCCCACAGGGAGAGAAGGACTGGCCACAGAAGATGTTAACAGGTGGGGGACCCAGGAAAAGTCTGTATAGGTATTTATTGTGTTGTTATTTCAAATTTTCCCTGGGTCTGACATTTTTTAAAATAAAAAATATAGGCCAGGTGCAGTGGCTCATGCCTGTAATCCCAACAATTTGGGAGGCAGAGGCAGGTGGATCACCTGAGGCCAGGAGTTCAATATCGGCCTGGGCAACATGGTGAAACCCTGTCTCTACTAAAAATACAAAAAATTAGCCTGGCATGGTGGTGGGTGCCCGTAATCCCAGCTACTCAGGAGGCTGAGGCAGGAGAATCACTTGAACACAGAAAGTGGAGGTCGCAGTGGACCAAGATCACGTCACTGCACTCCAGCCTGGGTGACAGAGTGAGACATCGTCTCAAAAAAAAAAAAAAAAAAAAAAAAAGAATTACAAATATGTGACCTTGGAAGGACGATGGGTGACGGGTGCCAAAGAGAAGAGCCAAGCACTGTGAAGATTTGGAGAGGAGGTGGCATTTCAGCCAGTGCGGGAGCCGGTAGGGCCCATGCACGGTTCAGGAGAGGCTGAGCAGCCTGCATGGGTGAGTGAGGCAGGACAAGCAGGAAGCCCCATGCTGGGCAGTGTGGGGAGGCCCTGGAGGTGCCGGGCAGGGGGGCTGTGGGGGCTGGAAGCTCAGGTGCAGCCTTGAATGTAGAGCCATGGAATGTGGATTTCCTTCTAGCGGCCACAGGGAGCCACAGATGGGTTGTGAGCTGAGGAGCGCCATGGCTGAGTGAGCAATGTAACGCCCAGGGAGTCTGGCTCTTCCCTACATGGTCCTGGCCTGATTTAATGCATCCCTTTCCCCCATCCGGAGCTCATTTCCCCCGCTTCCCTCCCCCGTTCCTCTAGCCAAGTCCTCTTCCCTCTTACTCCGGGGCGTCCTGCCTGGCCAGGTGCTCTGAGGATCTCAGTTTCAGGATGAGGGCCTGGCCAGAAGTGGTACTGAGTTGCTGTGTCCCTCTGGGGTCTGGGCCCCCATGATGTCTCTTGACAGGTGTTCCTGTCCCCATTCCCTCAGCCTGGCCCTCTTAGCAAAGTTCTGGTGCTGCTGGTCTGCATGAGCCCCCTGATTTAGCCTTGCACTTTACCATGGTGGCCATGGATGAGTCTTCCCACCTCTCGCCCTATTTCCTCACTAGTAGAGAAGGAACAAGAATATGTTGTCTCACTGCAGAGTCACTCGAGAGGGGCACACACTGGCACCTGGGCTCAGGCTGTCAGAACGTTCTGGCCCCTGTCACTTGTCTCTGGCCCTGGCAGGCCCAAGGCTGGGCGCCTGAAGTGGGCACTCACCAGACCCTCTCCGGGCGCTGAATGCACGCTAGCCCATTTCACAGGCGAGCTAGGCACTGTTACTGAGGGCAGATGCCTACTCCATATCTACCCTTGAACAGAAAAGCACTCTCTCCTTTGGCCCTGAGCCCCCAGTGGACCCCTCCCACTGCATGGCTACCTGCCTGGACCTGCTCCCCACCTTCCCATTCTCCAGCAACCAAAAGGTTAGCATCGGAAGCATCAGGGAGCCCCCAGAATGCTATGAAAGTTTAACCAATTCCCTGCAATTACGCCCCCTCAGTTTTTCCTTCAGCCAAATCAGCAGGAAAGAAGGGTCCCTTAGGATCCCTCAGGCAATGAAGAAGGGTCCCATAGGACTTTAACCTTGTTGCTACTTTATCCCTGGAGGGTGAGCCAGGCAGAGGCGGGTGGAAGTCCTCCCAGCTCCCTGAGGGCAGTCACTCCAGTGCTGACTAAGTGCCTGTGTGCCAGGCCAGGTGCTGGCTGCGGGAAACTCAGGGCCCAGGGGCAGCCGATGGGGCCGTGCAGGTGGGAGCTATGTGTGGGGGCCAGATGGTGTTTCTGGCTTTGCCATCCTGATGTTCTCTGTCACAACTACTCTGACTCTGCCCATTTTCTCTAGAAAGCAGCCACAGACAATATATAAATGAATGGGTGTGGCTGTGTTTTAATAAAACCCTACTTACCAAAACAGACAGACTAGAATAGAGAGCCCAGAAATAAACCCTCGCATATACAGTCAAATGATTTTCAGCAGGGTGCCAAGAACATACAATGGGGAAAGGACAGTCTCTTCACCAAATGGTGCTGTGATAACTGCACATCCACATGCAAAAGAATGAAGCTGGATCCTTCCATGACACTATACACAAAAGCTGACTCCCGGCCGGGTGCAGTGCCTCACGCCTGTAATCTCAGCACTTCGGGAGGCCAAGGTGGGTGGATCGTTTGAGATCAGGAGTTCAAGACCAGCCTGGCCAACATGGTGAAACCGTCTCTACTAAAAATACAAAAATTAGCCAGGTGGTAGTGGCGACAGAGTGACGTCCTGTCTCAAAAAAACAAAAACAAAAACAAATAAACAAAAAAACTGGGCCAAAAAAACAATGGGCCAAAGACCTAAGTGTAAGAGCTAGGACAATAAAACCCACAGAAGAAAACACAGTGGTAAATCCTCATGACATCGGATTTGGCAATGATTTCTTAGATGGCACCACAGGCATAGGCAACAAATGAAAAAATGGATAAATTGGGCTTCATCAAAACTAAAAACTTTTGTGATTTAAAGAACACTATGAAGAAAAGTGGAAAGACAATTCCAAGAATGGGAGATATTTGCAAATCACATATCTGATAAGGATCTAGTATCCAGAGGATATAAAGAAGTGTCACAACTCAACAACCAAAAGATAAGCAACTCGATTAAATCATGAATAGACCTTTCTACAAAAAAGATACACAAATGGCCCATAAGCACATGAGATGATGTTCAACATCACCAGTCATCAGAGAAAGCAAATCAAAACCACAATGAGATACCACCTAACAGGTCATTAGAAAAAAAAAAAAAAAAACGGCGAGATGCAGTGGCTCACGACTGTAATCCCCGCACTTTGGGAGGCGGAGGTGGGCGGATCACGAGGTCAGGAGATCGAGATCATCCTGGCCAACATGGTGAAACCCCGTCTCTACTAAAAATACGAAAAATTAACCGGGCGTGGTGGCGTGCTACCAGGGAGCCTGAGGCAGGGGAATCGCATGAAACCAGGAGGCAGAGGTTGCAGTGAGCTGAGATCACGCCACTGCACTCCAGCCTGGTGACAGAGCAAGACTCCATCTCAAAAAAAAAAAAAAAAAAAAAAGCCACAGCTGGGTGCAGTGGCTGATGCCTATAATCCCAGCACTCTGAGAGGCCAAGGCAGGTGGATCACAAGGACAGGAGTTCGAGACCAGCCTGGCCAATATGGTGAAACCCCATCTCTACTAAAAATACAAAAATTAGCTGGGCGTGGTAGAGTGCACCTGTAATCCCAGGTACTCAGGAGGCTGAGGCAGGAGAATCACTTGAACCCGGGAGACAGAGGTTGCAGTGAGCCAAGATCACACCACTGCACTCCAGCCTAGCTGACAGAGTGAGACGCTGTCTCAAAAACTAACAAACAGCACATAAGTATCGGTGAGGTATTTGCAAATCACATATCTGATAAGGATCTAGTATCCTTATCAGAGAAACCGGGCCCCCTGTGCACTGCTGGTGGGAGTGTAAAATGCTGCAGCCACTGTGGAATACAGTAAGTATGGTGGCTGTAGGTAGTGTTTGCTATAGTTAATCATAACGTATAGTTTCAAATAGCGAGAAGGAGGCTATTGAATGTCTCCAACACAAAGAAATGACTGATGAGATGATGGCTGTGCTAACCACCCTGGTCTGATCACCAGGAATTATATATATCCAAACATCATGAGGTAATCCATGAATATGTACAGTTATTATGTGTCCATTTAAAAACTTAAATATAATTTAAAAATCAAACACAGAATTATCATCCAATTTAGCAATTCTACTTCTGGGTATAGACCCCAAAGAACTGAAAGCAGGGTCTCGAACAGATATTTGCACACACATGTTCATAACAGCATTATTTACAGTTGCCAAATGGTGAAAACAGCCAAAGTGACCATTGATGGGTGAACAGATAGACAAATTTTGTCCATATATACAACAGAGTATTTAGCCTTAAAAGGAAGGGATTTCTGACCCAGGCTACTACACGGATGACCTTGAGGACATTGTGCTAAGTGGAATCAGCCAGTCACAAAAGAACAAATACTGAATGATTTCATTTATATGGGGTCCCTGGTGCTGTCAAATTCAGAGACCTGAGGAGAATGGTGCTTGCCAAAGGCTGGGGAGGAGGGAATAGAAAGTTATTGTTTAATGGAGACAGTTTCAGCTGCAAAAAAAGAACGAGTTCTGGAGATGGATGGTGGTGTTGGCTGCAAAACATTGTGAACGTACTTAACGTCATGACACCTAAAAATGGTTAAAATGGGCTGGGGGCGGTGGCTCATGCCTGTAATCCCAGCACTTCGGGAGGCCAAGGTGGTGGGTCACCAGGTCAAGAGATCAAGATCATCCTGGACAACATGGTGAAACCCCGTCACTACTAAAAACACAAAAATTAGCTGGGTATAGTGGCACTCGCCTGTAGTCCCAGCTACTCGGGAAGCTGAGGCAGAGGAGAATTGCTTGAACCTGGGAGGCAAAGGTTGCAGTGAGTCGAGATCGTGCCACTGCACTCCAGCCTGGCAACAGAGCAAGACTCTGTCTCAAAAAAAAAAAAAAAATGGTGAAAATGGCAAATTTTATGTTAGATATGTTTTGCAACAATTTAAAAAACAAAGCAATAAGAGAATAAGGAGGCCGCCTTGGTCTCCCAAAGTGCTGGAATAATATTTAAGAATATTATTATTCTTAAATAATAAGAATTTAAAAAGCATATGCCCGTGTGAACACACTGTTAGGAAATTGTCTCTCCAACTCTGTCATTAAAAGGGCCTCAAGGATCTGAGGAGCCCAAAGCTGAAGCTTCTTCAGTTGTAAATCTGCTTCTGCCAACAACAATTTAAAAACTGAATTTGTTTAAAGAAAGTTTGATGATGAAGGAATGAGCAAGGGGAGCTGGCTGGAGGAAATGAATGCTGGATGGTGCTGAGCTGAGATGACCTGATACCGTCTGCATGCTGCAGCCATGCTTTGCAGTTTAATGGAGCAGTATCAATAAGCTACACAGTAAGGTTAGGTGGGTCCAACAACATCCTGGCTTCTTCCTGTGATCACTGATGCTGTTCAGGAAATAAAACTTGAAATCTTTCATGCACTCACAAAAAGCAGACGGTGGGCTGGATGTGGCCTGGGGGCCGTGGTTTCTGGACCCCCAGTGTCGTCTAAGGCAGCCTGGCTGCATGTGGGAGCTTCAGGAGGAGCAGGTATGCATGTAACGATTGTGATGGATGACACCGAAGCCAAGGATAGGCGGCAGGAGAGTGTGGATCTGGAAGCCCAGATAAGATGGAGCTTGTGTTACATGGCACTGTCTCTATTTTCTCCAGGGCAGAATGGCATTTCTGACAGCCCTCTCGGTGAGAATGGAAGGCCGTCCACACTCTGCCTCACTCAGCCCTGGGCAATCTCTGCAGTTCTCTGTAGCTCTACTTCGAAGGTGGCCAACGCCTGAGTTGGGCCACAGGGACCCAGAGAGAGCTCTCTGCTCACCTGGGCAGGCTTAGAAAGCGGTTTTTGGCCTCCAAGACATGTTCCTTAGAAGGCACTCACCTGGCACAGGGACACCTGGGGAGCTGAATGCACATGGCTTGCTGCCAACGGCTCCCTCCCGGGGAGGAGGCTGCACAGAGCCAGAACGCAGTCTGCAGCAGCAATGACCTTCGGACCCCCAGGGACAGGACAAAGACTCTGTCCCTCTCACATCCTCACCCTCCTTACTTCTCTGGCTCCTCAGCACCACTCAGTAAGGTGGTGATTGTCATTGCCCCCAGTTTACAAAGGAGGAACTGAGGCTTGGTAGGAGGGGGCACACTCGGTCCAGGACTTCAAAGCCTGAGCTCTTCACCCCTGCTCTCTCCCAGAAGGGAGACACGGGCCAAGTAGGGCAAGGATGGAGGAAAGGTCCCATTCCTGCTCTGCTGCCCGCAAGCTGTGTGCCCTCAGTCAGGAAAGTAACCTCTCTGGGCTCCGTGTACTCCTCCCTAAGGCCTGCACGTGGTACACACTCGATTAGTGTTAATTCTTCCTCTTCCCCGAGGAGGAGCTGCTCACATTCTAGAGGGAGGATCTAAATATTTAATTAAGGAAACTTACAATGCAATCTGAGATGGGACTGAATAGAGCAATGAGCAAAGTGATCTGGTGCACCAAGGGAGGAGGGCCGAGCAACGACGGGCTGGCCAGGTAGAGAGGCAGGACGCCAGGCCTGCTTGGCTCCCACCTGCACACCGGTACCCTCAGAGGCACAGCCTAGGCATCCTTCACCATGACAGAGAGGGGCAGGTGACAGAGGGCCAAACCGGTCACCTGTGCCAGGCTTCCTGGCAGAACTTAGTCATGAATTAAGTCCTAGCACTCCTCTCTCAGAGAACTCAGCCTGCTGCATTAGGGATTAAATATGGCCTCGGGGAATCCCAGATTCAATGACGTTTACATATTTAAACAGGAGGCAGTTCCATTTAAATGTCACCTCCTGACTATTGCCCCAGCAGCACCCTGCAACCCCTTGACCACAAGTCTTCAGCAGCTCCCTATCCTGGAGGAGGCCAGCATGGTCGGCATCGTCCTCGGCCCTGACTATCACAGTCGCTGCCCTATGCTGTACCTGCCCACACGCTCCACGAAGCTGCCTGCTTTTGTGAGCAGGACTTTGCTGGGGCACAGCCATGCCTGCACCTCTGCCTGAGTCATCGTCAGAGCTGAGTAGTTACGACAGGACCCCATGGCCCACAAAGCCTAAATAGTTACCGTCTGGCCCTTTACAGAAAAAGTTTGTCAGGCCCTGTGTTACATCTGTCTCACCTCCTCCTCCCAGCTACCTGAAGAAGCCAATGTCATTCTCATTTCCCAAGTGAGGAACCCATGGCTGGGAGGGGTGAGGCCAGTCCCACCAGGGCAGGGCTGGGCACAGAACAGCGGCTCGATGGTTATCTGCTGAGTGAGCGGATAAATGAATGAATGATGTGACCAAATGCCCCTGTGCTCGGCTTGGAGTTTGAGCATCACAGGGACCATCCCTGTGGCCTGTGGGGAAGAAGGTGCTCTCTGCCCCTGGAGTGGTGGCCCTGAGTAGTCATGCACCCATAATTGGTGTGTTCTGAGAAGGCATCTGCCAATGCCTCGGGCAGCCAGGACACAGCCAGGGCCAAGGCCAGCGCTGGGGGGACAGAGTGGCAGCCTGACCACTGACTGTGAGGTGCAAAAGAGAGCAGAGAGAATGGGGCAGGTCAGTTCCAGGACCACAGCAAGGAGGCGCTCCATGGTCACTGGAGCAATAGGGCGGCCCCCAGGATGGGGCAGTGGGCTGGGGTCTGAGCACTGAGGGGACAGACTAGGCCGCCTTGGGAGCCAGGGGCACACCAGAGCACAGTCCTACGGAACTGCCCCCTGGGCTTGGGTACGGCCACGGCAGTGGGAGGCTGAATGGGGACCTTCATCCAGATTAAAAGTCAACTCAATGCTGGATCTGAAATAGTTCAGGTCGGCCAGGCGCAGGCAGGAGCTGACAGCACTGGCCCTGGCTCAGCCTGCCTGTAGGGAGCTCACCTTCCAGTGAAGGAGGCAATAATAAGCCAAACCCATCAGACACCATGCACCCTGTGAAGAGCAATGCCCACCCCGAAGGGGCCGGGGCCGAGTGTAAACCTGGAAACCAGCTGGGCAGGGAAAGCCTCCCTGAGATGAAAACACCCGTATAAAGACCTGCAAAAGGTAACGGAGCCACGTGAGTGTTCAGGGAAGAATGTGCCAGATGGGCGGAGAGCACAGCCCCTGCAAAGGCCCGGGACAGGGAGCGAGTCCAGGAAGAGTTGAGAAGTGGCAGGGCAGGTGGCCAGGGCCCTGAGTGCCCCTTGAGGACTTTGTCTTTGACTGAGTGAGGAGGGAGCCACAGGAAGGTGCTGAGCACAAGAGGGGCATGGACGCCGTTGGGTTTTATTAGGTCCCTCTGGCTGTTCAGGGAGGGAGAGGGAGGGAGGAAGTGAGGGGTGTGGGATGAAGAAGGCAGGGAGGGAGGGAGGAGGGAAGGGGAATGAGGAGCTTGCTAAACTCCACCCCAGGAGACACACGGAGTGAGGTAGGGGCAGTGTGTGGCTCACATGCCACCAAGTCCTGCAGACCTTGCCTGATGTCCTCAAAACTCAAAACGAGCTGGGCACAGGCCCCGGGAAGGGACACACCCCACCTGGTCTCTGTTATTGGCTTCACTTTGCTGCCAAGGACCCTGAACCTCAGAGAGTGATGAAGCTTGCCAGGGTCACACAGTGTGATTACTGGATATGCCAGGATTCAAATCCACACCTCCCCATCACACACCCAGGATTCCAGACCCTCGAGGGGGAGGCAGCGTCCCTGTACCCTGCCACTGCAGGGGCTACTTCCACATCAATCTAATGGAGGAGGAGCCTTGGTCACGCTCCCAGGACACAGGCTGGTGACCCGGCCCTGCCCCCAGGAGTGTCTTTCTGTGCCCTCCCTGCATGAGGTGTGCTGAGTGCCACAGGCCCAGGGCAGAGCTGGAATTTATGGCTCTCTCTATTTTAATGAAGACTGTTCAAAGCCCTGAAAATTAATTTCCCCGAGGAAGACAATTACATGTCAAATAATACACCCGCTGAGCAAATGATTAAGATAAAATCCAGCCAAGAAGGCTTTGCACCGGTTGGTTTTGAGATACTTGGCTCAACACGGAAGGCCTTCGAAGGTTATTACCAGGCAGTAATGAACACAGGTGTCCAGTCCAGGGGAGGGAATTCATTTCTAATATTTGTGCCCCTTCACAATTTATTTCAAACCTATAAATGATGTCTGTGGGAAAGCCTGTCTCTGACATCTTCTAATAAAAAGACATTAACAGCCCCACTGAAGGCTGGTGCTGGCGGAGTCAGGTCTTTCCGGTTCCCATGGGGACGGTGGCCTGTGGCTACAGGGGAGGCTGGCCTGGGCCAGTGGGCATACGACTGGGAGGTCTTACATGTGGATGTGGAGGGCCTCCTTTGGTCTCCAAGTCCAAATGTGGCCTTGTGACTTCGCCATTTTGGAAAATTTGGCCAGCATTGCCCCTGAAAATGATTGGCTGAAACTTTAGGTACCCAAGTGCCACCAGCCAGCCTTTGTCAGGTACAAGGCCAAGCGTCCTCTGCAGACCCCTGAGTTTGCACCCCTTGATTGAGCCTTCTTATGGAAAGTGAGGCCCAGAGAGGTGAAGCAGGTTGCTCAGGAACACACTGCAAGGTGGGAAAGAAAGGATGGAAGCCTGGCTGTGCTCCTGCCCAACCCAGAGCCCTGCGCTGACCTGCAGCCTCCTGTCACTGCTCAGCTGAGCCTGGCGAGACTGATTACAGACTCTAGGTTATGACAGGATTTAGCATATGTGGATCAGGGGTCTGCAAACCATGGCTCTCGAGCCAAATCTAGCCTGCGGCTTGCTTTTGTAAATAAAGTTTTATTGGAACGCAGCCACACCTGTTCATTTCTGCATTGGGTATGACAGCTTTGAGAACAACAGCGGCCAAGGGACGCTGCCAACTCAACCTGACTTTCTGCTGTCATAACCGGCAGGCATGGTGTGGGCCTGCACCCTGAGCTAGCAACTGCTTCGTTCCACAGAAAAGACTTCCATCAGGGTATATGGGTTCGTCTGCAACTGGCTGTGAGTGCAGACAGCTTCCAGGGGCTGGGGGAATGGCAGTGACTGCAGAGCATCAGGACCCAAGTCACCTTCACCTGCACCTTGGCTGCTTTAGGAAATGGTAACGGCTGGGGGGACCCAGCTTCCTAGGGCTCACGAGGGCCCCCACCGAGCTCACCAACATTGCTTATGCCTTCAAAGTAGAGAATTCGAGGACTCTAGAATGTTAACCATGGGAAGTCACTCTCTACTCCCCAGCCTCAGTTTCTTCATCTCTAAGGAAGGTCACATCCAGTGATTGCTGAGGCTCTGCTCTGCAAGGCGGTCCATGGATCTCTATGAGTGACTGTAGAGCTTGGAGCCCTTCCTTTGATAACATAAAACAGAGACCGAGAGTAGCTGTTCATCCGTGATGTGGGGATGTTAATGGCACTGCCCCCTTCCACACACACTGGATTGCAATGTGCAAATTGAAGAGACATCCATGCTGTGGTGGCTAGGCAAGGCTGCCACATGTTAAGAGCTCAAGAAAGGGCACTGGCGGGACTGTCATTATTCGTGGTGTACTTGGCTCGGGGGCCCCGCCCATCAGACCCAAGACCAGCGATGCTCTTGGGCAAACGTCCCATGGGAGCTCCTGGATCCCCCCAGACTGTCCTGGCTCAGTCATGGGCCATGCCCTCCTCCCAGTGGCTGCCTTCAGCCCCACACAGCACCTGCAAGCAGTCATTCAGCATTATCGTGAGGGCAGGTCCCCGATCCATATCCACCCGCCCTCACCACCTCCGTGCCACCATCCTGGCCTGGCCACCGTCATGTTTGGCCAGGGCATCAGGGAGGCCTCCTAAGGGATCTCCATCCTCCTTCTCCAGTTCATACAGTAGCCGGAGGGACCTTTTAACGCAAAATTCAGACAGCACCACCCTTCTGCCTGCAGCAGTGCGCAGCTCCCCACTGCCCCTGGGTAACTCTACAGCATGGTTTCTGCCGCCCCCTCACCCTTGCCTACTGAATCCTTATAACATCATCTGTCTTCCACATCCTTAAACATGCCAAGCAAACCCCCAGCTAGGGGCCTTTGCTCCTGCTAGTCCCTTTGCCTGGAATGTGCCTTCTCAGCTCTTTCTGTGGCTGTCTATGTACCCTCAGGTGTCCTTTTAATCATCACCTTCACAGAGAAACCTTCCCTGACCTCCCACCCCCACCTCCACCAGGTGAGGCCCTCCAGCTGCTCTCTGTCATTGCTCCCAGGTCACTTTCTCTGCCTTGTTGCTTAAATCACAGGCATCTAATGAGTAGGCATTCCCTCCTTCACGGTCTGTCCCGGAGCAGGCGGTGGTGGCAGGACGGGGCTTGGGCAGTGCTGGAGGTGCGGGAACCAGCCCGCCAGAGCTGGCAGTGCAGTGTGGCGCTTGAGAACAAGGACTCTGGAGCCGCACAGCCCAGGGTGAATCCCGTACAAATCTCTTAGAAGCTGTGTCCTTGTCCCTGGACAGCCCTCTGGGTCTTAGTTTCATTTCCCCATCTGTACAATGAGATAACAGCATCATCCACCATACTGGGATTCCGCTTGTGGGGGATAAGGGCCCTACTCATGCTGGCACTTGTTACAGAAGGAATGTAGACTCCAGACACCTCTGCCACCCTATGCCCTGGCCAGGAAAAACAACGGGACAAGGAGGAGCCGAAGCCAGCTGAGGGCCATGGGCTGCCCGGTGTTCCCCTCCCAGTGCGGTCCTGCTAAAAGGGACCTGGCCACCTGGGAATGGTGATGATAATTTTCTCACTGGGACTACCAGAGGAAAAAGATGCCTCCTGCACTGCATGAGTCTTAATTAAAAATGAGATTTGGTGTTCTCAATATTAAAGGGAAACTTTCATTTGTGTCCTGAAGCTGGTTTTGTTGTTGTTGTTGTTGTTTTTAACAGCTTTATCAAGGTAAAATTGACACACAATACTCTGGACATATTAAAAGTGTACAATCTAATAAGCTTTAGCATATATTTGCACATGTGAAACACACTCATGATGGAACATATCCATTGCCCTCAAACATTCTCTCATGCCTCTTTGTAATCCTTCCCTCTTGCCTCTAGAAGGATTAGTTTGCATTTCTAGACTTGTTTATAAACGGGATCATATGGTGTGCATTTGTAATCTGGCTTCTTTCACTTGGTTATGATTACTTTTGATCCATCAAAGTTGCTGCGCATATCAAAGTTCATTTCTTTCTATTGCCAAGTAGCATTCTACTGTACGGATGTCCTACCCCTCGTTTATCCTTTAGCCCATTGAGGGGTATCTGGTTACTTTCACCTGTTGGCTATCTTGAATTACACTGCTAAGTATGTTTGTGTGCAAGTTTTCTGTGTAGACATATGCTTTCATCTGTCTCAGGTAAACATCTAGGAGTGCAATGGCTCAATCATATAGTAGGTGTGTATTTAACCTTTTAAGAAACTGTTAAACTGTTTTCCAAGGTGTTTATACCATTTCACATTCCCACCAGCAGATGATGAAAGTTTCCATTTCTCCACATTTTCACAAGAACTTTATGGTCAGCCATTTTCATTTTAGCCATCCTAATCAGCATGTAGTAGTATGCCATTTTGGTTTTAATTTGCACTTCTTTAATATGCAATGATGCTGAGTATCATCCCATTAACAGTATTTTGCAGGGCAAAAGTTTTCAATTTTTATGAAGTCTAACATTTTGCTTTTATAGATCATGCTCTCGGTATTAAGTTTAAGACCTTTTTGCCTAGCCCTAGGTCCTAAAGATTTTCTATTTTTTTCCTAAAAGTTTTACAGTTTTAAGTCTATGATCCATTTTGAGTTAAATTTTATATAAGGTATGAGGTTCACTTTTTTGGCCTATGGATATCTAAATTGCTTCAGAATCATTGTTTGAAAGGTTATTTTTCCTCCATTAAATTGCTTTTGCATCTTTGTTAAAAGTCACTTTGGCTTATACGTGTAAGTCTATTTCAGAGTTCTCGGCTGGGGGCGGTGGCTCACGCCTGTAATCCCAGCATTTTGGGAGGCCAAGGCAGGTGGATCACCTGAGGTCTGGAGTTCGAGACCAGCCTGGCCAACATGGTGAAACCCCGCCTCTACTAAAAATAAAAAAAATTAGCCAGGTGTGGTGGCAGGCGCCTGTAATCCCAGCTACTTGGGAGGCTGAGGCAGGAGAATCGCTTGAACCCTGGGGGCAGAGGTTGCAGTGAGCCGAGATGGCACCATTGCACTCCAGCCTAAGCAACAAGAGCAAAACTCTGTCTCAACAACAACAACAACAACAACAACAAAAACCAGAGTTCTCTATTCCATTGATTCATGTATCTGTCCCTCTGCCAATATCATACTGTCTTGATTATTGTAGCTATATATTAAGTCTTAACATCAGGTAGAGTGAGTCCTCCTACTTTATTTTTCTTTTTTTAAAATTGTTTTAAGCTATTCTAGGTCGTTTGCCTTTCTGGATACATCTTGTAATAAGCTTATGTATGTCTAGAGAGACAAAAATCAAAGACAAAACTCCTTGCTTGGATTCTGATAGGAACTGCATTAAGCCTAAAGATCAATTCGGGGAGAAATGACATCTTTACCATATTGAGTTTTCCGATCCACGAACATGGTATGTCTTTCCATTTAGTTATATCATCTTTTCTTTCTTTCATCTGCATGTTTACATATACAAATCCCATATGTTTTCAGTATACAGATTCTGTACATGTTTTGTTAGATTTATGCAGAAGAATCTAATTTTCTTTGAAACAATTATAAATGGTATGTGTTTTAAATTTTGATTTCTAAATTTTTGCTGTTCTTATACAGAAATGCGTTGATTCTGTGTGTGTGTGTGCTGATCACAAATCCTGCTATTTTGCTAAACTCATTCATTTTTTTCTGGTAATCATTATTTATAGATTCCTTGGGATTTTCATTGTAGATAATTGTGTTATTGAAAATAGGGACAGTTTTATTTCTTCCTTTCCAATCTGTATGACTTTTGTTGCCTTTCTTGACTTACCGCTCTGTCTAGAAGTTCCAATGATATGTTGAATCACAGTAGGGAGAGACATTCTTGCCTTGTTCCCAGTCTTTGGGAGAAAGTGTTCAGTCTGTCATCTTTAATATACTAATGATGCTATCAGTAGGTTTTTTGTAGATGTCCTTTATAAAGTTGAGGAAGTTCCCCTTCATTCCAATTTTTTTTCCTGAGAGTTTTCTTAATCATGCATGGGCATTAAATTTTCCTCTGTCATAGATATAATGAATCATATGATGTCTCCTTTAGCCTGCTGAGACAGTGGGTTACATTAATTTTAAATACTGAACTAGCCTTGCATGTCTGGAATAAATCCCACTTAGTTGCAGTGTAATTTTTTTATACATTGATGGATTAGATATGCAAATATTTTGCTTAGAAATGTTACATCTAGCCGGGCGCAGTGGCTCACGCCTGTAATCCCAGCGCTTTGGGAGGCCGAGGCGGGCGGATCACGAGGTCAGGAGATCGAGACCATCCTGGCTAACATGGTGAAACCTCATCTCTACTAAAAATACCAACAACAACAACAAAAAAGAGCCGGGCGTGGTGGCGGGCACCTGTAATCCCAGCTACTCAAGAGGCTGAGGCAGGAGAATCGCTTGAACCTGGGAGGTGGAGGTTGCAGTGAGCCGAGATTGCACCACTGCCCTCCAGCCTGGGCGACAGAGCAAGACTCTGTCTCAAAAAAAAAAAAAAAAAAAGAAATGTTACATCTAGGTTAATGAGGAATTCAAGTCTGCAGTTTTATTTTCTTGTTCTAGCTTTGTCCAATTTTGGTATTCGGATAAAGCAGACATCATAGAATGAGTTGGGAAATATTCTCTCCTTTTCAATTTTCTGGAAGAGTTTGTGTAGAATTGGTATTATTTATTCTTTAAATGTTTGATGGAGTTCACCAGTAAAACCACTGAAGCCTGGAGTTTTCATTGTAAAAATTTTAACTACAATTTCAATTTGTTTGATATAAAGCTATTTAGGCTATCTATTTACTATTGAGTGAGATTTGTTAGTTTGTGTCTTTCAAGAAGTTTGTATATTTCCTCTAAGTTTTTGTTGTTGCTGTTTATTGGCATAAAGTTGTTCATAATACTCCATTATTATGCTTCAGTTACCTGCAGAATCTGTAGCAGTGTCACTGTTCTCATTCCTGGTATTGGTAATTTGTGTCTTTTCTAGTTTTCTTCTGGATCGGTCTGACCACAGAGTTATTACTTTCACTGGTCTTCTCAAAGAATCAGGTTTGGTTTCATTGATCGTCGGTATGGTTTTTCTGTTTTTCATTTCATTAATTTCCACACTGATATTTTTCTTCATCCTTTGGGTTTAATTTGTTCTTAAAAACAAAACAAAACAATTTTTAAGGTGAAATCTAGGTTCATTGATCTGAGATCTTTTTTCTTTTCTAATATTAGCATTTAGTGCTCTGTTTTCTCCTATGTACTGCTTTAGTAACATCTTATGAATTCTTTTTTTTTTTTTTTTGAGACAGAGTCTTGTTCTGTTGCCCAGGCTGGAGTGCAGTGACGCCATCTCAGCTCTTTGCAAGCTCCGCCTCCCGGATTCATGCCATTCTCCTGCCTCAGCCTCCCGAGTAGCTGGGACTACAGGTGCCCAACACCACGCCCGGCTAGTTTTTTTGTTTTTAGTAGAGACAGGGTTTCACCGTGTTAGCCTGGATGGACTCGATCTCCTGACCTCGTGATCCACCTGCCTTGGCCTCCCAAAGTGCTGGGATTACAGGCGTGAGCCACCGTGCCCGGCCACACCTTATGAATTTTTATTTACTGTTTTTTTAATTATCATTCACTTCAGAAGACTTTCTTTTGATTTCTTCTTGGACCAAAGGGTTATTTAGAAATGTATTGTTTGGCTGGGTGCAGTGGCTCACGCCTATAATCACAGCACTTTGGGAGGCCGAGGCGGGAGGATTATGAGGTCAGGAGTTCGAGAACAGCCTGGCCATCATGGTGAAACCCCGCCTCTACTAAAAATACAAAAATTAGCCAGGTGTGGTGGCGCACGCCTGTACTCCCAGCTACTCGGAAGGCTAAGATAGGAGAATCGCTTGAGCCCAGGAGGCAGAAGTTGCAGTGAACCAAGATTGTGCCACTGCACTGCAGCCTGGGCGACAGAACGAGACTCTGTCAAAAAAGAAAGAAAGAAAGAAATGTATTGTTTATTTTCCAAATATTTCTCTTTTAATTCCATTGTGGTCAGTGCACATACTTTGTGTGACTTGAATCCTTTTAAATATATTGAGATTTATCATATAGAATTTGGCATATCTTGGTAAACTTTCCAGGTGCACTGGAGAAGAATGTATGTTGCTCTTGTTAGGTAGAGTGTTAATCAGGTTAAGTTGGATAACAGTGTTGCTAAAGTCTTCTATATCCTATCCATACATCAAGGCTACTTGTCCTGTCATGTACTGAAAGAGGGGCACTGGCTGGGTGCAGTGGCTCACGCCTGTAATCCCAACACTTTGGGAGGCTGAGGCAGGTGGATCACTTGAGCCCAGGAGTTTGAAATCAGCCTGGGGAACATGGTGAAACCCTATCTCTATAAAAAATAATAATACTAATAATAATACAAAAATTAGGCAGGCATGGTGGCACATGCCTGTAGTCCCAGCTATGCTGGAGGCTGAGGTGGGAGGATTGCTTGAGACTGAGAATTGCTTCCAGCTTAGATGACAGAATGAGACCATGTGTCAAAAAATAAAAAGAAAAATAAGCAATAAAGGAAGGAAGGAGGGAAAGAAGGAAAGAAAGAGAGAGAAAGAAAAGAAGGAGGGAAGGAAGGAAGGAAGGAAGGAACGGAAGGGAAGGAAGGAAGGAAGGAAGGAAAGGAAGGAAGGAAGGAAGGAGGGAAGGTGAAATCTCAAACCATAATTTTGTATTTGTCTATTTCTCTTTGCTGTCCTGTCAATTTTGCCTTCATGTATTTTGAGTGTGTTCTAACTTTAGGACTGCAATTTTTATTTTTATAAATTGACCCCTTGATTATGGAGTGACCTTCTTTATTCCTAGTAACATTCTAAATATTCCAAATATTTCTGAAACCTACTTTGATATTAATATAGCCATTCCAATTTTCTTTTCATTAGTGTTAGCATGGCATATTTTCCCATTTTTTTAAACCTACTTGTACTTTATATTTAAAAAGTGGTTCTTACTTAAAAAAAAAAATCTAACCTAAAGGTCACTGCCTTTTAATAGGGGTAGACAATTTGTATTTAATGTGGTTATTGAAATGTTTAGGTTTAAATCTATGTCTTTTTTTTTTTTTTTTTTTTTTTTTTGATACTGAGCCTCACTTTGTCGCCCAGACTGGAGTGCAGTGGCACGATCTCAGCTCACCGCAACCTGTAGCTCCTAGGTTCAAGTGATTCTTGTGCCTCAGCCTCCCAAGTAGCTGGGATCACAGGTGTGTGTCACCACATGTGGCTAACTTTTGTATTTTTAGTAGAGACATGGTTCCATCATGTTGGCCAGGCTGGTCTTGAACTCCTGACCTCAGGTGATCCACCTGCATCAGCCCCCCAAAGTGCAAGGATTATAGGTGTGCACTGCAGCCAGCCAAGGTTTAAATCTATTTCTATTCTTTCTGTCCCATTGGTTTTTTTGTTCCATTTTTGCTCTTTTTCTGCCTTCTTTTAGATTGTTTAAATATCTATAATGGTCCCATTGTAGTTTTAATCTCTATAATTTTGATTTGGGTATGGAATATAGTTATAATTGCTATATTAGTGGGCTTTTGCGCTAATTCTAACATCAGTGTCTGAGTCAGTTTTGATTAATCAATTTTTCTCTTTATGTGGGTAATATTTTCTTGCTTCTTTTCATTTCTGAAAACTGTTCACTGGATGCCAGACACTGTACGTTCTACCTTGCTAGATATTTTTGTATTCCTCTAAATCTTTTTGAGCTTTGTCATGAGATGCAGTGAAATTGCATGGAAACTATCTGATCCTTAGGGGCTTGTTTTTAAGCTTGTTAGGTGGGTCCCAAGCAGTGCTCAGTTTAGAGCTAATTGTTTCCACTGCTAGGGCAAGACTTTGAGAATGCTTTAACCAACATTTTATGAATCGTGAGGTTTTCCATTCTGGCTGGTGACAATAAGCACTTTTCCCTCTACTTTTGAGGGCCAGGCACTGAGTTCTCTCTGATTTTTTTTGGATAGTCAGCCCAAAAGATCCCCAGCCTCTGGCAGTTTTCTCACGCTCACGAGCTGGGCAGTACTCGGCTGAATACTCAGAGGCAGTGTGCAGAGTCCCCGAGGTCTGTGCAGTGTATCCTCTCCCAGGCTTGTTTCAAGGCAACTCCAGCTGCCTTAGTGTTCCCAGACTTTGAGCAGCAGCTCCTCAACTCAGAGTTCTCTGGGCCTTGCCTGGCTTCCTCCTCTCTGAGCTGTGACCTGAACACTCCCCTAAGGCAGATGCTGGGCAAATTGTCCAGATCACCTTGTTCATTTCCTACCTCTCAGGGATTCATTGTCTGATGTCCAGGGTCTTGAAAACTTGTTCCATGCATCTTGTCCACGTGGATGTTTCAGGTACCCCATTCTGTTTGAAGTCTGATTTTGAATACTGAATGGATTTTGTTTCACCAGGAAACTTTAGGAAACACAGGGCATCCTGAGCTCGATCCCATGTTACAAGCGGAGACTTCCTTTGCCCTTGTATCTCCCCCACCACAACCCCCGAATGCACAGATCACCTCTCTGCTGAGTACAAGAAGAAGGGAGGGGGTTGAAGCTGTGTTTAAAGATAAGAAAATGAGACATGTTTCTCTTGTGATTGTTTCATATTAAAATTTGACATCAACATCGACATGGCCTGAATGAACCTGAAGCACAGAGGTAACACCAGATGTCTAACCAGTTGGCCCCAGAGGGGCAGAAGCAGTGGAGAAAAGGCTAGAGGGGCCATTCCCATCACTGCCCCTCACTCTGTCCAGGCTGTCTCGATTCTTGGATTCAGACTGTGTCCCAGAAGACAGAAGTGGAAGCAGGAGGACCCTAACTCGTGTTGGTGTAGAATGTCTCCAGCAGTGATGAGCTCCCCATTCTTGGAAGGGTGCAAGCAGGTGCTGGATGATCTCTTAGTTCTCTTAGCAGGGATATTACAGAAGTGGCTGGACCAGATCACACTCTCTGCCCTTTTTAAATGGCACAGATTCCATCACCATGCTCTGGGAATAAGAATCCAGCCTGGATAATTCATAAACCCTTGCTGCTTGCTGGGGGTGAGTTTCCATGGAAATGTCAGTGAGGCAGACCAGAAACTGAACAAACCTGCAGCATCTCCCTGCATTGGTCCTGAGGTCCAGGGCAGCAGGCGCCCTTGCCAGGCCCGGCTCTGCCCTGACCTTGCTGAAGGGGCACTGCTGCACACAGTCAGTTATGTAATTGGCCGCCTTTGAAGAGCGGTTGCACCGAGTCACACGGGGGTTAGCAAACTAGTTCAAGGTAATTTATGACTCTGGGATGCTCGGGTTTCTAAATACAACAGACAACTATAAACTGCAAATGCTTTAAACTCTCTCCCCAAGGGGATGCTGCTTGGCCCAGCCCGACGGGCAGCACTGATGGCCCAGCTGGCAGGGAGGGTTGGGGCATGGAGCACGCTTAGCCTGCTGGCTTAGCTCCGAGACCTCCATAGGACAAGGTGCTATCTTCCCCACCACCGGGCCTGCACACAGTGGGGTTGGTAGGCATTTGCTGCGGGAAGGCACCTAGCCTTCACCACCGTGGGCCCATGATGACTCTCAATCTGAGGAGGCCAGCCTTTCTTACAGCAACCTCCAACAAATGTTTTGGGTATGATTAGAAGGCTGTGTTTTCAAATACGAACATGGGTCAGTGGAAAGAAAAAAGGTATCAAGACCACACCTCCATTTGCTGAGGGAGTTCATCTCCCTCCAGGGCACCAAATAGCATTAGAGAGACGTGGGATGGAGGGTGTGGATAGCACGGGCTCTAGGGTCCTGGCCAGTTGCCCCTCATCAGGGCTGGAGCTGGGGGCCAGATATGCAGGGGCTGCAGGGCGAGGCATCCCACAGGCCATGTTCTCAGCCACCTTTGACCTCCAGGAGAAGTGAATAACTCCTCCTACCCTAAGAGTCTCCGCTCACTGTTGATCCCATACAGTGGGAGCCAGAGAGGACTGTGAAAGGAGCATGGGGTGGTAAGGACAAGGGCCAGTCTTGGGTCCTCTGTGGCACTCAGCCAGCTCACCAGGAGCCTGGGCGTCCTGGAGCAGCCCATCATTGTCTCTGCCCAATAACTGCCAGCAACACCGTTGGCAATGACATGCTTTAGCCACTTTCAGAAGCTGATGTCTTGGCATCCGCAGCGCGAGCCCAGATCTATGGCCTTTGGCGTAACTGCTTTCTAGCCTCATGCGGGTGATGATGTTTGTCAACAATACCTTGACTTGGGTGGCCCTAGAGGTGTGTTGCATGAAAAGCAGGAGTTTCCAGGAAGCAGGGTCTACCCAGGAGCCCTGTAGTCTGAAAACGTCTGAGGGCCCCAGCCCAGCAGCAGGGCGTTCTCAGGGCTGCTACAGCTTGCAAGAGAGAAAATTCTTTAACTGGGAGCTGAGACCTCCCTGAAGCAGTCAAGAGTCCCCACAGCTGGCCCAGTCCAGCCTCAGAACCTGGGAGGGTGTCCTCTGGGGGTCAGAGAGACTGAGGCAGGCCCGGGCCTGCCATGAATCCAGGGCTCGGGACAGAGCTGTCCTACACTCTGCAAGGGGGATCACCCCATGAGGACTGGGGAATCTGACCATTCCCCAGGAGGCAGAGCTCGGGCCTGGTCAGGGTCAGAAGGAACTGCGTCGTGTTGTGGTAAGCACCGTGCATGCAGGGGTCTGCTGAGGGAGGCTGAGCAGATGACTTCCCCACTCTGAGCCTCGGTTTCCTCATCTGCAGGATGGGCATGTGAATGCGGGCTGCCTTATAGGCCTGAGCAGACTCCTTGGGGTGCTCAAACCTGTGCCTGGGGCCTCATAAGCGCAGTTCAAGGAGGTTGTCCTTGTCACAGCCATTACTGTCACAGGGTAAGGGACTGAGCCACAGTCATGGTCTGAAGGGATTGTCCTGGGACCTCAGGCCACACTGGCCCTATGGGTGGGGCTCAGGAGTGGAGCCTGGGAGCTAGACGGGGCTGGACTAGGCAAGATGCCAGAAGGCTGGAGCCAGTGCCTGCTACTGCTACACGGGCCAGGGAGGGGCGGCCACCTCTCTTGTGGGCAAAGGCCTGGGGTCAGGGGTGAGGCCAGGGCCCAGGAGGTCACATGGGCTGGGCTGCCATCAAAGGCCCCAGCTCTGGTGCCCCTGGGACAGGGATGGACCTTTTCTGGTGAAGACAGGGCTCTCCTGGTTCCAGGCTTGAGGGAGTCGGGACACAGCCCCAGAGCTCTCCAGTGGGCTCCCAGGCAAGGAGCCGGAGTGGGTGGAGAGAAGGGGGTCTCTTCGACACAGACGCCTCATTGTGCACAGGACACTGGAGGGGACGAGCCAGGGAATGAGAGCAGCTGCAGCACATGCTCCTCAGGCCTTTAGGAGGAACGGGTTACAGGGCCTCTGGGTCGGCCAGCAGAGCCACTGGAGGGGGATGGGAAGGCTGTCGAGGGCCCGATTCCTCTGCTGCCAGCCCCAGGAGCCAGGTCTCCACTCATCCTCCTGTGCGCAGACCCCGTGCCTAGCATCGTGGACATGAGAGGAGACGCGCAGGCCCTGCCCCAGGACTCCCAGTTAGACCCTCGTGCGGGACTCTGCTGCGTGGGACAGTGAGGCCACCCTGCTGGGCGGTGCAGACCCAGTCCTCCTCCAAGCTTGCATGTCCTGGCCATGGGACGCCCCTCGGGGCCGCCTGCGGGACACGCACTCCAGTGAGTGCCATGGAAAAAGCAGGGGAGGGAGAAGACACAGAATAGAAGCTTGGCTGAGGGCGCTTTCAAGCCAACAACATGAGGGCCTTGGGACTGAGGATTTCACAAAGGCTTCTCCGGCTGAGAGTGATGCAAGGACAACTGCGTGTCCACGTGGGAAATGAAGGTCACCCGACTCACACCACACCCCAGCCGGCTCAGACACTGAGGACCCACAAGTGAATGGGAAACCTTAAAACCTCTAGAAGAAAACACAGGGAACTATCTTTCCAAATTGGGGCTGGGAATGATCCCTTAAACGAGAAACAAAAAGCTTGCCAGGCATTAAACAACTGGTAGATCTGACTACAGTGAAACGAGCATTCCTATTTACCAGACACGAGGAAGAATGTGAAAGACAAACCACACCCAGCAAGGAGACACCCGGAATAAGCGAGACCTACAAAGGAGGCGGATCCAGGATACAGACAGAGCTCGCATGTGTCCACAGAAAAGGAGAAGCAGATTACAAAGGCTAATCGGGCATTTCCGAGAGGAGGAAACAGGGACAGCAAATGACCTAGGCAAGGATGTGCCACCTCCCGAGGCAGCAGAGAAATGCCAAGCAGGATCTTAAAGAGATGTGGGTGATCCCACCAGACGGACAAAAACGAGACATCTCACAGGACCCAGGGTTTGACTGCATGTAGATCGGGTGGAATACGGAAGTACTGGCAATGAGAGTGTAAGCTGGAAGGACCACTTTAAAAATCATTCTGGGGCCAGGTGCAGTGGCTCATGTCTGTAATCCCAGCACTCTGGGAGGCCAAAGTAGGAGGAACACTTGGCGCCAGGAGTTCAAGACCAGCCTGGGCAACATAGTGAGACCCCTGTCTCTAAATAAAATGAAAAATCAGCTGGACATAGTGGCACATGCCTGTGGTCCCTGTATTCGGGAGACTGAGGCAGGAGGATCGCTTTAGCCCAGGAGTTTGAGGCTGCAGTGAGCCATGATCCTGCCGCTGCACTCCAGCCTGGGCAACAGAGTGAGACCCTATCTCAAAAGAAAATCATTTTGTCATTTTCTTGTTAGGTTGACCATTCACATACCTGTAATCCGGCAGGTCCACTCTTAGCCAACACACAAAGCAGATACGAGAAAATCTCACAGCAGCATTGTTAATAATAGAAAATAAATGGAATGACCCAAACACGCCCTGACAGGAGAATGCAAAAATAAACTGTAGAATATTGACACAATTTATTTTCACATCAGCGAAAATAAACTATGGCTGCACACAATAGCATGGATAAAGCTTAGAAACAATACAATGTTAGGTGGAAAATGCCAATCTTAGAAGACTGCGTATGGTACACCATTACCATAAAACTCATCAACAAATGAAACACTATATGATCTCAACATCTGCAGTAACCTGTGAGTAACAGAATGACAAACACAAGATTCCAGGTTATGGTGATCTCTGGGGTAGAAGAAGTCGCAAACACACGGGTGCAAATCATTGGGAATGTTCCCCTCTGGAGTTAAATGGTAGGCCCACAGATAATCATTATTTTATTATCCTTTGAAATGCACAAAGAAGGGGCACAGTGGCCTGTGCCTGTGGTCCCAGCTACTCAGGAGGCTGAGGTGGGAGGCTCGCTTGAGCGCAGGAGTTGAAGCCTGCAGTCAGCTATGATCATACCTGTGAACAGCCACTGAGCTCCAGCCTGGCAACATGGTGAGACCCATCTCTAAAAATAATAATAATAATAAAATGCACACATATAATATGCAGAACACATTAAATATCTGAAGATATCTGCAAAGAAAAAAAGAGGAGGATCACGGTATCTGACCACTAGACAGACCCAGTATGTGTGAATTCTGTCACTCGCAGCTGTTCTAACAATGTGTCACAGTTGGAAGCCAGAGGGCTGTGCAGTGGCCAGAGACACAGGCAGAGACCTGAACCCAGATGAAGGCACTCCTCCCTCTGAGCCTGTTTCTCCATATGCAAAATGAGAGGGGATCATACTGGGGATAACAAATGGCTGGCACTCCTCCCACAAGTCTTGTCTTCCTCACGCCCCGGCTGATGGGCACAGCACTCTCTCTCACAAGTACACAGGCAGCTTTGGAGTCCTCGGCTTGCCACTGGAGGCTCCAAGCTGATCGACGAGACAAGGCACTCTAAATGAACCTACTTACCGAGTGGAGAGTCCCTCCACTTCGGACCTGGGGGACTGGAAGCCTGGCAAGCAGGCCCTAGGTGTCTCGGTGCCTTCTGAGAAGAGCGGCTGGCCTTGGAACCCCACCTGGGCCAGAGACCCTGATGCCCCATGTGGAGCCTCAGCTTCTGCAACACCCACCCCTGCAGCCTCCAGTCACCTGAAGCCGGCCCAGCTCCTTGCTGCCCACCCACTGTCTGTCCAGGCTGTCCTGCTCCCACCAGGTGGGTGAGTAGGCTCCTGGTAGTCCCATGCTGCCAGGCTCCCAGCAGCTTCGCTGTACTTGGAAATAGCTTGACTAACACAGAGGCCAGGGAGGGGCCCATGATCACCCTGTAGTTCAGGGGCACCACAGGAAATGGCCCTATTGTGCCACCATGACCTTGTGCAGCTGGTCACCCCCAGGAAGGCCCCATTTCTGCTGGGCAGGCAGAACTGACTGTATTCCTTCCACTCCCTTTGCAGTCAGGCCTCCTTTCCTGCCTTTGCTGTGTGCCCCCTCTGCTTGTGAGCTTCCCCTCCTGGTCCCAGCTGGGAAGAACCTTCCTTGTTGCCCCTGCCCCAGCTACCTTCCTCTCTGGTAGGAAGCAACTGCCCCCTCCAGATGTTCATGGCACAGAGCTCAGCTTTCTGATGGAGACTGGTCTGCTGGGCTGGGGCCAGGCTCTGAGGCTCTGCCCCCACAGTTCCGGGAGCCCTCAGTGTCTGCCTCACAACCAGCATGGGAATGATAGTAGCATCAGGAGTGACAGCAAGGGTCCCATGGAATAAATGGCTTTCCCAAGCACCCTCAGCTGATTCCATTTGCCCCAGCCAGGGAAGTAGGCAGAGGACAGCACTTCGCTGGCCATTTTAACAACGAGAAACTCAAGGGCCTCGTGGGCTAAGTGATTCTCCAGCATCACTGCCTCCTTCCCATGGCAGAGTCTCCTGGGCCTGCCTCCCTGGCTTGCCTGTGGCCCAGCCTATTTTGACACTTGCATTGCTTTATTGATTATTTTGTAACAAAAAGTTCCCCTTTGGAGTCCGTAATTTCCTCTCTATAAGAGACAGAAAAAGACTCATTGTAGGGCACAGCCTGGTGAATCCAAAGGGCTAGGAAGATCCGGCATGTTCCATCAGGTCCTTGAAACCACACTCCTGGGTGGACACACTTCCCTCCCTAAGGCAGAAGACCCCTGAGGGGCCACAGTCCCTAATCACTAAACAGTAGTACCTGCAGGTCTCATCCTGCTACTGCCAATGATTTTGATAACAAGGTCATATTGAGAGACATTACATCCAGTGACAGGGTGTTTGCGGTGATTCATCTGTCTTCCCTTTTATTCGTTTTATGAAAATTTTAAATGACAGCCGGGGCTCTGTTCTCAGAAGTCTTGGTTACTAGAAAGAACTGTGAGTTTCTTAGAAAATAAGCACAGAACCTTAAGGCAAGTCTCAAATGAGCAGAGTGGAAACAAGGGCGTCTCCTGACGCTTCTCCTGGAAACAAAGCCCCAGCATCTGCCTACAATGCACCTGGGGCCATGTGGGCCAGATTAGAGTGTGCCATGAACACCCGCGGTATGGCAGGGCCTGGAGAACCCTGCCATTATCCTCACCATGCACAAATTCCCAGAGGCAAACACCACAGGCCACTTTGCACTTGCAAACACATAAAAACAAGATTGCTCAGATTCTCAGGAATAAAGGTGTTGGAGGCTCACTCTGCTCCCAGCTGCTCCTGAGCTCCAACTCTTTCAAGCCTGTCTTCTGGCTCTACAACCACCCACTCCAACCCACCTCACCCCAGCAAGCTCCCCACCTGGAAGATTCCAATTCCTCCTTCCAACCCGCTCAGACACTCCCTCCTCCAGGCAGTCTTCCTTGCCTTCCCTCTGCCTGGCATCCCTTATCCTCATGACCTGCTCAACACACAGTGGGTTCAGATTCTGCTGCTTGCATGTCTCAGTCCCCTACCAAGGGACAAGTTTGTGAGAACAGGGCTCATGGCAGATTCAGGCTGTCACCTCCTCCTTTTTGCAGGGCACCTGACACATAGTGGCAATGGAGCAGGGATTCAAAGAAGCCTGAGCTACATACCTGGTGTCTGTCTTCATGGAAATCATAGTTTAGTGAAAGACAAATGATGACAAAGAAAGTGAATTTGAGGCTCCCTGAACATAGGCCAGACCATCCTTTCCTGAGAACTTCACAGGTAAGCTGGGATCTCACTGGTGAGGAGTGTGAACTGGGCAAGAGGGTGTAAGGAACTTCTCAACAAGAGGGATTCCCATGGAGAAGTGATCAACGTGGGAGAGAGCAGCTTGTGTTGCTACCAAAGGCCAGGGGGTGCCCAGACAGAGATGGGGCAATAAGCAAGAGCTGAGAGACCACGCACGCCCCAGCACAGGGAGCAATGCTGAGTGACAGATGAGCCCCATGTTGCAGGGCTGACCTCAGGGGTGCAGGGCTGGCCTGGGGCTGCTGTCTCCCCTGCTTCATGCCACCGTGGCTCTGTTCCACATCCCACCCTCCCCTGGGTCTGGACTTAGGCTGACAGAGCAGGCTCTACTGGACCTCTGCCTTTGTCACAGCAGTAGGAAAGGAAGAGTGTCCTGCCAGCGCTGGTATCACAGTGTGTGCCTGTGCCCCTCTCACTTGTCACCAGCCAACCCTCTGCCTTGCCTGAAGGCAACAAGGGGCAGGGCTGCTGGACCCTCTGACAGGGAGGGCACCACGACGAAGGGCACTGAGGGCATGCAGTAAGCCCGCTCACTCCATGGTCAAGCATTTGATATTTATTTCCTACGAGCACGGAAAATCCGCTGACTTTGTTTTCCATGCCTTACCAATCACTCTGATCCTAGTGAGGAGAACAACAGATTGAAACTGGGCAGGAGTGAGTGGACTTGGGGAGAAAAATGAGGAAGCCAATTTGGTTTTCCATGAAAAAATGAAGGACACAACTTTAAGACTAGGATCAGAGCAATGGAAATGGAAAAGCATGGATGGATTTAAAGACAAGAGGCAGCCTCGATGTGCACAGGGTAGCAGATGAGAGATGTGCGGCCCAGGATGGCAAGAGGAATGCAGCAGCCGCGTGCCAGCAGCTTGCCAGCCATGGGGCCATCTCCCGGGCAGTCCAGAGTGCCCAATCTGTGTCTGTTCTTGTGTTCCCTGGGTTATCCTAATAAACCTCCCTTCTTGCTTAAAATAGAAAGCAAAAAAGCATGAGCTAAGTAAGGAAGAGAGAAGACGGATTAATGAGTCAGAGAGCTGATGAGTGGACTGACAAATGACTGGCAGGTGACCAGGGGAATTCATTCATGTCCCCAAATGCTCAAGTGAGGAGAAACTGGACTCACCCAAAAGAAAAAGAAAGCCTCCTCACTGGGTATCCCTCAGAGGGACCCCTCCCCTCCTCGACCTACATATCAGGGGTCTGTGTTCTTCCTGGGAAATGCTGCCAATTTCAGGTGCGACAGAGAAAGAGGTTAGAGAAAGACGGAGAGGAAAGGGGAAGGACAGGGAGGTAGATGATGGATGGGCTCCATGGAACCGTCACTTCATCTTCTCCTCCTCTCCCTGTGGCTTGTTGTTCAGAGGCCCAAACTTGACTGTCAGAGCTGGGAGAGCCAGGATGCACAAACACCCCAAAGGAGATTTTCGGCAGCAGCAGCACATCAGGCAACCGCACAGGAACTTATAGCCTGGGGTTCATGTAGCCATAGAAGGGCCCAGATCCTCCCCTGTCTGAGTGACCTTGTCAGCCACGAAGAGGAAAGGTTTGAGATGCACAGTTGTGTGATCCTGGATTCAGCTCAGGTAATCCCCTCCATGGATGCCTTGTGGTTCTGTCCGTGGTGCTGAAGCGCAGCTCTATGGCTGAAGAAACACATTCTAAGACCACGCTACAGTATGTCAGAGCGCAGCGGGCTGCGGGAGTGCATTTACCCCAGGGCCTCACTTTGCTGATGACACAGCAGAAGCCCAGAGAGGGGAAGGGCTTCCCTGCAGGCTGCACAGGAGAGGCAGGGTGGGTGTGGAAGTAGCAGCCCCAGATGCATGCTCAGACACAGCCCCTTTCCTTTGGAAGTCACCCCAGGCCATGCCCACTGCCCAGAATAATCACCAGCTCTGAAACTCCAGACAGGTGATTTCCCCAAGGATGTTGGATCCTGCACAGGTGGAGATGGCTTCCCAGCCCCACTGATCTCTCTGACCCACCTCTGGCTGCCTTCCTCCCTGCTGCCCAGCTCCCTCACCAGCCTGCTTTCCGATCCTCCAAGGACAGAGATCTGCAAACTACAGCCTGTAGGCCACATAGGGTTTGCTGCCCACTTTTGCAGGGCCCTTGAGCTAAGAAGGGTTTTTACATTTTTAAATGGTTGAGAACGTCAACAGAACACCATTTCATCACAAGTCAAAGTTCTGTGTAACTCCAGTGTCCATTGTTACTGCAGCACATCCAGGCCCATTCATTTACTTGCAGTCAAGGGCTGTTTTTAAACAATGACAGAGCTGAGTAGTTGTGGCAAAGGCTGCATGGCCCACAAAGCTGGCCTCAAGTAATCTTCCCACCTTGGCCGCCCAAAGTGCTGGGATTACAGGTGTGAGCCACCGCGTCTGGCCAGTCCCTGCTCTTTAGAGACATAAATACTATCCCTTCACGTGTCAACTTCACTGTAAGAGTTCACCCCAAGTCTCTGTCTCTTTCCTTTTCTGGTGCCTCCGCACCCTTCTGTCCTGATTTAGAAGCCAGGAATTTAGCACAGCCAGGCTAGGAGGGAACGGCAGCACACGACACGGTGGGCGGGCAGTGATGACCCCCATAAAACCTCAGCCACCAAGGACAGCTGCAGCCAAGGGCTGAGCCTGAGCTGGTCAGAATAACTCACTCAAGGGCAGGGCGCAGTGGCTCATGCCTGTCATCCCAGCACTTTGTGAGGCCGAGGCAGGCGGATCATTTAAGGCCAAGAGTTTGAGACCAGCCTGGCCAATATGGCGAAACTCCGTGTCTACTAAAAATACAAAAATTAGCCAGGCGTGATGGGGGACGCCTGTAATCTCAGCTACTCGAGAGGCTGAGGCACGAGAATCACTTGAACACAGGAGGTTGTAGTAAGCCAAGATCAGACCACAGCACTCCAGGCTGGGTGACAGAGTGAGACTCTGTCCCTGCTAAAAAAAAGAATAACCTTGTCAATGTGGCAATCCTGCTCCGGGCTGCATAAAAGAAATGTGGGTGTGGAAGTCAAGGGTCCCGAGGGCCAGCGCAGCCCTCTAGAGTGCAGGGTTCAGAGTATCACTGTGAAGTCACAGCTCTGGGCCTCAAAGCTCCAGCACTTGGCAAGTGACAAAAAGCAAAGAGGACCTCAATTTCCTCATCTGTAGCTGGGAGTATGGTACCTCCCTCTGCAGGTTGGAAGGTAATGGCAGGAGAGCCCCGGGGCCAGCCAGTGATGAGGCCTGCCCATGCCAAGCCACTGCTGCTGTCCTTTTAATGTTGTTATTATTAATATACTTTTATAGCTTTTGGTGTACAAGCGGTTTTTGGTTATGTGGATGAATTGTATAGTGGTGAATTCTGAGACTTCAGTGCAGGGGTCACCAGGGTAGTGTACATTGTACCTGATACATATTTTTTTCCCAGCCCCCCTCCAACCCTCCCTCTTCTGAGTCTGTGAGGTCCGTTATATCACACCGTATGCCTTTATGTACTCATAGTTTAGCTCCCACTTATAAGTGAGAACATGGCAGTTTTTGTTTTCCACTCCTGAGTTACTTCACTTAGAATTATGGCCTCCAGCTTCATCCAAGTTGCTGCAAAAAGACATTATGTCATTCCTTTTTATGGCTGAGTAGTATTCCATGGTGTAGACATACCACATTCTCTTTATCCACTCATTAGTGGATGGGCACTTAGGTTGGTTCCACATCTTTGCAATTGTGAATTGTGCTGCAATAAACATGTATGTGCCGGTGTCTTATTTTTGAGACAGGGTCTCACTCTATTGCCCAGGCTGGAGTGCAGTGGTGCACTCTCAGCTCACTGCAACCTCCGCCTTCCAGGTTCAAGTGATCCTCCTGCCTCAGCCTCCCAAGTAGCTGGTACCACGGGCACATGCCACCACATCTGGCTAATTTTTGTAGTTTTAGTAGAGATGAGGTTTCACCATGTTGGCCAGGCTGGTCTCAAACTCCTGACCTCAGGTGATCTGCCCGCCTAGGCCTGCCAAAGTGCTGGGATTACAGGCGTGAGCCACCATGCCCAGCCGACAGGTGTCTTTTTGATATAGTGACTTCTTTTCCTTTGGGTAGATACCCAGTAGTGGGATTGCTGAATCCAATGGTAGATCTACTTTTAGTTCTTTAAGGAATCTCCATACTATTTTCTACACAGGTTGTACTAACTTACACCACCAGCAGTGAATAAGTATTCCCTTTTCACCATGTCCACCCCAATATCTATTGTTTGTGACTTTTTAATAATGACCTTGGGTAGGCCACTTCCTCTGTTTGCCTCAATGTCCTCATCTGTACTGGGGTGCTGATAACAGGACCCTCCTCCCTACCCAGGAGAGCACCATAGAGACACTCATCATCGCCATCCTCACAGAGGGAGGGAGGAGGGAGGCCTGGTACGGGGGCAAGGTAAAATCCGGGGGCCCTCGGTCACATCCACCCCTCTCCCCAAGCCCGGCACAGCCCGCCTCTGAGCCACCATGCGTGCTGTTCCCCATGCATACCTACACTCTGCCACGAATCAAATCATGAATCTTAAACCAGGAGTCTTGAGGGAGGGTCCAGAGGCCACGTCTAGAATTTCTGAATTCATTCTAACACTTAAGAAGTGAAAGACACCGGAAAAAAAAATTGCAGGTTTATGGGTTTTTGTTTTGTTTTGTTTTTGGTATGAAATGGGATTTGGCCTCCTGGGTGACATTCCCTCAAGCACCAGTCTCTGGAGCTGGGTCAGAGCCATCCTCTGGTTGGAGTTCCTGGTTCCAGGTCACCACAGTCCCCGGGGCTCCCTGGCCCAGGCCCTGTCCCTGCCTCTCCATGCCTGGCCCCTGCAGGCTTCTGAGTTTGTTGTCCTCACTTCAAGCCTGTGGAGTGTCACATCTGTCACCTGGGAAATGAGGACACGTCAGGCTAGCCTGCTTTGGCTCCCAAGTGGATTAAAGGGGCTGAGAATGCAGCCCTGGAGCAGGGGCTGGCGAGACCCCCTGAAGGGTAACCTCTCCCGCATCCTTTCCAGGGGAGCCAAGGCTACAGGGAAGGGAGGGGTGGCCGAGGCTCGGACCCTGGCAAGAGCTGGGAAGAACCGCTGCTGGGCAGCGTCCTCTGGAAGGCAGCGTCCCCTGTCATCCTCCAATGCTGCCCCTCACCACCAGCCCCTCGCCTCCCCTTCTTGCTTACTCTGTCTGGGCAGCCCCCACACCCGCCATGTTGGGGGTTGGATTCCAGGGTTAGCCCTGACAGCTGCAGCCTCTCACAGTGATGAGTGCAGGCCCCCCACATCCCAAAGCGCAGCTCATCCAGCACAGCAGGGCTGTGAGGTGGCTGCTGTTTGACCCATTCACAGTGGGAGCCTCAGATTCCTGAGGGCCAGGCTTGCCCAAGGCCACACAGAGCACAGAGCCTGGGTCCGCTGGATTTGAAAGCCGTCCTGAAGAGCAGACGTCGTCCCACAGCCAGGCTGCTCCCCAGGCCATTCCACTCAGGGGAGGGAAGCACAGACAGGGTGAGTGTGTCGTGGGGGCCGGGGTGGGGGGCGGACAGAGGACAGGCAGGGACAGGACCAAATTCCCCCGAAGAGCAGAGTCTTGAAGTGCGAGGGGCACTGCAAGCTGGGGAGGAGGGGGGAGGGTGTCCCCGGGGGAGGACCCAGCCTGTCAAAGGCCCGGAGGGTGATGCACCCTGGGAAATCCGGCTCCTCTATTGAGGCAGGAGCTGCAGGATGTGATGGGAGGTGAGACTGGAAGGTGTCATCCCCGTGTGCAAGCCCCAGACTCCCCCTCCTGCCTGACCCAGGCCCTGGCAGCTCCGCCTCCCCCAACCCCTGTGTTCCCCTCTGTCCGCTGCCCCAAGGCCCAGCCGCAAAGCTGGCTCCTCCGCCTTCTGCACTGCCATGTTGCCCTGCCTTGGTGCAGATACCACAGAGGGACCCCTGCCCTCTACATGATACAGGTTCTCATCACTGAGGGGTACAGTCATGACCTGTCTTCAAAGTTTATAGAAAATGAAAACTGAAAGTAAAAATCATCCAGGCTATTGATGGTCTCAGTGAGGCAAGGGTGACAAACAGTCCCTAGGCTCCCGGGAACGGTCCTGCCAGACCCTGGTTCTAGAGGGAGAATGGGAGGAGGGAGAAGAATCCGACCTGCAGTGCCCTATTACACCTCAAATTTTCTCTTAATACACAACATCTAGACCAGCCCTGAATGATGAGACACTTCAGAGACACGAGTGAAAAATGAGGAACAAATGGACTATGCACTTTTTCCCAACAGGGTCAAGAAGTTTAATATTTTAATACATATTAGAGTTCCTTTTCTCCAAAACTGCAGGCTGCATAGGCTGGAAGGCATCTAAGAAATTATACGGACAAGATCAGACACCTGGGAAGTCCTAAATCTGTCTCCTCACAGTGAGCGTTCAGGCTGAGGCTTGACCATGTCCTGATCTTTGCCTTCATTCTGCAAAGGGAATGTGGTTGGTTTTTCGAATTAAGCTTTTAAACTTGTCAGCTTAGCAGGGAACTTGTCAGTTCCAAACCCATCTTTCTAGCAATAAGCAGGTTGGACCATGCGTGAGGTGGCCTGTTCCCAAGTTATTTATTAGAATCTGCAGACACCAGCCAGGAAGGAGATAGCACACCACATTTCCAAACAAGCGCCTGCATGGGGAAGAGTCGGGGCAGCAGGAGTTCAGGAGGAGGGACAAGGGGTGCCCTGGAAGATATTGGCTCCTGATGTTTTTAGTGGGAGTCTCCACCTTCATGCATTCGATCTCCTCACAAGCACCTGGAGAGGACAGTGGGTGGGAGCTGAGTGTGGCTCTCACCCACGGGGGGAGGGCTGAAAATCACACAGTTGTGGTCCCTGGCACAGCCTGACCCCAGGCAAGTACGTGGGAAAGTGCCCTCCAAGACTGCTGTACTGCGTAAGACAGGGCTCAGCTGCTGAGACAAAGAGCCCCACCTGAGAGTGGTAAATAGAAGTTTGTGTCTCTGGCATTTCAGTGTGAAAGCAGATGGTCCAGGGCTGGCCTGGTGGGGCAGGGCCAGGGAGCTCTTCTCCCTCACGGCCCTGTCATCCCAGGGGGGCTGCCCTCATCCTCCTGGGCCAGGATGGAGCTGTAGCCTCAGAGATGAAGTCCCCAGCAGCAGGACAGGCACAGGGTCAGAAAGAAGGGTCTCTGTGAGGAAATATCTCAGATGTCGACACAAATCACTTCCCTTCCCACGCTGGAAGGACAGCTTGGTTGTCCCAGCAACCTCGTTGCAAAGGAGGCTGGGAAATTCTATGTCTCAGCAGCCACATGCCCACCTAACGTCAGGTATTGGGCTTCTCTAAGAGAGAGGTGGACGATGCTATCGGGAGCCCCTGTCACAGCCCCTTCTGCCCCCAATCACTCCCAACCCTAGTGCATGTTGTAGCAGAGTGTCAGTCAGATAGATTGCATTGTGTGTGCTGGTCCCTGAGTGATTCATCATTCAGGGACCAGCTGAAAATCATGGCCCAACAGGGGCTGTTTATTAGATTTGCTGGAAAATGGTTGGTGGATGTCTATTCCTAGCCCTGAGTCTCTCTGGCATGCAAAGGTGACAGGTCAGGGAAGTAGGGGAACAGTAGCAAAGTTCAGAATGGGAGCACGATGGGGTCGGGGAGGCCCCACACCAAAGGACAAGGGTCGAAACAGGGGCAGGCTCGGTGGCCTGAACATCTGAATTCTACCCACAAGGTCATGTTGGAGGGAGGAAGTACCATCATGTCTACATCACTAGAAAGAGTTCTCTTCAGCCGGACACAGTGGCTCATGCCTGTAATCCCAGCACTTTGGGAGGCCGAGGTGGGAGGATCACCTGAGGTCAGGAGTTCAAGACCAGCCTGACCAACATGGTGAAACCCTGTCTCTACTAAAAATAGAAAAATTAGCTGGGTATGGTGGCGGGTGCCTGTAATCCCAGCTGCTTGGGAGGCTGAGGCAGGAGAATCACTTGAACCCAGAAAGCGGAGGTTGCAGCGACCCAAGATCGAGTCACTGTACTCCAGGCTGGGCGACAGAAGCGAAACTCCATCTCAAAAAAATAAAACAACAACAACAACAACAAAAACAAAAAAAGAGAGAGTTCTCTTCTATTCCTCATAAGTCAGACTCCCCACAGACACTGCATCAGATTTGAAAGTAAAATAATATTTCCCAAATATCTAATTAGCAAGGATCAGAACAATTGCAATAGTCAGAGTGGAGAGGATGCAGGGAGGCTGCATCTTAGATGCTTCTCTTGGAAAACGTATGCGGCAATATGGATTAAGAAACTGTGAAATCTTTTTAGCCTTTGACCTAGTAATTCTACTTCTGGGAACATAATGAAGAAAATAATCAGGGAGGCTGACAAGGATTTACATGCCAAATGTTCACTGCAGCATTACTGAAATTGAAAGCAACTTTAATGATCTATCAATGGGAAAACAGTAAAGAATAAATATCATATTGCTTTAAATGAATGTTTAGAAATATTAATACACTATTTTCAAATAATAGCTGTAGAAACCATGGAGCTCTCTGAGACATGAAACTTCATGAGTCTCAAAGGGCACTTGTTTTTTCCTCTCAAGTCTCTCTTCCTCATCTGCTCTATCTCAGTAAAAAGCACTGCTGTCCTCCCAGTTCTTCAAGTCAAAAATCCAAATTTGTTCTTGGTTCCAGCTGGGCGTGGTGGCTCACGCCTATAATCCCAGCACTTTGGGAGGCTGAGACGGGCGGATCACCTGAGGTCCGGAGTTTGAGACCAGCCTGGCCAACATCGTGAAACCCTGCCTCTACTAAAAATACAAAAATTAGCCGGGTGCAGTGGCTGGCGCCTGTAATCTCAGCTACTCGGGAGGCTGAGGCAGGAGAATCGCTTGAACCTGGGAGGCAGAGGTTGCAGTGAGCCAAGATCACGCCATTGCACTCCAGCCTGGGTGATAGAGCAAGACTCCGTCTCAAAACAAAACAAAACAACAAAACAAAACAAAAACAACCAAATGAAAAAAAAAGTGTTCTTGGTTCTTTTCTTTCTCTCTCAGGAGACAGCCACTCCCTAAGCAAGTCCTGTAGGGGCACCTTCCAGTGAATACCTCTGGGCTGTCCCCTCTCCTCCCTACCCCCATCCTCCCTCCCATGCCTCCCCGCCTTTTCTTTCCCCTCCCCTATCTACCCCTTTCACTCCCTCTCCCCTCCTTCTCCCCTCTCCCCTCCCTCTCCTCTCCCCTCCAGTGTCCAGGCCAGGCTAGGGCTCCTCTCTCAGGGCCGACCCCCGTGTCCTCCTCAGGGCTCCTGGCTTCCTCTCTCAGCCCAGAGCCCCTGTGCCCAGCAGCCAGAGGAGTCTGGTCCAGCAGAAGTTGAAGCAGGCACCCCCTGCAGGACTGCTCCAGCAAATCCTCTACCCTTTAGAACAAAACTCCAAGCCCGTCCTATGGAACTGGACTTGGACTGGTGAGGGGTGTAAGAGACAGCCCCTGGCCCAGCTGGCCAGGCCTGAAGGTCCTGGAAGAGGAGAGAAGGTCTCATTAGCAGAAGTTCAGTCATCGGGGCTGAACTAGGGATAGTTCAGTTTGGAGACCCAGAGCAAAGTGCACTCATAGAGGGCTGCCCTGCCACCAAGGGGGCTGCTCCCAGCCCCAGTCCCCAGCCTACCCCTGTCCTGTGTGTTCCTGCCACTCTGGCTTTCTTCGACCTAAGATGCCTCCTGGCCAATTCCTGTGGTCACACCCAGACAATGGAGCCCTGCCAGACCCACCCCCTTCAGAAGCTGTCCCCACCCCTCCTGCAGCAGGTGGGCATGCACGGTGCTGTGCGTGTCTTTCCTTTGTAGCTATGAACAGGTGGCTCTGGACTGTAGATGGTTTCTGTCCTTGTCTCACCTTCCCAGCTGGGCAGTGAGGTCTTTACAGTGGGATCTGTGTCTGAGCCATCTCCAGGAGCCCAGTGGAGCTTGGCTGGGTGGCTGGTATTCAGGCCCCCCAGAGAGGAAACCACACGTGCAAAGAGATGGAGGTATGAGTGTGCCTGTGGCAAACTGGACGCTTCAACATGTGTAGTGGGAGGGGAAGGCTGGAGTGGGTGGAAAGGTCATCATGAGGCAGGGCATGGAGGGCCCCAAAGCCAACGGGATGAAAATCGAGGACGGATTTTAAGGACAGCAGCACTGGGTGGCCACACATTGGCCTGTTATGCATATAGAAAATCCACATGGGGGAGCCAAGGGGCCCCACAACACTCCCACCTTGTCCCCAGCCCACTTCTTGCTTCCTGGTCCTGCTCTCTTGTTGCGGGGAAGAAGAATCTTATCTGACTGGTGGAACTCTAGGACCATCCCTGGACACCATCAGTAGTGGGCAGGGTCACTGCATGTTCAAGGCTGTGCACCCCGAGCTGCCAGACACGCACGAGGGCAGGGCCTTCTGGATCTTCCTCAGGCTCCTTAGGAACCCAGGAGGAAGCTCCCTGATGGGTGCTAATGGGCATCTGCACCCACAGATTCACTGCCTGACATGGAAACACACCAGGAAGCTGGAACTTATATATATATGCAAAAACTGACACAACTGAAGGGAGTCATCCGTTATTCGTTAGACAGTTACTCATTAATAGGTGGTGCTTCAATACCCTGTTCTCCATAACAATAGAACAACCAGACCGGAGATAAGTAAGGAAGCAGAATTGAGTACTTGAGCAACTCAGGACATCAACTAGATCTAACAGGACACTCCACTCAACAGAACACAGAGTCCTCTAGTGGATGTGGACTTTCTCCAGGATTGACCACAGGGTAAGCCACAATTTAAGTCTCAAGCGATTTTAGAAAATAGCCTACAAAGTAACTTGTGGGACCACAGTGGGTTGAAGTAAGAAATCAACAATAGAGGGAAAACCTAAAAATTCACAAAGTTATATAAGTTAAACAATACCCTCTTAAAGACCAATAGGTCAAAAGAGAAATCACAAGGACAATTAGAAAGTACTTAGAGGACAAGAAAAAAACACAACATAGCAAAGCTTATGGAACACAGCGAAAGTAGTACTAAGGAGGAAATTTATAGCTTGATACATTAAAGAAAAAGGAAGATCTTAAATCAACAAAATAACTTTACAACTTAAGGAACTAGTAAGAAACAAACAAAGTAAACCCAATGCTGGCAGCAAAAGAAAATAATAAAGATTATAGCAGAGATAAACTGATAATATCAATAAATAATAACAGTAAACAAATAACAATAATAAACAAATAATAAACAAATCCAAACAAAAGTTGGTTCTCCCAGAAGATTGACAAAATTGACGATTCACCACTTAGATTGACCAAGAATAAAAAGACTCAACTAAAATCAGAAGTGAAAGTTAGAATTTTATTACTGATTTTTTAGAAATATAAGGATTATATGAGAGTCCTATAAGTAATTGTACAAGAAATCATATAACCTAGATGATTCAAATTCCTAGAAACACCAAACCTACTGAGACTGAATTACAAAGAAATAAAAAATCTGAATAGACTCATAACTAATAAGGAGACTGAATTAGTAATCAAACACCTCCTGACAATGAAAAGCCCTGGACCTGATGGCTTCAACTGATTAATTCTATCAAACATTTCCAGAAGAAATCACACCAAGCCTTCTCCAACTCTTCCAAAAACTTCAAGTAGGGAGTGCTTCCTACATCATTCTGTGAGGCCAGCATTGTCTTGTACCAGAGCTAAACAAAGACATTACAAGAAAACAACACACTAATACCTCTTATGAACATTGATGCAAAAATCCTCAGCAAATATCAGCAACAAAATTCAGTAGCCTGATAAAAGAATTCTGCAGCATGACTAAGTGGAATTTATTCCTGGAATGCAAGGATGGCTCAACATCCAAAAACTGTTCACTGTAATGCATACCAGAATTAAGAGGAAAAAAAACACATGGCCATCTAAATTGGTGCAGAAAACATACTTGACAAAATTCAACACCTTTTCATAATAAAAACACTAAACAAGGCCGTGTGGTGGCTCATGCCTGTAATCCCAGCACTTTGGGAGGCCAACGCGGGTGGATTACCTGAGGTCAGGAGTTCAAGACCAGCCTGCCCAACATGTAGAAACTCCGTCTCTACTAAAAGTACAAAAAAAAAAAAAAAAAAGCTGGGCATGGTGGTACACACCTGTAATCCCAGCTACTCAGGTGGCTGAGGCAGGAGAATTGCTTGAACCTGGGAGGCAGAGGTTGCAGTGAGCTGAGACTGCACTGCTGCACTCTAGCCTAGGCGACAGAGTGAGACTCCATCCCAAAAAAATAAAAATTAAAAATTAAATAAATAAAATAAAAACACTAAACAAAATAGGAATGGAAAGAAACTACCTCAACATAATAAAGACCATATACAAAAAATCCACAGCTAACATCATACTCAGCAGTGAAAGACTGAAAGCTTTTTAGCTAAGATCAGGAACAAGACAAGGATGTCATTTTTGTCATTTGGGCTCAACATAGTATTGGAAGTCCTAGATAGGCAATTAGGAAAGAGAAAGAAGTGCATGATGGAGGGACAGAAGCGGGAGCATTCAGGCATGTGGACAGATAAGCTTAGCACATTTAGCTCTGGCCTCCTTCCAGAGGTGCTCCCCTTGGATGTGGGAAGTGGCAAGTACAGAGACCAAAATAGCATGCTGTGCCAGGGCACATGGCAGAGCACTGAGGCACAGCACTGCATAAGACAAAGTTCCTGCTGACATTCCAGTGGGGACAGGCAGATAAGGGACAGAAGTAAACTGGCTGATGTGCAGAGATTGGCTAGGTTACTTCAGGTGGGATGATAAGAGAAGAGGAGCTGACATCTGAAGGGGGATTGGACTGAGGAGAACCCATCTTGGGTGAGACCTGGGGGAGCATGTTCTAGGCTGAGGGAACAGCACAGGCAAAGGCCCTGGGACACTAATGAGCTTGGAAGAATGGAGGTACCAGAAGGCCAGAGTGTGACGACCACAGTGATGGAGGAGAGAATGGAGAGTCAGATGTGGACAAGATCAAGAAAACTCTTGATGTTTTCATTTCCATTTGAGATAAGGACACTGAGGCTCAGGGAATTTGAGTCATTTGACCAAGGTCATTCAGCTTAGACCCTGGTTTCAAAGTCCTCACTGTCCCAAACACTGGACCTGGGTCAGATGCACACATACACATTGTGTCACCACCTTCTAAGTACCTTTAAGATTTGGTTGCAATAGAAGCAGATGTTTAGACAAGGCTTACCAAATGTATTTTGGGATTTAGTCTGATTCCCCATTAGTAGACTCCCTTGCCCCCACACTAATATCTCTGCCTCATCTTCTAAACAGTCAGCTATTAATTCTCTACACAAGTTCACAGAAAACAAATCAAAACGCAAAATACACCCAGTCAGATAGGTTTTTGCCCAGTGACTTCAATGTGGCTCCTATAAGATCTTTCTACTTCCCGTGTAAAGAAAGGACCAGTAGTGCCTCCGAAAGCAGGCTGAGGGTATCCAGAGGCCATTCAAGGGTCTCAGGGACCCACAATTCATAGGCCACACAGCAGAATGAACACAGCTGAAGAAAGCACTAGTGAACTAGAAGACCATCCTGAGGAAATTGCTCAGGATACAGCACAGAGTCAAGGAGATGGGAAAGTAAAGTCCACCACAGTCAAGAATGCCCAAGAAATCTCAATCATAAACCCAGGGAAGCAAAGGAAGGGAGGAGGACAGCCAAAAGGGCACACTCTCCAAGCAGCAGCTACCACCTCCTGCTCATGTAAACATGGGCTTGCCTCCGACCCTCCCTCAGGATTCTGAGCAGCCGCGTCTCCACAGACTGTGGCAGAGGGAGAGGAAAGGAAATGGATGTTAACTGAATGCTATGACGTGGCATGTGCTGTTCCATCTATGCCTCATTTAATTGGTCCATGGCCTTGAGGCTAAAGTCTTTGCTCCGATTTCATCATGGGGCAGAAATTAACTGTATCTCACTGGTCTTCACACCCTTAGTAGTTAGCACAAAGACACAGTAGGTGCTCAATGAAGACTGTTGAATGAGTGTGAAATCTGAGGCTTGGAGAGCTCAGGGGCTGTTGCATAGTGACACGAGGGTAAGGCAAAGAGAAAGGATTTGAATTCAAGATTATCTGCCCCCAGTGCCTGTACTCTTTTGATTCCACAGTGCTAAGAAATGTCCACTCGCCTCCAGAGGCCGCCGGCTCAGCCCTCAGGCCAGCACCTCCAAAACATGGCTGGATAGTGGCAGAGGGCCCCGGCCCAGGCCCAGCCCGTCTCTCACATTTGGAGCCTGCTCCCATTCCTTCCTGGAGAGAAAGAGTTCAGCTCTGTTTACCTGGCACAGCAAACACTCCCAGCTTTGTCTGCCACGTTCAGCAGCTTTCATACCTCCTTGTGAACAAAATAAACTGTGCGTTCCCATTTTGGGTTTGGGGAAAAAGGCCCAGTTAATTACAAAGGCTGTTTTGCCTTGGTATGGAGACAGAAAACTGGATTTGTTTGGACTAATTACGTTTACTCACACATCTTGGTTCCAGCTGAGTCAATGCTGGTAACCAGGCCCACCGTCTCCAGAATCTCCCCCACCATCCCCAAACAAAACAGTCCTCGGGCTCTCCTCATTGTCCCAGCCCTGAGCCTTGCTGTTGCCTTTGGAAAATGCCAGTCAACGTTCAGAGTCCTGACGGGGAGGCGACCTACATGGGACCACCCTCGTGCAACATGCTTCTAAGGTCAGGGCTGGGCGCGGTAATCCCAGCACTTTAGGAGTCCGAGACAGGCAGATCACTTGAGCCCAGGAGTTCAAGTTCAGCCTGGGCAACATGACAAAACCCCGTCTCTACTAAAAATACAAAAATTAGCCAAGCGTGGTGGTGTGCGCCTGTAGTCCCAGCCACTCAGGAAGCTGAGGCACGAGAATCGCTGGGACCCAGGAGGCGGAGGTTGCAGTGAGCTGAGATCACACCACTGCATTCCAGCCTGGGTGACAGAGTAGGACTCGGTCTCAAAAAAAATAAAATTCTTCTAAGTGTTAGAAGCAAAATTTCTGCACTTCAGTCAGCTCATGCTTATGAAGGGTACGTGTCTGCCACTGGACACTGGCATACTTGGAGAAATTCTGTTTCCTTGGAGAGACCATATGTTCAGGCAGCCTGTTAAGATCATGTGGGCGCTTATTTAAAATGCAGATTCAGGCTGGGCACAGTGACTCACCCTGTAATCCCAACACTTTGGGAGGTTGAGGCAAGCGGATTACTTGAGGTCAGGAGTTTGAGACCAGCCTGGCCAACATGGTGAAACCTGTTTCTACTAAAAATATAAAAATTAGCTGGGCCTGGTGGCAGGCACCTGCAATCCCAGCTTCTCGGGACGCTGAAGCAGGAGAATCGCTTGAACCTGGGAGGTGAAGGTTACAGTGAACCGAGATCACGTCACTGCACTCCAGCCTGGACGACAAGAACAAGACCCCATCTCAAAAAAATGTAGATTCCCAGACCCTGCCCAGACCTACAGAGTGAGGCATGAAAGGGATAGGGCCTGGAAATCTGTATTTTCAACAAGCACCACGGGCGACACTGACTTGCGAAGGCTTTGGTGCACAGCATCCCACCTTTGCACTCGAAATCCACGTCATCCTAGGCAAGCTGTTTTGTACTTCTCAGCCTCAATTTCCCAGAGCTGAAAAAATAAGGGCCAATAATAACTCTCTTAAAAGGGTGCGGGTGGTTGTGCAGATGAGGTGAGGCCCCCACCCACAGTGAGAACTCATTGAATGGAACTTATTCCTATGACTGAATGTAGCTGAGTTAATTTCAAGGATTTGACGGAGTGCTGTGGGAAAAAAGACAATGCTTGCATCCTGCAGAAAGCCCTGGCACTTTCAAACCAGTATCCACATTCTCTCTAGACCCTCCACCCGGTCATTCATTTTTGCAGACTCCAAACTCCACAAACCTCTTCTCTTCCTATGGTCCCTCTTCCATAAATAAATCATTAGAAGATTCACATTTGAGGGCCTCCAGAGCCTTCCTCTTAGTGGAGTCAAAAGCAGACACATCCTCCCGGGGAACAATGAGCAAAGTCCTACATTTGCAAAATGGTCAAAAAATGAGTCATTTCATTTGTGGAAAATGAATATATCTGATCTTGCAAATGTTTTGCCTCAGGGAAAAGTAGTGAGCGTGAATTCACCAACAGGCTTCTCCATGCAAAAGCACTTCCCTGCTGCTCCGGAGGCTAAGAAAAAGCAAACCAGAAAGGTGGCAACTCCGATCATTTGAGTCTAAAGAACAAGAATCTCACCAAGCAGGGACCTTGGGGCAGGGCAAGAGCGGTGGGGAGGAGGTGTCTCTCAGGGCTATCCTTAATTTTTTAAATTTATTTTTGGTAGAGACGGGGTCCGGCTATGTTGCCCAGGCTAGTCTTGGACTCCTGGCCTCAAATGATCTTCCTGCCTTGGCCTCCCAAAGTGCTGGGATTACAAGTGTGAGCCCCCAAGCCCTGCCCCTGTGTGTCCTTAATATTTAGCACAAGCCATGAGCTCTCAAGGTCAGTCATATCTTCCTTAGGCAAATAAAATCCATACACAGCTTCACTGATTTTTCAAGTGCAGAATCTCTGCCCATTAATTTTAGTGAGTGTTTGGTAAGGGGAGGGTGTTGGGGGGGCAGTCTCCACTGAGCATGGGAGTGGTCCATTTTTCCTCTTCCTTCTGGTTTCTGGCCTGAAAATATTTATGAGTCCTGAGTCCAATCAAACACACATGAACATGTGCCTGTTCTGTGCAAGGCATCCTGCCCAGGGCTCCCAGCAAGGCCAAGATGAATCCACTGCACAGACACCCCCTGGGTGCCTGTTCTGTGCCCCACGGGTGCTGGCACCATCGAGCCACAACTCAGGGGCCTCATCCCTGTCCTGGGGGCCTTCCTCTGCCTGAGAGGAAAGACAAATGCTTAAGTCATTTGGACACAAAGCAGAAGGGACTGGGATATCAAAAGTGAAGCATAAAAAGCCACAGAGACAACCAGGAGGCCACCCTGTCAGCCCCAGCTCCCCTGAAAGCTCCAGAAAGGCAGCTGCCATGGGGGCTCTGCGAAAGGAAGGGATCTTCGGGGGGTGGAGTGGAGCATTTTCTAAACAGAGGAAACATCCTGAGTCACAGACAGCAGGGGGCAGGCACGCAGGAATCATGGGCCGCATTTAGAAAGGCGAGTGGCATCATTTGGTGGGAGCTGGAGGTGCGCATGGGAAGGCTGTGGAAGCTCAGCTGCGCTGGTAGGGGTGTGGCGTCCAGGGACCACCAGGGCCACTGCCACAGGGTGTCAGCCCAGGGGGAGTGCTGGAGGAGAAGCGGGGGAGGGCCGTGGTCACACTTTAGTTTTCCAACCTCCCCTCTAGCGGGTCTGGAGAGGGTAGAAGCGCTCAGAGAGAACTGCAGTCAGGATCCCGGGTTTGGCGACGCAGACCCTGCACGGACACTGCTCTGGAAGCCCAGATCTGGTGACTCTCTGTCCAGAGGGTGGGGGCAGGGTAGATCTGAATGATCTGGGACCTCTGGTCCTGAGAAAAGGGAGGCCCAGCTCCTGGGGGAAGGGTGTGACCCATGACATAGGCCTGGCAGCCAAGTCGTCAGCTGCATGGGGAAGAAACACAATGCCTGTGCATGATGGGGACAACGGGCCAGGGCAGGTAAAGCCATGACGAGTCACATCTGAACCCAGCATCTTAGCCTCAGCAACACTGTCTACTGCGATGTCCACACGGCAGGGCATTTTGGGGCTGGATTCTTCAGCCCTGGAAGAACTAAACACAGCCTTCCCTGCTGGAACTTCCATCCGTGCTCTCCCTTGCCCGGCTTCTCCTGTCTGTGCACCCTGCTGGGAGCTGTGTGGCTCGGAGCTGGAACATATGCTCGGCTCTGTGTGCCAGTCCCCCTGCAACGCAGAGGCCATTCCTCATTCTCCCCAGGCAGCCAGTCATGCTCACTCCTGGGGTCCCTGCACATGCTGTTCCCCCACCGAAATGTCGTTCCCATCCTCCTCCCCCAGGGCTGGGTTCCACAGCGCCTGCCTGGCAAATGCTTTCCTGACGATCCGCCGGAGTGAGCGCCAGGCCGGGTGGGGCTGGAGCAGACCAGATCCCCACCACGAGGGTCTATTCACTCTACATGTTCACTAGCCCCCGCTCAGGTCACCAGTGAGAGCAGGCTGCTCTCAGGGCGTCCCCGTAAGGGACCCGCTGCCCACCATGAACTTTCACAGAATGAGGGTTTCAGGTAAGCAGCTGCCTTCTTGGAAGACAGAGGGAGAAGGGCACCTTGGGGGGATTGGGGGAAGCTTAGATCCCAAAGGGGCCCAGAGAGGCAGGCCAGGGAGGGCCTGAGAGGCTGCGAGGCCATCTCCTTCCTGAGCCTGCAGCCCCTCCGAGTCCATGTGGGAATCCCCTTCCACCTCAGGGCCAGCCCCAGGGATTGGCAACCCACCCTCCCCCTAACCTGTTGTTTTGAATTAATTGTTTGAACAAGTATTACATTGACAGGGTTCAGAACCCTCAGGAATATTCCTAGGTCTGCCCTGAGGAAGCGTACAGGCACTGGAGGCCCTGCCCCTTGCCCTCCCTCTGATGGGACCATTTTAAGAGACAACTGTTTCCTTCCTGCTTCTTTTTGCTGACAAATTAAATAAGAATATACGTACTTACACCTGCCCTTTTTTACCCAAAGTAGTGTGAGATGTGTACTCTCGCACCCTGCTTTGCTCACTTAATGGTACATTCCAGAGCTTTCTCTACCGTGCACCAGGGCAGTCTCCCCTCCTCCTCCTCAGGGCCACGCTGTGTTCCAGGGTGGGGCCATGTGGCGGTGCACACCTCAGGCTGCAAGGGGCCTGCTGCCCCCTCCCTCGGATCCCCAGACCCTAGCCTTTGTCCATCCATCCCCCCGGGCATCCCCCCCTTATCCCCTTTAGCTCCCACTCTTGCCAGCCCAAGTGCACCATCCCCAGCTAGTCCCCTCACCTGGGCTTCACCCCTGCACACAGTCCTTCTGGGACCCTCTCTCTCTCCAGTTCCCCTTCTGAGCATGCCTCTGCTTCCTGCGAGACCCTGCCTCTCACTCCCTGGACTCTGGTTCCCTGGAGCCCAACTCCCTGCCAGTGTCCCCTGCTCCAAGCACATAGCCGACTGCCCCAAGTATAAGATTCAGCACCCCCTGTGCTGCCACCCAAGAGGTTCCCTGGGATGCAGCCTCCCCCAGATCTGTCTCTTGTTCTGCAGGCACCTGGAGGACCCCACTTCAGCTGGCATCCTCACGGCCAAGCTCAGGACATCTCATCTCCCCAGCCTGTAACATCACAATACAAACCAGCCACCTCAGGCCACCACCCTAAGACCTGGAAGTCCATCTGCTGCCAGAGGGGACTGGGGGTCCGTGGGCTCTTAACTGCCTCCTGGCCTCTCCTTCCCATCCCCAGCCTCACCATGCTGACCCCCATCTCCCATGACCATGGCCTTCTTGGTCCCCCAGCTCATGCCTTGAGAACTGCTGGGCCCCAGGCCCCTTGGCTGGGGCACTGACACCCCAGGTACTGTCTCAGACCAGACCCTCTTCTAGGTTCAGTCAGAGCCTCTGGCAGAAAGCCCACTCCATGTCCACCCCCACCTACCCTCGGTTGGTGGGGCGAGGATGGGCAGGGGCACTACACCTGCCGTGGAGACACCCCTGCATTGTTAGAGGCTGGTTAGAGCCGGGCCCACCATCAAGCATCTTAGACTTGCCCTGACCCCGCCCAGCCCAGCCCCAGGGGTGTCAGGTATAGAAGTTTCTGGTCCTAGACGGGTCACAGCCTTGGCACACTGGGCCATCACCAGCCCCAGAAAGGAAGGGACAACCACCAACCTAGGTGATCTCTGCAGAGGTCACTCTAAACACAGGGAAGCTGGGAAGGGCTTTTGCTCCAGGATGCAGAGCCAACAGACGTGCTCTGCAGATCATGCCCAGGCCCTTGGGGCACACGCCAGGGCTGAGGGGAGCAGCCAGGGGAGGAGAGGTCTGACCTGGGAGACCCGCAGGGAGAAATCAAAGCACATGGTTTCATCAACGCCGCTCACCGCCAGGATTCAGACACACGGACAGAGGTGGATGAAGCACATACCTGACGCTCCGCGAGCTTTCTCCTTCAGACCTGCAACGAGAAGAGCACATGCTTAGAGCCCAGAACCCTCTGCTCCGGGAGACCTGCACAACGACACTAGATGTGGGGACCCTGAGGCCCCTAGCTGCTCCCAGCATCCCCTCCCCAGCCTCAGCAGACATCCCCAGGCCCAATCCTCCGGGGTCTCTTGCTGCTGTTCCTTTGACCTGGAACTGTATTCAGAAAGTCCACTCTTCTTAGAAGTCTTAGGGTTCCTTTCCCACCCTCTTCCTGTTTCCATCACCTTGACTGCAATTGTTTTCCCAGGATTTGAATACACCCCAGGAGTCGAGAGCAAAGCCAGAGGAGGGGTCTGTGGTTCCAGAACTCTGACCTGGGCAGCAACTAAATGAATGAATGAGTGAATGAATGAATGAATGAATAAGTGAGAGCGGTGCGACTGGCCTCACTGCATCCCCTACTTGGTATTTCCAGTGTTATTTCCCCAGAACCAGCTCTATTTTCAAGTACTCAGAAATCAATTACAACCATATTACAAAGGAGACAACCTTGAATGTCAAGAAATTGGACAATCAGATTGTATTGCACACTTGAACTTTCACGAAGACTGTGACTACGCGGTATTGACAGTGATGCCTTCCTGCTCTGTACACCAAAGGAAAGGGACTTTGGGATTAAACTCCATGCAGCTGATGGCTAAAGCCTCGCTTGGGCTTCCTGGGTCTGAAGGAGCAAAGGGCTTTGAGCAAACACATTCAGGAATCTAATCCCTGGATGTCCCAAATTGGATTTTATTGCCAGAGAGCTAGAGAAATAAAAACATACTTAACCCAGAGTCAGAGATTTGTCTTTTTGTTCATTGCCTTTTCAGTAACGTCCCAGAACGGAAGTCAGAGCACATGCTGCACGACCCTTCAGCATAGAAAGCCCCAGGGGATGCCTTTCCCACTGAACCAAGCTTGCCCACAGATTCAGACCCGGCCTCCCTTGGTGCTGCCCAGCCTGGTCGTGCTCACCAGTAGCAAATGAGACAGAAGGCAGGTAGTCCCCAGCAATGTGTGTTCCAGGTGCCTGAGTGCAAACCCCTTGTTCTAGAAGGACCTTGGTCTCCCTCTCCAGCAATTCTAATTCAGCATCAATGCACAGCAACATGGATCACGTGGTCCCCATGGCAGCAGGTGAGGTGGTGATGTGAGATGGGAATGGCGCACAGACACCTGTGGCATCTCCTTGACCCCGGAGGCCATGGGACAAGGTGCAGACCAGCCCTTGGTGACTGAAGACCCTCCACCAAATTCCCAGGAAGCCTGATGATGGGGAGAGGAGATCCCAGGAGCAGCTTTTGAAAGTTCTTATTTTTTGTTTTTGTTTTCCATTTGATCATAGCCAGGACAGAAAAGAAAGCAAGCAGAGGCCAACTGTGTGTGTGTGTGTGTGTATGTGTGTGTGTGTGTGTGTGTTTGTCTCTCCACTTCATCGCCATCTTAGGTTGCTCACCCTGGGGAAGCCGGCTGCCCTGTTCTGTGAGCAACCCCTCTGGAAGAGGCCCAGGTGGTGAGGACCTGAGCCCCCTGCCACCAACCATGAGTGTGAGCCCAGAAGCAGATTTTCCACCCCTCGCTGCTGCAGCCCCAGGCAACATCATGACTGCAATCACATGAGCGGCCCAGAGGCAGAGCCACCAGCCACACTGTTCCTGCATTTCTGACCTCAGAAAGGGAGAGGTAGGGTGCCCTGGTCCACTGTGCGCTGACCAAGAAACACAGGGTGCAACCGGGCCCCGCTTACGGACATGCCTGAGTAGGCAGCTCCTTTCTCGCTGTCCATGGCAATGACACCACAGGCCTATGTGTGTAAGTTCCCTAATAAACGCTGTGGACTGGTCACCCAGGCATTCAGGGATCCTTTCTTCGGAATGACAACTGGCTCCAGCTCAGGAAGGTTTGGGGCACTCCTACAGGAAACTCCCCTGCCTCTGCTCTTAGGGTAACTCCAACTATGGATTCAGCAGGACAGAACACAAGACCATCAGCATTTGCTGTCTTCAGCTCCTACGTTTTTGGGGTCACTTGTTACGTGGTAATTGATAGCTAACACACAGTTCCTGCTCTGCGCCTCTATCCCAGATCTCTGTCTTGTGGCCTTCACTCAGGACCACGTGAAGCTCTCTATTTATGTCTCTTAGGATCTATCTGCCTCAGTAAGACGAAAATGCCACAAGGGTAAGGGTTTTGTCACATTCACTGCAGGGTCTCCAGTGCTTGTTATGTGGCTGAGGCATAGCAATGCAGTCATGCCAGGAGCTCCATATTCTGGGATGCCAGGGGACAAGCACTGACCCTGAGCCATCAGAGTCTCCTGGGTCCCAGTCCCAGCTTCATCCCTTACTGGCTTCCAGGTGGCCTCAGAAGTCACTTAATCTCCATGAGCCCCAGTTTCCTCATTTGCGGATTAGGGATGATAGCAACAATTGGCCCCTAAAGTGTGGTGAGGAGATAAGTACATTCCCAGCACAGAAGCTGATGAATAAAGCTGCTTCTCTCACCGCCTACCTGAGGTGTGGTTTGAGGATGTGCTGACCTGTGGGGGCCTGCAGGGAAGGAACATCTGGAGGAGATGGTGCCTCCCACACACTGGAGCCCAGCTTGGGGCCTGGCACTGAGCAGGCTGTAGGAAGTGTCTGCTGTGGGAAGCCAGGACTGCACTGGCCCAGAACCCACACTCCAACAGCAACACACAGTGGAGTCATCTTTTACACCAAGGATGGCACATGCAGAGGATGCCCTGGAGCCCCTGGCATAACATCGCCCGTCCTATGGCCGAAGGAGCAATAATGTGGGGAGAAAAGCGAGAGGGGCTGGGCAGCCCCGGGGTGGAGGATGCCTGTGCGTGTGTGCATGTGCAAACATGTGTGCATGTGTGTACGTGTGTGGTACACTGTATGTGGGTGTGCCTGTATGTGCGTGTGTGTGTGCCTATGATTATGGCGGCACTCAGCATGGGCAAAGAAGCAGATGGTCAGGAGCATCCTGGAGCCTTCTGGTTCCTGCAGATGAAGCTGAGATCTAGGAACAGGATGATCCCCGATGCTTTTGCATGGGCTGTCCCTGAGGCAGACCTGGAGATAAAGATTCAGCTAGGAGTTTATTTGGGAAGTGAGAAGAGAGAAGGGCGAGGGAGGTGAGAAGAGAAAGAGAAGGGGGCTAACAATGGCTGTTATCAAGCTGCCCAGCACCTCACTATATCCACCACTGTGGGAAGCTAAGGCTCAGTTTACCTGGGAGCCCTAGAAACCAGTTCAAGCTGCCTCCAGCAATCTTATACCAGGGCCGAAGCAGCTGGGAGTGGCTGAAGGCTGCTCCTGGGGAGGAGAAGTCTGCACGCATCAGCCTGCCTCACAGGTGGCCGAGGAGCTCCCCTAGGCAAGGAAGGGGAGGTGCTGACAGGTGGACGCCAGCCTGGTGGCACTTGGGGGGGCAAAAGCAAGAGGCTCAGACAGCCAGTGCTCCCCGGACAAGGAGAGTCTCTGGCGGTCCTCACAAGAGCATAGAGGATAACCAAGCCTTCCTCCAGGTGGCCTTCAGATGGCCAAGGCTCAAGTGATAGTGTTTGTCGCTCTGGTTCCTCTTCTGCAGTGGAACCTGCAGACTGCCCCCTTCGCCATGTGTGCAGCCCCTCCTTCCATGCTCACTGGACTTGAACCTCTGGAAAACTGAAATCTACCTTTGCTAGATGCCCTTGCAGCTCTGGTTCTGCAAATGTTCTCAGCTTCTCTGGGCAGAGGCCTGTCCAGACTGAGAAGGTGGGCATGAGCAGCAGGGTGGAGAAATGAGCTCCCGGCTGGAAGGGAACACAGGCTTCTGGTTCTCCCAAAGCAATTGGCTCCAGTTTCCAGGTTTAAGCCTCACAGGCAGTGGGGTTTCCATGGCAACAGTCAGGTGGATTTAGGTGATGGTCCAGGTTGTGTTGTTCCTGGCTATGGGACATCCAAGCTCGGTCCTGGACTCTGAGTCAAAATACATGGAAATAAATCCCCCTTATCTCAAACTAGAAAGAGCAGATTCTGTTGTCTGCAACTAAGTGCTGTGACTGATCCAAATTCAAGTTCTCAAATCACCACGATTATTTTTCTTATATGGCGTGATGTAGAAAAGCGTAAGAAAAACAAGTAAAAATAATCTCTAATCCTACCACCTGGAGGTAATCGCTATCACATTTTTGCATGTATGCTTATGAGCTTTGTTTCCTGTCCATTTTTTTATATAGTGGAAATGACAGTTTACATCAGTCTATGCCCGTCTTCCTCACTTAACACGGATCATAAGCACATTTCAGGGGCCTCATCCATGAGGCCTTCAGCAGCTCCCCAGTCCAAGTCAGGTTCCTCTACCTTCACTCTGCAGCACTCTGCCCTTGGAACAAAATTCAAACTCCACACACAGCCCACAAACACTGCAAGGTCTGGCCCTGCTCAGTCCTCCACCTTCTTAGGGTTCCAGTTTCCCCTCGGCTCCCCACTGCAGCCACACCCTTTCATTCTGCCCTCACACAGCCAAGCTCCCCAACACCAGCTCTAGGGTACTGCTGTTCCGTCTTCCTGGAAGATCTGTCCTGTCCCTGGCTTTTGATTTCAGTGGCTCCATCTTCTGATTCAGATTTTACTTTAAATACCACCTCTTAGGACAGGCCTTCCTGGTATCCCTCCTATCTAAATAGCCCTCCCCTGGCCCCCCAGATTCTCTGCCATATTACCCCATTCATCCTCCTGTGAACATGTCACAATCTGAAATTGTCTTATTTGTCTACTTGCTTATTGTCTGTCTTTCCTAATAGAACGTCAGCTCCATGAGAGGAGGTACTGTATCTGTCTTATTTATCACCATATTCCTTATAGAGTTCCTGCAAAATTCTTTTAAAACAACATGTATCTCTCACCATATACAAAAATTAACTCAGGATGGGTGATATGGTTTGGGTGTGTCCCCACCCAAGTCTCATCTTGAATTCCCACGTGTTGTGGGAGGGACCCAGTGGCAGGCAATTAAATCATGGGGGCAGGTCTTTCCCATGCTGTTCTTGTGATAGTGAATAAGCATCATGAGATCTGATGATTTTATAAGGGGGAGTTTCCCTGCACAAGCTCTGTCTTTGCCTGATGCCATCCATGTAAGATGTGACTTGATCCTCCTTGCCTTCTGCTATGATTGTGAGGCCTCCCTAGCCATGTGGAACTGTAAGTCCATTAAACCTATTTCTTCCCAGTCTCAGATATGTCTTTATCAGCAGTGTGAAAATGGACTAATACAGTAAATTGGTACCAGTAGAGTAGGGCACTGCTGTAGACACCAAAAATGTGGAAGCGACTTTGGAACCAGGTAACAGACACGGGTTGGAACAGTTTGGAGGGCTCAGAAGAAGACAGGAAAATGTGGGAAAGTTTGGAACTTCCTAGAGACTTATTGAATGGCTTTGCCCAAAATGCTGATAGCAATATGGACAACAAAGTCCAGGCTGAGGTGGTCTCAGATGGAGATGAGAAACTTGTTGGGAATTGGAGCAAAGGTGACTCTTGTAATGTTTTAGCAAAGAGACTGGCAGCATTTTGCCTCTGCTCTAGAGATTTGTGGAACTTTGAACTTGAGAGAGATGATTTAGGGTATCTGGTGGAAGAAATTTCTTAGCAGCAAAGCATTCAAGAGGTGACTTGGGTGCTGTTAAAGGCATTCAGTTTTCTAAGGGAAGCAGAGCATAAAAGTTTGGGAGATTTGCAGCCTGACAATGAGATAGAAAAGAAAAACCCATTTTCTGAGGAGAAATTCAAGCTGGCTGCAGAAATTTACATAAGTAATGAGAAGCCGAATGTTAATCCCCAAGACAATAGGGAAAATGTCTCCAGGGAATGTCAAGAGGTCTTCACAGCAGCCCCTCCCATCACAAGCCCAGAGGCCTAGGAGAAACAAATGGTTTTGTGGGCCAGGCCCAGGGTCCCCAAGCTGTGTGCAGCCTAGGGACTTGGTGCTCTGCCTCCCAGCCATTCCAGCCATGGCTGAAAGGAGCCAATGTAGAGCTCAGGTTGTGGCTTCAGAGGGTGCAAGCCCCAAGCTGTGGCAGCTTCCATGTGGCATTGAGCCTGAGGGTACACAGAAGTCAAGAATTAGGGTTTGGGGGCCTCTGCCTAGATTTCAGAGGATGTATGGAAACGCATGGATGCCCAGGCAGAAGTTTGCTGTAGGGGCAGGGCCCTCATGCAGAACCTCTGCTTAGGCAGTGTGGAAGGGAGTCCCACACAGAGTCCCTACTGGGGCACTGCCAAGTGGAGCTGTGAGAAGAAGGCCACCGTCCTCCAGACCCCAGAATGGTAGATCCACCAACAGCTTGCACCACGTGTCTGGAAAAGCTGCAGACACTCAATGCCAGCCAGTGAAAGCAGCTGGGAGGGAGGCTGTACCCTGCAAAGCCACAGGGACGGAGCTTCCAGAGCGCCAGGGTAATGCAGCCAACCAAGAGGGCTGCTCTAGCCCAGTAGGAGGTTTTCACCACAATATTGGGGTCTTTATATCATAAGCTATTAGCTTTGAAGCAAGAATAAAAATAAGAGACACGGCAGCCAGCTATTAGGCAATGCAATGGGTGCCAGAGTCAAACAGTATTTAAAGATGGTCCAGCAGCCTTTTGGAGTCTTTAGAAAGCCTTGTGCTAGGCACGGTGGTTCACGCCTGTAATCCCAGCACTTTGGGAGGCCGAGGTGGGTGGATCACGAGGTCAAGAGTTCAAGACCAGCCTGGCCAACATGGTGAAACCCCATCTCTACTAAAAATATAAAAAAATTAGCCGGGCATGATGGCGTGTGCCTGTAATCCCAGCTACTTGGGAGGCTGAGGCAGGAGAATAGCTTGAACCCAGGAGGCGGAGGTTGCAGAGACTGGAGACTGCGCCAATGCACTCCAGCCTGGCAACACAGCAAGACTCCATCTCAAAAAAAAAAAAAAACAACAAAAGAAAGCCTTGTGCCCTTCATTTCCCCCTGAGGAAATCCGCAGTGTCACTGCTATCCTTTCATTATGCATGTACAGGGCCTCAAATGCACCATCTCACGTGATACAGGGAAACTGAGGCTCAGACAGGTGAGGTGGTCCACTCAAGGGCACACAGACTGTCAAAGCAGGTGGACACAGGAGAAAAGGTTTTCTTCCTAAACGCTGTAATTGACTCACCTCCAGAGGCAGATTTCCTGGGAGGCTACAGAGGCTTAAACCATTTGTACCTGCTCTTTCTCAGAATGTGCATGTAATTCTGAGTTCTTTCTCTAAAGGATCCACCTAAAACTAAGTGATTGTTAACAGTTAGACCCCACAGACCTGATCAGCCCCAACCACTTCTACACCCCCAGGCCAATTCCCACTCCCTTCTCCCCTCCATTTGAGAACCTCAAACTCAGGGATGTTGTTATAAATTCAAAATAGGTACCCGAAGACCTCAGCTTCCAGAGTGTCTGCGCTAGTGCTCATTTGCAATTTCTTCCCTATTCCTGATGATTTAGACACTTGTTATGCAAACAACATCTATAGAGACCCATTCCCTATAAGGCTTAAATGCCTCTTTCAAGGCCTTCTTTACCTTAAAATAAAACCAAATCCTCCTCCCTCTCCCTGGGGCCAGAGCTCAGGGGTCCCAGCCTCGTCTGACTTCAGCAGAGAGCTGCCTGCCCAGGGCTTGGTGTGTGAGAGGCTCCCCGACTGGTCAGAGGTAAGGGGCAAGCGTCCCGGGCCAAAGGGTCAGGGGTGGCAATCCGAGAAGCTTCTGGGAGGAGAGCTGAGGGGCAACCGGCACCTGGACAAGAGCACAAAACACATCCACACTCCCCCAGGAGCCTGGGCTAAGCTCAGTGCAGAGCGGTGAGCCTAAGCAGGCCCCACCCCCACAGGAGCAGGTGGGAGAGGCCACACATCCACACAAGCCCATAGATAGAATGTACCCTGCAGAAGCCGTGTCTACGGGCAGTACTTAGCTTTCCTGTCCAAATAGCATTTGAGGGATAAACATTCGTGACACTTTCTTCTTCCCTCCTTCCCCAGCCAAGTCCTCCGGGCACAGCAAGGCTCTAAGGCCTCCATCCTGCCATGGTTGGGGGAGGTTTGCGGCTGGGGAGTAGACGGAACCATGGCCAGGGGTGTGGGAGCAGGGCCTGGCACAGAGGAGGTCTGTTTTTCACAAACAGGTGTTGAATGAAGCAAAGAGGTGAGAATAGCAAAGTCATGGATGACTAGGAGGCACATCGGCCTTCCTTAAACAGGACAGGCCCAGAAAGACTGAAGCTGGTTCATCCAGACAATAGTGAGCCACAGCAGGATCTTGAGCAGAGGAGAGCTGTGATAAAAATAACGTTCCTGAAAGACTGCTTTTGCCATCTAGGAGTGGTGTGAAAAGTCAAACAGAATGGGAATGAGAATAACAGGGGTCATGACCAACACTTCCCGAGGGCAGATGGAGTGCCTGGCCTGTCCTGACTTCTTGGTATCAATCACTGCATTCCCTCCTCAAAGGGTTCCCTTCGAATTGGACATTGCCATTGTCCCCTGGGTGCAGATGAGGGCAGTGACCTGCCTGAGGTCCCAGTGCTGGTGAGGGATGGCACCAGGACTCCACACCCGGGGGTCTACCCAGGCTGGTACCATCGGCCAGTACGGTGTGCTCTGCCGCCTCCCAGCCACGTGCCTCTGGGGAGGCCCCTTCACATCTGGGCCTCAGTGCTCCCCCCTGTGCCCTGGGAGTGGTAACTGCCCATCTCGCAGGGTGGTTCTCTCTCACTCCAGGCTGTGTTCTATCCCCTGCACTGTGGGCAAAGATCACCCTGTGAGAAACCCTCTCATGCCTCATCATTTCAGGAGGAAGGAAAAAAACATCAAAAGATTTCCTTGAAAGGCCATTTTTCACCAAACCAGCTGATGTTTTGAGTTTTCAGGTTTTCTCCCCTGGGAAAAGTATGGAAGGAATCATTTTGTGTTGATAAAACCTGAGAAACCTCCAAGGACTTTAGGATTCACCTTGCGTTTCGGTTCTGGATCAAGCAGTCACCTTGACACAAAACCACATCCTGTCCTGGGATGGCCACATGGCTGGGAATGTTTAATGTGCCAGACCATGGGAATGTTAGGAGGGATGCTGCTCCCAGCTCTGAGTCTCGTGTCCCCTCCCACTGGCCTCGGACCCTCACCCACCTGTCCCCAGAGACCCAGCTGGACAGAGAACTAAATGGGACCTCAGCATCTGCAGCCCTGGCTCCCCCGGGGGCCTTGCTCCCTGCACCAGCCCTGTCTGGTCAGGCTTTGGCGACCGGCCCAGAGCAGACTTGGCTGGCCAGATCCCGAGGCCTCCTGCTCCTGGAGGAAGGCATGGACCCTGAAGCAGTGGGCTTCCAAGCCCTGCCTCCAGACTGTAGAGGCCCTTGGACAAACCCTGTGGGCTCTGTGGACAATCCCAGAAGGCTTGTCAACATGAAGGTTCCATTTGTCAGGCCCCTGCATGAGGACCCCAACCCCCTGAAGATCTTCATGTTAAGTGCTGCTGGCAACAAAAGTAGGTAGGTCTGGGCCTTGGACAGGCCATCTCTCTCCAAGCCTCAGTTTCCCCATTTGTCACACATGGGGTGGGTCCAGAGTAGTGGTTCTCTGAAAGTGTGGCCTGGGCACCCACAGCATCAGCATCACCTAGGAACCTGTTAGAAATGCAAATTCTCTGGCCCTACTCAGATCTCCTGAATCAGGAACTCCGAGTGAGCCTGGCCTCTGTGTGAACAGGGAGATTCTGGGGGCTTCTAAGGCAAGCTGGAGTGCAAACTCCTGCTGCAGATGGTGTCTCAGGATTCCTCGCTATGGAGTCCATGGGTCCTAGGAAAGGCGGCCAAGACACAAGGGCTCGAACCATCCTGCTGTACAGAGTCTAACCACACTCACTGAGCCAGAGGCCCAGGTTCCTACCCGCTTCCCCACAGCAGGCTCTGGGTGCTCCTGGGGCAGGTGGCGCCCAGCCTCAGACCCTGGAATCTGAATCTTGTGCACACAGAAGTGAGAAGCAGGTGAGGGGACTGGGGGCTGTGCGGCAACCAGATAATACTGGGAGCGCAGCCACTGCGGTGCAGGTGCCCATGCCTGATAACCCCGGAAAGGCTTTGTCCTCTGGGTCAGCAAGAGGCTGCACTGCCCCGGGAGTCCACATTGGCTGCAGACTAAATGCACGTGGCCAGCTGGAAGCCTTCATCCCACTGGAGACTATACAGCCACCTGCCTCCTGAGCCCACCTTTAGGATACTGAGCAGGCATTTTGCACTCAGCCTGGCCCAGCTGACCCCCATGGCCTCCCCATCTCAGCTGGGGCTCCTCCACCCGTCCCAGCACTCAGGCAAAACACTGGGCTGTCGTGTCGCTCTGTATCTTCCACACCCTGCTGTCAGCCCCCAGAAGGCCTGAGGCACCCCCTCCAGAATCAGCTCTTTCCCAACCCTCTCCTGCCCTGCCTGGGCCAGACCACCAGCAGCACTCCCTCTAACAGTAGCAGGTGTCTCCTCGTGGGTCCCCAGCTCCATGTCACCCCCATGTCTGCCCTGTACACACAGCCAGATTTTCAGGAGATGGACAAGCTCACAGCCCCCTCAGAGCTGCCCTCGCTGGCACGTCAAGCCAGCATCACCTGGGCTGGAGCCCACTCGTGGTCTTTCTGCTCTCCCCCCCCCCACCTCCTGCCACCACTGTCTCTCTCGCCCCCACTCCAGCCACCAGTCCTCCCGGTGTTTCTCACACACAAGGCCACTCCTGCCTCAGGGCCCTGGCTCCTGCTGGTCCCTCCTCCTAGCATGCGCTGCCCCAGGCACACAGCATCGTCCCTTCCCTCAGATCTTGGCTCATATGTCACCTTCTCAGCAAGGTCATCCCTGACCACCTGCCTCACACATGCCCAGACCCACCAGGGTGGACTACCCTTCCCTCTCTCACCAGATGGATCCCTGGAAGTCTCTGTCTGCACGTGACAGCTACTCCAACCACTGCTGAGCTTCCCGTGATGGCAAGGTACCAGCTGTGTGCCGAGTACCAGCTGTGTGACTCTAGAGAGGTTACTTCACCTCTCTGGGCCCATGTTTCCTCATTTGTAAAATGCACCTCCACTCTAGGTGGTTATGGAGATTAAGGGACTATACCTGCCCGGAACAAAGCAAATGCCCAATTAGCTATGATGAGTGACATCATTCCCTGCTATAGGCCCAAGTTTCCTGGGCTGCAGTCAGGAGGCCGGGCTCTAGTTCACCTCCCCCTGCTCTGTGTGACTGAGGGCAAGAAAGGGCATCCTACAGTTGAAGAACACAGGATCGCCCGGAAGCACGCTGAGTCCCTCAATGGCTCTAAAGCACATCCCCAAAGCCTGCCACACTCCTCATTTCAACCAGTGGGACTGGATTCCCTTTGTGAATATGGGCTGGACTTAATGATTTGCTTCTTGTCTCAATCCATCTGAGTTGCTATAACAAAAATGCCATACGCTGGCTGGCTTATAAACAGGATAAATTTATTCCTCAACGTTTGAGAGGCTGGGTAGTACAAGATGAAGGCTCCCCCAGATTCGGGATCCGGCGAGGGCCACTTGTCCGGTTCACAGGTGGCACTTTGGTGCTATCCTCATATGGTGGAAGAAGCAGCTGGCTCTCCAAACAGGAGGCTGGCTCACCTCTCGGGTCCTTTATAAGGACACAAATCCCAGTCCCAAGGGCTCTGCCCCTGTGACCTAAGTACCTCCCCAAACTTCCTACCACCATCACCTGGGTAATTAGCTTGCAATTTATGAATGCTGGGGGCACACAAGCACCCAGACACTTCTGATGAGCAGAAGGGGGCAGACGTGACAATGGGCAATTTCTGTGGTTGGGTCATGATAGACATTGCCATTCTGTCTTGCTCTCTGTGATTGCTCGCTCTGGGGACACTCAAGCAACCTATGGAGAGCTCCACGTGGGCAGGAACTGAGGCCTCCTGCCAAAAGCCATGTGGCTGAGACAGGTCAGAAGCAGATCCCCCGACTTCAGTCAAGTCTTCAGATGACATAGCCCCCACCCTGAACTTGCCTCAACCCCAGGAGAGACTCAGCCAGAACAACATCAGAACTGGAGGATAACAAGTGTTCATTAAGATTTGAAGCCAGACGGTTTGGGGGTCATTAGTAATATAGCAGAAAACTGCTACTAGAGTCCTCCCCTCTTTGACTCTCCAGGCCCCCATGAGAGACACCTTCTTCCACCCTCACCCCTAGCCTGACCCTTGGGAGCCTCTGCTCCACCCCATTTTGTGACAGCACAGAAAACCATGGTCTCTCTCTCACCAACCAGTAAAGCAGCCGGGAACACATTCTAAACACAGATCATCGGTTCCCCCTCCTGAAGCAAGCTCAAAACAAGCCCCAGGTCCCAGGGTGCAGCCCTCTCAGCAGGGCACCATGACCCCAGGCTTTGAGAGACCAGCCGGCATCTTGAAGCACCCGGATGCATGCGGATACCACACCAAAGCACAGAGCTGGCAAGGGACGACCGGAAACCCAGGGCACCTGCCTGCCGGGAACAGGCAAGGTCCGTGCATTTAGGCCAGCTTTTAAATGCGTCAGTGAGCTGCCACAAAACTAAGAAAATAGCGAGGAAGAACCAAAAAACCATCAGCTCGGTACAGATAGGGAAATCTGTTGTATCTATACAATGGAATACTGTTTACCCATAAAAAGGAATGAAGTACTGATACGTACAAACATCACATCTGGATAAAGAAGCCAGGTACAACAGGTACATACTGCATTGATTCCATTGACATGAAATGTCCCAAACAGGTGAAACTATAGAGACAGGCAGTGGATTAGTGGATGTCAGGGGCTGGGGAGAGGGAACAGGAGTGACTGCTAATATGTGTTGAGTTGGTTTTTGGGCTGATGCGAATGTTCTGGAATTAGACAATGGCGAGGGGTGTACAAGTCTGCGGATACCCTAGCAACCACTGGATTACACACTTTAAAAGGGCCAAGTGACAGTTTGTGAATTACATCTCAACAAAGCTCTTAAAACAACAAAATGGACCAGTGGTCCCTGACAAGGAAGGAGCTCTAATAGGAGGCCGTGCTCAGAGCTGGGACCCCAGGAGCTGGGCCTACAGCAAGGATTCCTGCCCTGCCACCCCCACCCCATCCCCATGCTGGGTAGAGAGAAAAGCAATGGCTTCCCCTGAGAGTGCACAACTGCCCAGAAAAGGGACAGGCCAGGCGCAGCACAGAGCAGGGCAGGAATAATTCCCACAGTGGGCACTCCTGCGAACCTCATCTCCTTTGTGATGATTTACCCCGGGACACCAGCCTGAGCCAGCCGGCAGGGCCACAGCAGGCAGCCACATGGGGCTTCACCCCCCATGCCCCATCCCTGTGGACAGAGGTGTCTGGGTCTCAATCCTGGATCTTTTTGTGTGGCCCCTGGGGGAGGTGAGAGGGGAACTCCACTGCTGTGCTGATGTGGGTCCCCTGCCGGGCCTCCTGCTAACAGAACAGTTGTTGCTGTTCACGGCCACCCACACTGCCTGTCCTGCTGTTGGTCCCTCTGCTGTCCACATGCACAACCTCACAAATGGCCATGCTGCAAGTCCCAGGGTCGACGCAGAGCCAGCCACTGGACCTCTCAGCCTGGGGAGGCAGGGGCCTGCAGGGGCTACACAGCCACTCTTGGAGGATACCAACAGCTGACACTAGAGGGTACAGATGGAACTCCCATAAGAAAAGAAGCCCCCTGCATCCCCTAGGCCTGGGGCTGGGTGGGGAGAAAGCCACAGCAACATCCCTGAACAGCTAGGCTCAGCCACACTGGCAACAGCCATGCTGCCAACACACCCTGAACACACTGAGATACCTGTTCTCTTGCATTTGTTCTCCATGGGTCACAAGTCGTGAGGAAACACACCAAATACCAGAGAATGATGAGACTCCCAGACTACCCGAGTCCCGGGCAGTCTCTGTCCTGCATTCATTCCTTCTTCCTTTCAACAAATATTTCAGCAACTACTGTGCCCAGTGCTGTGCCAAGTGCTGGAGATTCACTGGTGGCCAGATAGACACAAGAGCCTGCTGTGACGGAGCTGATCTTTTGGGGTCAAAGTCAATCAGCAAATGAGCAAATAAAGAGGCAATTTCAGACACTGGGAAGTGCTAGAAGCCAGGTCAGGGGTGTGGTCAAGAGTGAGGATGGGGCTCTCAGCCCAGTGCCTTAGTGCCTTCAGGCTGCTGTTACAAAGCACCATAGACTAGGTGGCTTATGAACCACAGAAAGTTATTTTGCTCCTAGTTGCAGGGGCTGGAAGTCTGAGATCAGGTGCCCTTACAAGGGCCCTCTTCCGGGTTGCACCCTTCTCAGCTTCCCCTTGTCCCCTCACATGGCAGAGAGCAGTAAGCCCCCTGGGGCTCTGTTCTCATCAGAGATTTCAGGTGGCAGGCAACCTATGCACTCAAAATCTAAAGAAGGCCTCTGAAAAGAAAGCAAACATGAGCACTAACCTACCCCAAATACTGGAAAAAGTAATGGCTGAGAATCTGCTAAAATTAATGACATTCCCAAACTACAAATCCAAGAAGGCATAAGACATCAAGCAGATTAAATATGAAACCAATCCAACAGTCCCATAGACTGTTCTTTTTTATAAACATAGAAACTGACCCTCTGGTCTTAAAGCTTGAACCTTACATTTGTTTTATCTGAATTCCTTCCTCAGGAAACACCTTCGGTCATCCCAAAAAAGTATCAAAGAACTGAAATTCACCAGATCACCACATCCAGACAGTGAGATGCAGGACCCCTTATTCATCATGATGGCTTCCTTGCCCCTCCCTAGTTCCTGTTTCTTATATATTGTTACATTTCCTCCCTGCTACATAAACCCCTAGTTTTAGTCAGTTAGGGAGATGGATTTGAAACTGAGCTCCCATCTCCTTGGCTGCAGAGCCTGATTAAAGCCTTCTTCCTTTGCAATACTCAATAGTCTCAGTTGTTGGCTCTCTGTGAGGTGAGTAGCAGGACCTAGACCAAACCCATGGTGTTTCAGTAACAAATACAAAACAAAAACAGCAGAAGCCCTGGCATACCACATTCAACCTGCTGGAAGACAAAACCAAACAAAACATTCAAGGCAGCCAGAATAAAAAGAGACATTAACTATAGAAAAACAAAAGATGAGAATTACAGCAGATTACTCATAAAAATTATGCAATCCAAAAGACAATGGAATGACCATGGAATGAAAACTGTCAACCCACAAGCCTATACCTCGTGGAAATATCATCACCCATAGACATCACACAGTGATAAAGGGGCCAATTATCCAAGAAGACACAACAATCCTAAATGTGTGTGCACTTAACAGAGCTTCAAAATGAGAGGTGACAGCGTGCTGGCAGTCCTCACAGCCCTCGCTCGCTCTCGGCACCTCCTCTGCCTGGGCTCCCACTTTGGTGGCACTTGAGGAGCCCTTCAGCCCGCCGCTGCACTGTGGGAGCCCCTTTCTGGGCTGGCCAAGGCCAGAGCCAGCTCCCTCAGCTTTCAGGGAGGTGTGGAGGGAGAGGCGCGGACGGGAACTGGGGCTACGCACGGTGCTTGCGGGCCAGTGCGAGTTCCGGGTGGGCATGGGCTCGGCGGGCCCTGCACTCGGAGTGGCTGGCTGGCCCCGCTGGCCCCGGGCAGTGAGGGGTTTAGCACCTGGGCCAGCAGCTGCTGTGCTCAATTTCTCGCTGGGCCTTAGCTGCCTTCCCGTGGGGCAGGGCTCAGGACCTGCAGCCCGCCATGCCTGAGCCTCCCCCCGCCCCCTCTCCGTGGGCTCCTGCGAGGCCCGAGCCTCCCCAACGAGCACCACACCCTGCTCCATGGCACCCAGTCCCATCCACCACCCAAGGGCTGAGGAGTGCAGGTGCATGGTGCGGGACTGGCAGGCAGCTCCACCTGCCGCCCCAGTGCGGGATCCACTGGGTGAAGCCTGCTGGGCTCCTGAGTCTGGTGGGGACTTGGAGAACCTTTATGTCTAGCTAAGGGATTGTAAATACACCAATTGGCACTCTGTATCTAGCTCAAGGTTTGTAAACACACCAATCAGCACCCTGTGTCTAGCTCAGGGTTTGTGAATGCACCAATTGACATTGTATCTAGCTACTCTGGTGTGGACTTGGAGAACCTTTATGTCTAGCTAAGGGATTGTAAATACACCAATCGGCACTCTGTATCTAGCTCAAGGTTTGTAAACACACCAATCAGCACCCTGTGTCTAGCTCAGGGTTTGTGAATGCACCAATGGACACTCTGTATCTAGCTACTCTGGTGGGGACTTGGAGAACCTTTGTGTCCACACTCTGTATCTAGCTAATCTAGTGGGGACGTGGAGAACCTTTGTGTCTAGCTCAGGGATTGTAAATACACCAATCAGCGCCCTGTCACTGCTCGGCTCTCTGTAAAACAGACCAATCAGCAGGATGTGGGTGGAGCCAGATAAGAGAATAAAAGCAGGCTGCCCGAGCCAGCAGTGGCAACCCGCTGGGGTCCCCTTCCACGCTGTGGAAGCTTTGTTCTTTCGGTCTTTGCAATAAATCTTGCTGCTGCTCACTCTTTGGGTCCACACTGCCTTTATGAGCTGTAACACTCACCGCGAAGGTCTGCAGCTTCACTCCTGAAGCCAGCGAGACCACGAACCCACCAGAAAGAAGAAACTCCGAACACATCCGAACATCAGAAGGAACAAACTCTGGACATGCCGCCTTTAAGAACTGTAACACTCACCACGAGGGTCCGCGGCTTCATTCTTGAAGTCAGTGAGACCAAGAACCCACCAATTCCGGACACAAAAATATATGAAGCAGGCCGGGCGTGGTGGCTCATGCCTGTAATCCTAACACTTTGGGAGGCCGAGGCGGGCGGATCATGAGGTCAGGAGATTCAGACCATCGTGGCTAACGTGGTGAAACCCCGTCTCTACTAAAAATACAAAAAATTAGCTGGGCGAGGTGGCGGGTGCCTGTAGTCCCAGCGACTCAGGAGGCTGAGGCAGGAGAATGGCGCAAACTCGGGAGGTGGAGCTTGCAGAGAGCCGAGATCACGCCACTGCACTCTAGCCTGGGCGACAGAGCGAAACTCCCTCTCAAAAAAAAAAACCAAAAAACAAAATATATGAAGCAAAAACTAGGACTGAAAGAAGAAATAAATCCACAAGTATGGAGACTTCAATAATTCCTTCTCAGTAATTGATGGAATAGGGAGAAAATCAGTAAAAATATAAAATACCCAAACAACACTGTCAACCAACATGACCTACAGACATATACAGAATACTCCACATGACACCAGAATATACACCCACCCACCCACTGATGCATGCATCCATACATCCTACAAACTACTGGGCATCTATTACAGGCCAGGCACTATACTAAGCAGAGATGTTTCAAGCCCATCAGTGAGTTTACAGTCTAGCCAGGTAGAGAGACTTGTAGACAGATCATTTCTCCTACAGCATGGCTGGTGCCATGACACAGATGGAGGCAGAGAGAACAGCAGGGCCACGAAGGAGGAGGAAACCCAAATACCCAGCACCTAGCCCAGCAAAAGCCCTCAGCATATATCTGATGAATGAATTTGTTTTTTTTTTTTTTTTGATATGTTTTGAGTGACTTTAAAATGAAATCTATAATGGAATATTTTAAAATTATTTTTGAATATGTTTAAACATATTTTATTTAACTTGTTCATTGTCCATTTCCACCACCAGAATGTGACTTCCCCAAGAGCAGTGACTGCTCCTGTCTAGTTCACTGCTGTGCCCCAGGACCTACAGTGATGGCCAGTAAGCAGTAGGTGCTCAATAAACATTTATATGTTTAGTGAATGTATTTCTCTCTAAGTCCCATGACTTTGCCTATCATTTTCAGCCATTCTGTTGCCTTGGAACTTATCAACCACTCATGGTCTGCAGAGCTACCTTTCAGAGATTTTGTAGGACTTACATTGGAATCCCCTCTAGTTCTCCCTCCTTCCATGCCATCATGGGCATGTATTGGCTTTGTGTGCCCAGCATCCATTCCCCATTTTCTGGCATCTCTATCTGACAATTTGCTTTTGGCAAACCATCAGTCTGTGATGCTCCCATCTGTAAGCATCATCTGGGATTGAGCCTACTTCTCTGTTCAATGGGTTGACATGTAATTAATCCATTCTGTGCAATCACAGCCCCATACTCATGAGCCACAATGACTTGTCTAAGGATAATAATAATATTCGTGGTAAAAATATTGTGTGCCAGGCACTGTTCTAATGGGTAAAAGGATTGCTACATCGATAGATGATGGCTGTATGGATTATACCAGTGGATAACCGGGTGGACAATGGATAGATGAGTGGATGCATATAAAGATAAGTGGTGGATAATGAGTGGAGAGATGGCTAGAGAGATGGGTGGGTGAATGGAAACCTAGGTGGAATATTCACCAACCAAGACCACATTCTGGGGCAAAAAACAAACCTTAATAAATTTAAGAGAACTAGAAATTAGATAATCACTTCTAAATCTCCCCAGGTCAAAGAGGAAATCGCAAGGGAAATTCAAAAATATTTTGAATTAAATGAAAATATAACATATCAAAATATGTGAGCTGCAGCTAAAGCAGTACCTGAAAGAAATATTTATAGCATTAAATGATTTTATGAGAAAATAAGATCTCAAATAAAGATTCCATCCAAAGAAATTAGAAAAAGTAGGCCAGTCGCAGTGGCCCACACCTGTAATCCCAGCAGTTTGGGAGGCCAAGGCAGGTGGATCACGAGGTCAGGAGATTGAGACCATCCTGGCTAACACAGTGAAACCCTGTCTCTACTAAAAATACAAAAAATTAGCCAGGCATGGTGGCACGCGCCTGTAGTCCCAGCTACTCGGGAGGCTGAGGCAGGAGAATCACTTGAACCTGGGAGGCAGAGGCTGCAGTGAGCTGAGATCACACCACCCCACTCCAGCCTGGGTGACAGAGCAAGACTCTGTCCCCACCAATAAATAAATAAATAAATAAATAAACAAACATAAATAAATAAAAAAGAAATTAGAAAAAGAAAAGCAAATTAAATCCAAAGCAAGTAGAAAGGAGTAAATCATAAAAATAAGAGAAGAAATCCATATAATGAGTTTCTCATGCCGGTAATCCCAGCACTTTGGGAGCCCTCAGGCCAAGAGTTTGAGACCAGCCTGGCAAAATGGTGAAACCCTATCTCCATTAAAAATACAAAAATTAGCTGGGCATGGTGGTGCAGGCCTGTGGTCCCAGCTACTTGGGAGGCTAAGGCAAGAGAATTGCTTGAACCCGGGAGGCAGAGGTTGCAGTGAGCCAAGATCATACCACTGCACTCCAGCCTGGGCAACAGAGCAAGATTCCATCTCAAAAAAAAAAAAAAAAAAAGAAAAAGAAAAATGAAAAACCATATGAAAAATCAATTAGGCTAAATTGGAAGAAGTCAGTAAAATTGAGAACCCTCTACACCAAGGAACAGCAAACTTTTTCTGTAAAGAGCTAGAAAGTAAATATTTTAATATTTAATGCAATTCTTGTGTTTTGTTTGTTTGGTTGGTTGGTTGTTAAACACTTGAAAACTAGACCCTTGCTTGGATTTACCTGCAGGCTATAGTTTGCTGACCCATGCTCTAGACAGACTGATCAATAAAAGAAGAGAAAAACATAGCCGACAAATAAGGAAAGAGCAAGGACAACTCTAGGTCCATCAGTTTGAACACTGAGATGACTTGAGCCAATTCCTCAAAAGATACAAACTGTCAAAGTTCACTCAAAAAGAAATAGATTAAAAGAATAGTCCTATATCTATTCAAGAAATAGAATTTGTAGTTGAATCAAACAAATATTCTGATAAAGACAACTCCATGCTTATGAAATGGCTTCACTAGTGAATTCAAACAAGTGAAGAAGAGATAACACCAATTCTACACAAACTTTTCCAGAATATGAAGGGAGGAGTCACTTCCCAACTAATGTTATGAGGTCAACATTACCCTGATACCCAAACTAGACAAAGACATAGCAAGAAAGAGAACTCCTGAGCAGTATCCCTCTGAACATGGATGCAAAAATCCTCAACAAAATGCTAGCAAATAAAATCCCACAATGAAGCTGGTCAGCACTGGAAAATTAACAAATGTAATTGACCATATCCACAAACTAAAGAAGAAAAATTACATGATCATGTCAACAGATGCAGAAAAAGCCTTGACAGTATTCAACACTGATTCATGATGAGAATTCTCTGCCCATCAGGAATAGAAGGAAATGTCCTCAGCCTGATAAAGGGATCTGCACAGACTTCCAGCTACCTTTATGGAGAAAGAATGGGTGTTTTCCCCTAAGATCGAGAACCGGGCCAGGACCTGCACTTTCCCACCCCTATCTAACGTCACCCCACAGGTCCTAACAAGTGCACTAGAGCAAGGCCAAGGAATAAAAGCCATACAGGTTGGAAAAGAAGAACCAGAACTGTCTCTATGCACAAGCGACAGGATTCTCTCAGTAAACATCCCCAAGGATCTTCAGAAAAGCTGCTGGAACTGTTAAGTGTGCTTAGCGAGGTCACAGGATGCAAGCTGAGCGAACACAATTCCATCGTTTTCTATCTGCCAGCCATGGCCAGTTGGGAATTGAAGTGAAAAAGCAAGGGAGCGATAAACACAGACGCTAGTTCGGGAGTGTCTGGGTGTGGGGCGTCAGGGGACAGGATGGGGAAAAGGAGTGAGGCAGATAGATGGACCTTCCTTGGTAAAGCTCCAGTTCCCGAGTAGGGCCATGGGTCTAAAGCAGTTCCTACCTCCACACAGACAAACAGACAAGCAGGGAAAACCAGAGAGCAAGAGTCGGAGACCACAGATGCCAGGGGTTTCAGATTCAGGGGATCTGAGGGTTTCCCACTCCCACCCACGCAGACTGGGGCAGTTGTAAAGGTTCTGTGAGTGGCTTTTGGGCAGGGAAACTAGGAACAAATCCTGGTCCTGCTGTGACCTGTGGCCTGACCTTACGCAAGTGGCTTGACCTAAGACACCTCATCTGTCAATGGGAGTTGTCACCTCGTTCTTCCCCGGGCTGTTTAGAAGGCCAGCACCCACTATTCCGTCAGGTCTCCACTCAGAGGCTGCCTCCTCTGAGAAGTCTTTGCAACCTCCCCTGCCCTCCCTGGTCACACCTGTCCTATTGCCCCTTCTGTACCTAATGCTCTCCGAAGCTGTCTTGTTCCTTTGTCTACTTGTTTATTCTGTGCCTTGCTCCCTTGGACGTCAGCTTGTTCTCCACAGGGTCCTGTGCCTGGGACTGCACCTGCTATATGGGAGCACCTCAGCAGATATTTCAGTGTGAAGGCACAAAGCGTGACAATGGCCAAAACAGCAGCTTGATTACTTCCACAAACACGGGCATCATTAACTATGGCAGACAGCCCATTCCAGGAGAGACAAACCCAAAGATAAAGGCTGGAACGTTGCTGTAGCTAGAAGGACTATGGGGAACCTGAGGTTCACAGAGGAAGGGGGTTGTCTAAGGTCACAGGATAGCAGAGATGGCATTAGATCCAAATGCTTTTTACACTGCATCCTAATCGCTGGAAAGCACTTTTGACACACCAGGAGATCCATTCTCCGAGGAGCCAGTGTCTGCAGAACTTCGGTGTGATCCATCCTGGATGCCACTGGCTGGCCCACTTTTCTGGGCATATTTCTCTTCATTCCTGTCCAGGGCAGAACTGCTGCAGGGCACCTGCCCAAGGTGGGCGGGTCCCATAGCAAATGCCCTTCAGAGAAGACAATGAGCAGTGGGCTTTGACGCCATGACTCACTTGGCTTGTAACCATCCTTAGCTGAGTTGGACACACTCAGCAGGATTTAAGGGAGGTGGTCAGCAAGTCTGCTTAGCACCAGTGGGAGTGGGTTCACTGCTGTTCTCGTCCCACATGGAGCAGGGGCAATCATTAAAGCTGCTGTCTATATCTATTACCCAACATAGGTAATTGAGGATCCTCAGCCACCCCACTGGAACGTCTGCTCCCTGAGGGCAGGGATGGGCCTGTCTCATTTGCTATTGGGTCCAGCACTGGGCCTGCCTCTGGGTGGAAGCTCTGTAAATATTCTGAAGCTTGCACTGGGAAGAGATCTTCTCTTAGACCATGAATTGTGATCAAGGAAGAAACAGTGACAGAATTTGTATAAACATGATCATTACCAGAGATGAAAAGTCTGACAAAAAGGGTGTTTATGACTGCTTAAAATACCCCACACCTGGAAAGAAGTCGGCTGGGAGTGGGAAAAGCTGGGGAATTGGACTCTCTGGTATTTTAAAGATTTGCCTACCTTGCAGTTACTTTAAAAAAAGAATCCCTAGCTTGGGTTGGTGCCGCCTGCCAGTCTGTGAGGACCGCCTACAGCTGCCTGAAAGCCACAGGCATGTTCCTATGCAGAGGCCCATCTGGAGATCTGGATGCACAGACGGGGCAGAGCTAGTTCAGGGTGAGTCCTTGGGTGGTCCCAAGGAGGAGGGGATGGCCAGACACGTGAACATGGTGGAATGCGGTTTCCTCCCTGAGGCACAGGGGCTGGGGCTCCCTGCACTGGACGGCGACCCTTTGGCAGACCCAGGCTCCGTCAGGGACTCAGGCTCAGCTGGAATGGTCTTACCTGGATCCTGCCCAGAAACCCCAGAGGAGGCATCCCACAGCCCAGGAGTAGAATCTAAAGGCCCTGAAGCCTTCGGATGAGGAAAGAGCACACTGTCTGTCTGCCCTTCCTCTCTTCCATGGCCCGCTCCTTACTTCCTTCCCTCCCTCCTTCCTTCCTGCCGCCTTTTCTTCCTTCTTCGTACTTTCAGTCCTTCCCCCTTCCTTCCTCTCCTTCCTTCCTCCTTTCTATCCCTCTTACTTTCTGTCCATCCATCCTTCTGCCCACTATGCATGTATCCACCCATCCACCCACACACCTGTCCAACCATTCATTGTCCTACCTCACAAACCCCTACTGAGTATCTACCATGGGTTAGGCACTATACTAAGTGGAGATGCACCAAGCCCCTCAAGGAGCTTGCAGTCTAGCTGGATAGACAGTCTTGTACACAGATCACCTTTCCCACAGCACAGATGGAAGCAGAGGAGGCAGCAGGGCCACAAAGGAGGGGTTGGCACTCCCAGGACCTAGCCCAGCAAAAGCCCTCAGCACAGCCCTAATTCTGATGAATGAGTTTGCTTAACTTGTTTTGAATGTGTTTTGAATATGACTTTAATATGAAGCCTATCATGGAATACAAATTTTTGAATTAATCTGAATATATTTACATATATTTTATTTAACTTGTTTATTGTCCCTCTCTCCCACTGGTATGGGGTTTCCATGAAAGCAGTGACTGCTCCTGTCTAGTTCACTGCTGTATCCCAGGACCTAGGGTGCTGGCCAGCACACAGTAGGTGCTCAATAAACATTTATACACTAAATAAACTTCTCTTCTGGGTCCTGACTATCTTAGTCCATTCATGCTGCTATAAAAATACCAGGGACTGGGTAGCTTATAAACAACAGAAACTGATTTTTCACAGTTCTTGGGGCTGGGAAGTCCAAGATCAAGGTGCCGCAGGCTCGATGTCTGCTGAGGACCCACCTCCTTATGGAGAGCCACCTGCTCACTCTAACCTCCCATGGCAGAAAGGACAGGAGGCCTCTGTGTAACCTCTTTTATAAGGACACTAATCCTACTGAGGTGGTCTCCACCCAAGACCTGATCACCCCCCAGAGGCCCCATTTCCTGATATCATCACCTTGGGGGTGAGGATTTTGACACATGGATTCTGGGGGACACAGACATTCAGACCACTGACCTGCCTGGGCCTCCCATCTCCAGCCATTCTGTTTGCCTCAGAAGTTGCCAGCCACGCCTGGCCTGTGCATCTGCCTTTAGACCTCTGGTAGGACCTGAAACTGAGACTGCTTCTAGTTGTCCCTCCTTTCATGCCCTGTTGTGGGCATCTGTGGGCTTATCCTACCCCATTCCTATTCTCTGTCTCCTGAGAACTGTCTCCTGACCATTTTCCTCCAGGAACCACCTCCTCCTCATGCCCACCTCAAGGTTCACATGGAGCACAGCACCCTCCTCCACTCCAAGACAGCATGTGATCCCAGACCAGCTATCAGAGCCCTGCACTCCAAGCCACTGTGACCACTGCAGGGAGGATCACGGTAAGAGTCGTAGTCAACATCAGATATGTGCCAGGCACTGTTGTATGAACTTTTCACTCATTAACTCTTTTAACCCTTACAACAAAGCCCAACAATATAGATGTGCTACTATAATCCTCATTTTACAGATGGGGAAACCAAGGCCCAGAAAGGTTAGGTGACTTATCCAAAGTCACACAGCTCTTACGTGGCAAACCCAGCTTTGAACCATGCTCACTGGCTCCAAAGTTCATGCTCTAAAGTACCATGTGGGCAAAAGGCAAAGCCACACAAGTGAGAGTCAGTCTCCAGACTTGAGCTCAACCTACCGAGCTAGAAGTCCTCTTTCACCGCAGGCCTGGAGCTGTCAGACCACTGCAAGCCAAGAGGCTCCACAGGAAAAAGCCAACTAGAGGGAAGCAGAGCTGAGAGAGGGAAAGAGGCAGAGCCAGGGTTGCAGCCCTTGGATCCAGCCATGCCTGAAGGTTGACCTGGATTGTTTGGTTTCATGGGCCCCAAATTCCTTCACCAGGATTTGAGTGGGCCCTTAAGTCCATTTTTGTTGGGATTGTTTCCACTCACTTCAAGCCTGGGACCCACACCTGGCAGCACCCCCTCAGGAGGAGTTTAGACTTTGAATCTTGGCCTCTGCCCAGTCTCTCTCACCTGTGTCCCAAATCTTTCCACCTGTCAGCCCAGCCTTCTCAGGGCAGGGCCAGAAGAGATGAGCAGCCCCCATCAACAGGTAGGTTGGGAGAGCTGTGCTCTGTGACCCCACACTGCCAGGAAGGAACTTTGCAGCCACAGGCTCCCCACACTACCAGGAAGGAACTTTGCAGCCACAGGCTCCCCACACTGCCAGCATCCTTCCTGTGCCCATGACATTGGCTCCCTTTGGGCTAAGGACCTCTGACCCAGTTTCTTCTGCAGCCCTACAGCATAGCCCTGGTTTGGGAACTGGTTACCAGCCCAGGGAATGCTGACCCAGCCCTGGGGTGAACCCCATTCCCCATTCATCCCCAGCTGACGGTTGAGGTCCTGCTCCAAGCTAATAAGCCAACACTTGCCCTCCTCCCCAGATGCCCTGGGCAGCAGGGTTCTGAGGCCTTGACCCTCCACACCTGCCTGCCAGGACCCTCCTCCTGACTACATCTCTCATTCCATTCCTCTCCTTTGCCAGAACAAGTCCTCCAAAGACTTCCCCAGAGGCAACCCCACAAGCTTCTCCCCTGCACCCACTACAAGTGACAGCAGAACACAAGTCTCAGAGGAAAACTGAACTGCATTCCCTTCTTACTGGCATGTGCAGCTGGCCCAGTGCCCCCAGCCCTGATCACGAGGCTTGCCCAGCACCAGCTCCACCCCTGAGCTTCCTGCCTCGCCACTCTACCCTGCTGTTCCCTCTGCCTGCAAGGCTCTTCCCCCAGGTCCTCCTGTTCCCCCAGGTCTCAGCTCAAAGGCCACCACCTCAGTGAGCCTTCCCTGAGACCCATGTGAGCTGTCCCCACACCCCAGCTGATCTCTGCTCATCTGTGACTCATCTAGGCCAGTTGCTGGGGCCCTCATCCTGTTGCTGACATGCAATCCTTTCATCTCAGTTCCTTCCGCCCTGACCCTCCCAGAGCCATCATGCCTGGAGAGCCAGCTCTGAAGCTGCCCAGGCAGCTCATGGCCCCACCGCCCTGACCACCTGGGTCTGGTACCTGCCACAGCTGCCTAAATAGAGTTCCAGCAGTTTCCCAGACTCTCACCTCAGTGCAAACTGGACTCCAGTGTCCAAGGTTCTTATCTTCCTGCCTGAACAGCCTGTCTGGGTCCAAGAACCCTCCCCCCAACCCCAGACCACAGCCTGCAGGAAGGAACCCCAAGGCACTGAGGGGAAAAGCCATTTCCACTTCCAGTTCTGGTCCAGACCCTCTTAGGCAGAGGATGCTCCATGAGTGCAAGTGGGGCCCGGCTCCTGGCTCACGCCCGAAATCCCAACACTTTGGGAGGCCAAGGTGGGAGGATCTCCTGATCCCAGGGGTTCGAGACTGGGTTGAGAGCAAAACCTCATCTCTATACAAAATAAAATGAAAAAATTAGCCAGGCATGGTCCCAGCTACTCGGGAAGCTGAGATGGGAGAATCACCTGAGCCCAGGAGGTCAAGGCTGCAGTGAGTTGTGATTGTGCCACTGTACTCCAGCCTGGGTGACAGAGCAAGACCCTGTCTCAAAAAAAACAAAAACAGATAAAGTGTGGCCTTGACCTCCCTGTAACACAAACTACTCTTCCTCCTACCAGCCATGGCAGTGTCTACGAAGGATGGAATGACACTGTCTGATCATTCATGCCATTGTTGTTTTAGTAGCCAGAGAATACAGGCTTTTCATGGACTACAGCAAAAATAAGCCATTCTTTTCTAAATTGTCTACATACATAAACACTGTAAGTTGCTTGAGAGTAAGCCGTAAGTTAAAGGAGAGTACAGGTAAATACACTGAAAGGAGAAAAGTCCCAGAGCAGTCCCCAAATGGGAGGAGAGCTGTCTCCCTATCCCTCTGCCTCACTAAATCCCTGACCCCAGGCCCCTGACACAGACATTTCCAGCCCCTTCTCTACTGTAACCTAGTGCAGGCCCAGGAGGGCGACAGCAAACTGATGCCTCCAACAGCACCCCTCCTCCTGCCCCCAACACACCCCTTGCCATGGCCGTCCTGTGGGCAGGACATACCCTGGTTCAGCATAACCTAATTCTATCTTCAGGCCACAGAAGAATGCCTGTCACCCCATGTTTTACATTCAGCCATGGATCCTCCCTCGATTTGACACTAAGACGTGGGGCTTCAGGTTGGCCTGGAGACAGAAGCCCGACAGTCTGTGCCTGGGGCTCCCCGGCACCACTAAACTCATCTTTCTGCATCCTCGCTGGGCTGTCCGCCCGATTCCTCCAGACTGCAACCCAGACCTCTCCAGAGCTGGGCACAGGCTGGGCATCTTCCTCATGCTGCCATAGCTATCTTCGTCATATTCACTTATTTTGTTTTCTGTGAACCCCAGGGAAAACCACAGCCGTGTTTCGGGCACTGCCTCCACCAGGACTCGTGAGCACATGTGTATTTCCAGCCTGCAGCTCCCAGTCCCCACACCCAGCTAATTTTTTTTTTTTTTTTTTTTTTTGTATTTTTAGTAGAGACAGGGTTTTGCCATGTTGCCGAGGCTGGCCTCGAACTCCTGGCCTCAAGTGATCCACCTGCCTCTGCCTCTCAAAGTGCTGGGATTACAGGCCATTACAGTTTGCATGTGGCCCAAAACTGGTTTTTTATCTTTTTGTTCTTATTTCTTAAATAAGAAAGAAACTTTTAAAGACATGTCCTGGGCTGTCTTTTGGGGTAAATTTCTCAGCACTAGCTTTAAAGCTACTATGTCCTCTTTGATAATTTCCTTCGCTTGACCATCTGTGGAGGTTTTGCAGTCCTTCTTTCCATGACAGTGTTCTTACTTTGTAGCCTGGCTCACTGGTCCTTCTTCATGCCTCCCTGTCCTTGTACCATGGCTGTTTTCATTTCATGACAAATAGATGAATATTTGATGAATATTGTGCCCTGTATCCTCTTAAGGAATTCAGTTATGGGTTCCATGGTGTCCGCCTCTTCATAATAAATATGTTGAAGTTCTAGCCTCCGGTACCTCATGCCATGTTCTGATTAGAAAGTAGGGCTATTGGCTGGGCGCGGTGGCTCACGCCTGTAATCCCAGCACTTTGGGAGGCCGAGGCGGGCGGATCACGAGGTCAGGAGATCGAGACCATCCTGGCTAAGACGGTGGAACCCCGTCTCTACTAAAAATACAAAAAGAAATTAGCCAGGCATGGTGGCGGGCGCCTGTAGTCCCAGCTACTCAGGAGGCTGAGGCAGGAAAATGGCGTGACCCCGGAAGGCGGAGCTTGCAGTGAGTCGAGATCGCACCACTGCACTCCAGCCTGGGCAACAGAGCGAGACTCTGTCTCAAAAAAGAAAAGAAAAGAAAAGAAAGCAGGGCTATTGCAGATGTCTTAGGTAAGATGTGGCACACTGGAGTAGGGGTCCCCCAGTCCAATATGCCTGCTGTCTATAACGCGAGGGAAGTTTGGACAGAGATGCACGCAGGGACGGACGATGTGAAGATGCAGGAAGACAGCCCTGCGGAGGTGGAGGTGGAGACAGGAGGGAAGCAGGTACAGGCAGGAAGCGCCAGGACCACCTGCCGTCCCCAGAGGCTGGGAGAGAGGCCAGGTGAGTATTCTCCCTCGGGGCCCCAAGAGGACTCACCCTGCATTCAGACCACCAGCCTGCGGGGGCAGTGAGAGGTTTCACAGCTCTGTGGCTGGGAGGCACCCACTTTGTTATGGAGGCCCCCGACACAGTCCCAAACTCCACTTCTTGTGTAGACATTTCCCACAGGCCCTGCGTGTCCACCTGGCTGGGCTCCTCTCCCACGTAGGGCTCGCTGGGGCCCTGCTCAGTGTCAGCTCTGGAGTTCTGCTTTGCAGATTCACCTCGAGGGGGAGCATTTGCTTCACCCCTGCTCCCAGCAGCAACACCTCCCCTGAGGCCTGAGTGCAGAACCAGAGTGAGGCCTCACGCTGGCATCCAGGACCTCTGTTCCCAGTGACAGCAACAGGGGCCATCTCTGGGCAGTGGGCGAAGGTCCAGTCCTGGCCATGTAGCTGCATGCAGTGCATCCTCCAGCCCCTGGTGGCCAGATAGGAACCCAGTTGCAGCAGGGATGGGCAGTGTCTTTTCTCAGCCTTGTCCTACGAGCACAGGATGCCCACCTGCCCGGGGCTCACACACAGAGCCTGCCCCATTCCCCGGACTCTCATGGGCATCTCTGCTCCCTGTCGCCCACCAGCTCCCTCTCTGCCTGTGAGTGTGGAGTTCAACAGATCCACAGCTTCAGCCCCACTGATGACTGCGCTTCTGAGCCATTTCCGGCCTGTGGCAATGTCTTTTACATTCTGAATACATATTTGGGGGTGGGAGGTCTGAAATCCACCAGTGAGTTTTAAACTAGGAAGGTAAAGATCAGAGGTGGCTTGGAAAGAGCTCTCTGGCTACAGAGTGGGGACCACAGGAAGGGGAGCACGCTGGGGGATGAAGGATGTGGACGGTCGGGTGGTGACTGGGAACAAGGCACAGAGGGGACGAAGAGGAGTGCCAGCCCAGGCCGCCAGGGTGACAGGAAGAAAGGGAGGGGAACAGAAGGTGCAGGTTTAGGGGGTGAGGAGAGAAGTATCATGAGTTCAGTTTGGGGTGTGCCAAGCTTAGGGGTCTAGAACACTTAAGATGTGGGAAAGAGGCAGTTGGAGACCAAAGGCTGATGTCAGAGCTTAAGCCTCCCTCCTCCAACGGGCTCTTCCTGGACACATGCTGTGCTGGACGCTGTCCCACTTCCCCCGGCCCCACACCCTCCTGCCCGCACCTGCTCACACCCAGACCTGGCCTGTGTGACTCCACCAGCGGCCAGCGGCTTCCAGTGTCTATCAGTCAACCGGGCTCACAAGGACCATGCCCTGGGGCTTCGGCCACAGACCAAGCTTGGTTTCCTCACAGCTCTGGAGCCTGGAATTCGGAGAGCAAGTCTTCAGTTGGCAAGGGTGGTTTCTCTGGCAGCCTCTCTCCCTCCTTGGCTGGCCGACAGCCCCCTTTCCTGAGTCTCTGCATGGTCTTCCCTCTGTGTGTGTCTGTGACCTAATCCCCTCTTCCTAAGAGGACACCAGTCAGATTGGATTAGGGCCACCGCCACGAGCTCATTTCCCCTTAATCACCTCTGTAAAGGCCCTGTCTCCTCACCCCGTTCTAAGGTAATGGGGGTTAGGGCTTCAGCCTATGAATTTGGGGATATGTAACTCAGCCGGGAGCAGTTGGAATGAGTCAGTGGGGGCCGCCAGCAGAGGCAGGGGAGGTTGGGGTGCTCACTCCGCAGCTGCCTCCTGGCTGGGCTGCAGGTTTATTCCCGTGTTTCTTGACCTACAGCAGAAGCCAGTGTGAGGCAGCCTCTCCTATGCTCCGACTCTCACTGGGCTCTGGGGACACCGCCTGTCCCGTCCCTCAGGTGCCGGGAGTGCTTCCTCCCAGCGTGCCAGGCCAGGCGCTGCCCACCACTCTGTGATTCCTGAAACTTCCCTCGCAGGGCCAGCTGCTTCCTGTCAAGGCGCTCCAACTCGCTTTCCACCCCCCTTCTCAGAGCTGCTTTCTACAAGCATGTAGTTAACATGTAAGGCCCACCACAAACCTATGATTCCGAGTTGGAGGGTGCCCACCCAGAAACCCCAGAGGAGACCCCTCGAGGTAGACTGTATTTTCCAAAGACTGAGAGGCGAGGTCCGTGTTTCCTCCTTCGAATCTGGCAGGCCTTCCTAACAGACCTGACCCGCAGAACAAACAGGGAATTACGGCACCGAGGGACCTCCAGGCTCAGACATCCGCAGGCAATACGAGCAAACTCCAGCCTCAACCTCAGACCCTAACCCAAAGTGGATCATCGGCTTAAATGGAAAATGTCAATCCACAAAACCTTTAGAAAAATACATAGGAAAAAAACCCAGACCTAGCCTGAGGCAAAGAGTTCATAGACTTGACCCCAAACCCACAATCCACACAAAGAAAAAGCAGGAAGTTGGACCTCAGCAAAATTGTAAAATGTTTGCTCTGTGAGAGATACTGTCAAGAGGACGATAAGGCATGCTACTGACTGGGGAGAATGTTACAAATCCCACATCTGACAAACGAGTAGTATCTAGAATATAAAAAATGTTCAAAATTGAACAGTAAAACACCAAACAATCCAGTTAGAAAATAGGCAAAAGACACAAACACTTTATAAGATACACAGATGGCAAATAAGCAGATGAAACGGTTCAATGATGTTAGCCTTGTAAGACACACAGAAAATGCAAGATGAGATGCCACTGCATTCCCACTGTGATGAGTGAAACAAGAAAGAGTGGTGACACCAGAGGCTGGAGAGGATACAGAGAAACTAGATCACTCAGGCACTGCTGGTGGGAAGATAAAACAGTACAGCCTCCGTGGCAAACAGTTTGGCAGTTTCTTATAAAACTAAACATGCAATTACCATATGACCCAGTAACTGTACTCAAATGCACTTAAAAAGCAAACTGGTGAATCCAATTCATGGAACACTATTCGGCAATCAAAAAGAATGAATTATGGATACACACGACAGCTTGGATAGAAGCCAAGGACATTTACACAGAGTGAAGAAAGCCAATCTCAAAAGGTCACACACTGTATGATTCCACGGAGACAACATTCTTGCAATGACAAAATTACAGAAATGGGGTTGTGCAGGGAAGTGGATGTGGCTGTCAAAGGGCAACATGAGGGGTTCCTGCGGTGCTGAAACCGTTCTGCATCTTGACGGTGGTGGTGGACACGACAAAACTGCATAATCCTAAATATACCCACAAATGAGTACAAATAAAACTGGGCAATGTGGATAAGATGGGGGGATGGTATCAGTGTCAATAATACTCCTAGCTGGCATATTAGACTGTGGTTTTGTAAAATGTTACCATTGGAGGAAACTGGGTGGAGGGGACATGGGTCTGTCTGTATTATTTCTTATGACTACATGTGAATCTACAATGGTCTCTGAATAGAAGGTTACTTTTTTTAAAAATTACTAAGAGTTTGGGTTTTTTACAAAAGAGGCAATACAGCTCCCATCTGGTGCTTGTGTCCCCTCCCTCTTTCTCTTTCTCTGGGGACACTCACTCTTTGAACCCAGCCACCATGCTGTGAGGAAGCCCAGTTTACGTGGGGAAGCCTGGGAGGGGGTGCCAGCCCATAGTCTCAGCTAGGTCCCAAGAGGATGCCAACATCGACCGAGACACGTTAGTGACAGAGCCTTCAGGTGACCCCAGCCCAGCCATCCATGCACCTCAAGCCTCTGAGTCTTCTTCTAGCTGGTGCCACAGACTTTGTGGAGCAGAGGCAAGCCATCCTGACCTCAGAGACAAGGAAAGGTAACGCATGAAGCCTGCTGTTCTACACCACTAAGGTTTGGCAAGCTTTGTTCCCCAAGGTGCACATTTCCTTCCTCCTCAACCGAGGGCTCAATGTGGCTTCCTTCCTGAGTGCCTCTGAGACAGGCTCCTGTCACTGTAGCATTTCCCAGGCTGCTTGCCCTGCACGCACGTCTGGCTGTCACTCAGCCCCATCTCCTGGAGAACAGGCCACAGGGAGGGCTGCGTGAGCAGCCTGCCAAGTCTCCCTGCTTCTTTCCCAATGAGAAGAACACACGTTTCTGATTCCCTTTGCAAATGAAAGGTAAATCTTTCAGTGAATGAATAATGAATATCCCTGGCATGCGCGTGCGTGTGTATGTACATGTGTGTGCGTGTGTGTGTGTGTGTGTGTGTGTGGTGGGGAGCAGGCTGGAGAGCCCATCCCAGGAAGTCCAGAAAGAAGCAGCCGCAGGGGCTCTATTCCTTGTCTCTCAGGCCACACAGGCTTGTCCCAAGTCAGGGGGAGCAGGAGAGTCTGTGGGATCCGGGTGGGGGTGTCACCGGGCAGCAGACCCAGCTCAGAGGCAGGAAGAGTGTTCTCTCAGGCAGGATGCATAGGGAGAGTTGAGGAGGGCTGCAGTTAAGACCCTTGCCACGACACTGCCTCCACCTGGAGGCCCCTGTGCCCTGGGACACTGTGGACCGTAGACCAAGACAGCAAGGACATCAAAGGCTACCTCCTCTTGGGACTGTGTAGATTTGCCTGCCTCTCCAGGAGCCTGAAGACACCTGAACAGGTATACCCTACGGAAGGTCAGGGATGCACATGAACCATGTCTTCCTTCACTTGAACGGGAAACGCTTGCTCCCTGCACACATTTTTTAAAAATCAACATTTGCAGCCCCCAAGCGCCCACAACAGCAGGAAAGAGGCATTTTCATAAATGGCAGATGCATGGCCAGGGGCGCTGGAGGGTGGGGTGCTCCCTGCCCCGCTGGGGCTGAGCTGGACAGGCACTGAGTTCCCAACCTGGCAGACAGGACATGCTGGTGCCCGGCCCCATCCTGAAGTGTCCCAGCAGCCAACACTCATCACCAGGCCAGCTGCAGGGCAGGCCACTCTCAACAAGGCTACAGGGACTGGGAGCCTCAAATGTCCCCCACAGGCTGCATAATGACCAGGGCCCCTACGACCAAGCTGCCCGCCCTATTCAGCAGCATCTTGACAGAGTCCAGACCCAGGCCCTGATAACTTCACGGCCACATGCGGTAGTCGCTAGTCAGCATCCCACCTTACGACCAGCAGAGTGGTTCAGGGAGGTGCACAGGCCAGGCATGGGTGGGGCATCAACATTGCAAGTTGGTAGGGAAGTGTGCCCCGTTCACAGGTGGGCACACTGAGGTCCAGAGAGGCCAAGGAAGGTAGTCAAGGCCGAATTAGGCTTTAGTACAGGCTGGACATGAGCTAGGTGGGAGCGAATCCCCCAGCCAGCGGGAAGAAAAACCCTGGTCTTGGAGGGCCTGAGTGGCCTGCCCAAGGCTGCCCAGCAGGAGCGGAGCGTGGTGCCCGCGGCTTGGATGTGTGTGCACAGCGTGCACCCGGCCTCCCGAGGCCTCTCTGTGGAGAGGACTATGCCCTGTGGCCCCGGGGCAGGGCTTAGACTCTGTGGGCACGCAGGGTCTGAAAGGACAGAGATGATGACCCTTGCCTGGAGGAGAATTGTGTGAAGAGGTGCTGAGCTCAGGCCACGTGGCCTGTTTTCTCTAATTCTAACAATTTCTGCTCATGCCCCCACAGAGGACCCCTATAATTTAGTCCTACGGTCAACAAGCTCATCCAGACATTAAAAGGTAATTTACTTTCTGCTTCTCCTGCTTGTTACGGCCCATTTGTGGGCTTTTTTCTCCCAAAAGCATAAGCCTTGCAACCATGTAAACATAAAATATTTAAAGAGTAATTCTGAAGCTTGGGATGGCCGTGGGCTGTCCCCCTGGAGGTTCTGGGTGGCTCATCTGAAGAGTGCATACCGCGCCTGGAGATCCAGTCTGAGAACTCACCAACCAGGGTAGGCGGGGGGCGGGAAGGGGCTCCACCCATAGTGAGATGCAGATTTCACGCAGCTCAGCTCCTAGGCGGTGATGACCGCTGGAATGTCCTGCCACCACCAAGAGTCCCGTGCATGACACTCTGGGTGGCGCAGGGAAATGCACATGTTCTGAGTTTGGCTTGGTGGTGACCTACAGCCGGGATCATACCACAGCCAACTGCCTTTGAATTCCAGCTCTCATGCCGGCTGGCTGCGTCCTCTTACACACCATGTGACCATGGGCAAGGCACTGCCATGTCTTAGCCTGTGTTTCTCCACCACAAGAAGAGACTAAGCCTCCACCCAAAGCACCCAACACAGCAAGGCACGTGGGAGCTGAAGCCAGTGCCTGCTGGAGCTCATGCCCTTGGAGTGAGGAGTTATTATTCTGCTGAAGAAAAGCAGAATCCCACACTTTCTGTTCCTGGGAAAGAAAAAGCCTGCTGAGGAGAAATGCCCAGGACGGAATATACCAGAGTGACCATGGCTGGGCTTGGGAGGCTGCCGGGCGAGTGTTTAGCCTGTATTTTCCAAGCTCTCTGTAATGTTTTAACTTGCTTCCATAATGAAAACCCATGCATATAAAGGGTGCGGTCAGTCACTCCTGCATTCAGCCACATGCATGGCACGGCAGGGGTGCGAGGGGACGGGGGAGCTGGTGGGGCAGGCAACACAACATGGCAGTGAAAAAGTGAGACCAGCCTCACATCAAAGAGAGCTCTCAGCCCGGAGGAGGCACTGGCCAGGCTTAGGGTGGAAGAGAGCTGGGGCAGTGAGAAGGCTTTCTGGAGGTGGCCGCACCTGGCCCCTTCTCTAGGAGCCAACACATTTGACGCAGTCCTGGTTGACAGCTTGGGCTGGGGACTCTGGCTCCAATTGTTGTGACTGAGAAAATGGGCGTGGGCCAAACCTCCACCCCAAAGCTCCTAGGGCACCCCCTGGGACAGGGGCCGTCCAGGGACATCTCTGCAGAGCAGCAGCCCCTTTCCAAGCTGGGCAGCTCGCACAGGACTGTGTGGACATTGCCTCAAATCCTCCCCGCAGCCCAGCTCTGAGCAATACCGGTGCCCCTGCCTGCCACTCCCCACTTGCTGTGCTGTGGTCGCCCCTCCGCTCCTTCCCACCGGCCAAGGCCAGCCCTGCGACCCTCCTTCGGTGTACTTTTCAGGTCCTGTGCAGCGACTGGCCCCATATAGGCTTCCTGCGCCACAGCCTGGAGTGGCCCCTGAGGCCCTTAGGAACCTGCTCGCCCACGAGGACACCCTGCCCCCATCTGAGTCCTCCGTGGCTGTCCCGGGACGCGAGGATGCCCTTCCCTCTGCTCCAGGCAAAGCTGCCAGGACCCCTGCAAGCAGCTGGGACAGGGCGGAGAAGCAGCCCCCGCAGGGAAACCAGCACACCACACACATATGCCACACACACACACCACACATACACACAACAAACAGATACACCACACACCACGCACATGTCACACACACATACCATACACACATACCCATACACCACACCACATACATATGCCACACATGCACACACCACACACACACGCCACATGTGCATCACACACACCACACACTACACACGCACACACACCACACACATACACACACCATGCATATACACAACATGCACGTGCACGCACACACACATACACCACAGACTACTCACATATGCCACATGCACACACACCACACAAACACACACACACACAACACACACATACACAAACACATCACACACTATATGCATACACCAGACGTGCACACAAACACACCCACATACAACACACACACACACACACCCCACACACATACTCCCCCCCTTATCATTTATAAGCAGTTACTGAGTTGTTTGTGAGCAAACCATGACCAGGGAAGACTGGAAGGAAATTCTCCACCGTGTCCCCTCACTGACTTCGACTTGAGCGGCCTCTCCAGACTCATGTTTCTCTTTCTGCTTCCTCAGGCTTTCTAGATCAGAAACAACGATCACATCTGTAACCAACAACAACCTGAAAAGGGGACTTTCATAAAAATCCAGGGCTGGATCCCTTTCCAGATAACGAGGTTGAGAAGGTGAACTGAGCGCCCCAGGTCAGGGTGAACGCCTGGCAGGGAAGTGCACCTGACTCCTGACGGACAGGCAGCTGAAAGGCCAAGAGAGTGGGGAAGAACGGCTGCTAGCCCCTGCTCTCCAGGCTGGGCTGCTTTCCGGAAGATGGCGCAGCAGGGAGGGCAAGCAAGCTGGCCCAGCATGAACACCT